>NC_139976.1:5473451-5885951 GCF_963993115.1 Abramis brama | reverse complement strand
ATATGGTCATGCAGAATAAGACATTAATATGTGCTTTATAAGTACTAATAAACAGCCATCGTAGTAATATGCATGCTAATAAGCAACTAGTTGATAGTGAGAACAGGACACTAAACTAGTGTTACCGTTTTTCTTTTATTTTTGGGTGAAATAAGAGGAATGTGTGTGTAATGAATTTGGATGCATTTACCTTTTCACTTTCAATGTCCAACATTTTCTGCTGTAACGCTGACTTGGTGACTTCGATTTGCTCTAACCACTGGACACAACAGAGACGTTAAAAGACAAACACTGGCATTCATGAAACGATCAGCAAAACAGATTCACATAAAATAAAATAATTTTAAAGAAGACATACGGATCATACCTTCTCTGCTAAAGTTAATACCGTTCTGGCATGAATAACCACCACCTGCTCCTCATTGGTCAGATTCTGTGTGCGCCGTCCAATGAAAAGACGAGACATCAGTGACAGAAATATGCATGTGTAGCAGACACACCCAGGCATGTGTAAACACGCACATTTACATATGAAATCAACATACACTTACGGCGTTATCCCCCAGAATATCGAGTTTCTTCATCAGCTCTGTGATCACAATTTCCTGTAGTGTGAGAAAGAGTTTCATTGAAAGATATTATGCCATGAATCCTCCGCCAGACACCAGCAGATTAGATCTGATCTGGATCACTCATATGGGACCACCAGTCATATGGGTCAATTTTTTAAAATTGAGATTTATACCTTATCTGAAATCTTCCAATTGATGTATGGTTTGTTAGGATAGGACAATATTTGGCCGAGATACAACTATTTGTAAATCTGGAATCTGAGGGTGCAAAAAAATCTAAACATTGAGAAAATCACCTTTAAAGTTGTCCATTTATGTTCACGATTGTGCTGCATTCACTCACAAAAATACATGTTTTATATATTTACAGTTGGAAATTTACAAAATATCTTCATGGAACATGATCTTTACTTAATATCCTCATGATTTTTGGCATAAAAGAAAAATCGATAATTTTGACCCACACAATGTATTGTTGGCTATTACCACAAATATATCCGTGCGACTTGTGACTGGTTTTGTGATCCAGGGTTACATATAGCGCAAGTTGTCACAATGAAAACCTAGTTTATTTGAAAATATAAATATTTTTCTGAAATATAAAATACTGTACAAAGTAAAAAGGCACAACATATCTGCATTATGGTGAGGATCTGTGTTATATGGAGTATAACATTTTAAAAAAAAACATTTAAAAAAGTTTTAATGAGTAAAACAATTAATAAAAAGTAAATATTTTAATAAGGAAACAATCATTTTTGCTAACAAAAACTTTAATTAAATGTATAAAAAAACTTTGAATTTGTATTTTTTTAATCTTCCTCCATTGTGACAACTTGCCCCAACCTGATCGTTCATTATTAAAACCTTCGACAGTAGTTACTCCCGTGTGACAACTAGCCCCGGTCTCTCTATAGAGACATGAGGCATATCGTTCAGGGTAACTCACAGTAACACCCTCTGCCTCACAGTAGATCTGTAGAGGACTCATGCCCTCGGCAAAATGAATGCTCTGGAAGTTTATGGCTGGAGATCTTCTCTCTCTTTCCTGGAGAAAAAAGGAGCATCACTGTGATTCTTACACATAATCTATAGCTCTGTTCCTGGGGCTGCAGTACAGAAATATCTCAACTCAGAATCCTTACTTATCGCTTTAGTAACCATGGTAAGTTTAATTTAGAAATCGAACATTTTCAAATTATAAGTCAAGAATTCAGAAAGGAAGTTTTTGTAATACAGTCCCTAAATGTGTGTGAAATTCACACATGACAGATTTTGGAAAGATAATCAGTCAGACTCACTTCAAGCTCAAGAATTCTGAACTCCAAGAGTTCGTTTTGGTCTTTCGCATCTTGAATTTCATTTTTCAGTCGCGTCTCCTCCATCTCCATGTTTTTAATCTGGGAACCAAAAACATTAAATGTTGGTTTAAAAAAAGCAGAACAACTGTCGGAGATAACAAATGAGCTGCGTTCAGAGCCTGAAAGCGGCTTCAAGAAATTAATTAACACCACTGTTGAACTACTGAAAGTCATTTATGGGTCATTCCTATAATTTGGTGGCTGTTTGGCTTTGAAACTTGAACAAAGAAGCAGTTTTTGTCTTAACACCAAGTTTTCTAAAGTCACACAGGACAAACTTTAAAAACTTAAAGGGATAGTCCACCCTCATGTCGTTCCAAAACTATATTTCTGTCATGACAACTGGTCATGGTAATGGATATGACAATGTTGATTTGTTTGGTCTTGGCAGAATAAATCTGCTTGCTACTGCCAATAATAATGAATTAATTAATTCGTTACATTTATATAGTGCTTTTTCTGGGTACTCAAAGCGCTTCACAATACATTCACAACACACTGCTGTGAGGAAGTAAGACATGCTGCTGTTGTACAATATAGCATTCATGAATTATCCATAGCAGATCTATACAGGTGGAGCTGGGGAAGGTGGAGGGTGTCTGAAAGCACACTGCAAACTGCTAACAGAAAAAGCTGACTATACTTGAAGGTTGAGGAGCGAGCTCATTGGCCAATCAGCTCTGCCCTATAGAGAACGATCTTACTGCAAACAGATCTATCAGCCTGCACAGAACTTTGTATGAATTTCTTTCTTGTGTGGAGCGCAAAAGAAGATATTTCGAAGAATGTTGGTAACAAACATTTATTTTTTTGGAAACCAAAACTGCTTGGTTTCTAACATTCTTTTAATAAATGTCTTCTTTTGCGTTCCACAGAAGAAAGAAAACCATACTTGATTGGAACGCCATGAGTGTGAGTAAATCATAACCGAATTTTCATATTTTGGTGAACTGTCCTTTTAAACGGTGTTATTAATAGAAACATTTTAAACAAATGACTAATGAGATTTACTTCAATTGAAAACATGCTCTGCTGATGTTCATTTTCCATTGGTCTGACAAACAGAAACTGCTCCCACCTTTTCTACAAGCTGTTGGTTGCGTTGGTACAAAGCTTGTTTCTCCTCAATCCACTTCATGTCCTGAAAAATGCACATAATTTGAATGCAAATGATTTGAATAAACTGATGTTAGCAGATCTTATCGTGTAAAATCCTCTCAAACTCTCTCCAAGAATTATTCTCCGTCAGTGGCATATCTGATCCCAGAACAATTTCAGCCGCATGTATAACGCTCACAGCCCACACTGATGTATGACCAGCACTGCTTTCTAATCAGCTTTCACATTCTCTACGTTTAGGGAATACTTTTAGGTTTCCATCGTGTGTGTGTGTGTGTGTGTGTGTGTGTGTGTTACCCTTTGACTTAGACTAAGTGGCCCTCAGGTGGAAAACAATTTAAAAACTGAGCAGGGAGTTGGAAAGTCACCACAAAACATATTTATCATGTCTGATTATAGACACAAATTTTCTTTTAGTGGGACCAAAAGTTCCACAGTTTGTTGTGTATTATATTCTTTGATGTACCTGCTGTGTTTCCACATGTAACCCAACGGGAACGTCTCCTAACAAGTGTGCACATGTGAAAAAAAGTGTTATCACAGTCTTTAGTGGAGCCAAGTGTGCTGCACATATCCTGAAAAGTGAAGGCAAAAAAATGTATCGCCCCCTGGTGGCTGGTTCATAAACCCCACCCTTCACCTGTTATCCAATGGGATGCAAAGCCAAATTGAAAAAAATCCAATTACACTTCAAAAAAAGATGACACATCCAAAGATGGTTTCTGTGAGCGAGAGTACAGGCGGGACCTTGATACCGCGTTTCTGGGATATTTTCACTTCCTTTTTCTACAGTGGAAGGAAGTGGAGACGCGTCGTCCATCTTTTTTTACAGTCTATGAGTGGAACTGTACAAATACACCTGTACTAAATGACATTTTGCAGTTCTAACATGGCTACGTTGGCAGCGCTGGTGTTTTACCTGTCCCTGATGACTCAGAACACACTCCAGATCTGCTATTCTGGTCTGGTACCGGAACATTTCGGCCTGAAGCTGCTCTCGAGTCTAAAACAGATAACAAAGAACAGAGACACTGATGTGAAGGTAAGATCGATCTGCAGTAGCTCAGGATGAGCATCATCTCGATCTTTGAATTGAATTGGTCATTGTCATAAATAGGTTTTTGCATATTTGTAAGAAAAAGAAAAGAAAAAAGCCATTTGCAACACATTTTACATTTGCATATTTCTGATTAAAACAAGGCATTCAGTTAGGAAGAAAAAAAAAAAGGTTACTCATCAGGAATTGATTCGATTGTGTAAAGTGGTCGCTATCAGCAAAGTGACTGGAGAGGGGTTGAAAAATAATCTATGATGTGACCCAAAAATACACATTTTAGAGGCATTTCATTTAGTTGAAAACATTTTTAATTAGAGACCTGGTGACTGACTGTCACTCATAGTAGTCAAAATAGCTTCTAAAGCTTGATCACATTAGGCTTGTTAATGACCGTTAATGACACTAAACCACTGATCTATACAGAATGACATTATATAGATCAGTGAAAATCCTATTCATATGATGAACTATTCAGCCATCTGCTAAGAGCTGAGATGTTGTTGTTGTTGTTGTTAAGAGAATGAATATATAAATATTTGAAATGCTTTACCTTGAGCTCTTTCTCTGCATCAAACGTTCCTCCCACCTGCTCCTGCAGGAGAGCGTAAGCGCGCTGAAGAGCCTGATACTCCATCGTCAGCTGACGGAATCGCAGCTCTGTCTCCTCCTTCACCATTCCCTAAGCACAGGGAGAGGACACGCTTACAGTTATAGTTTACAGACACACTCACACAAACACACACACGCACCTCTTCGAGGTCATCGTCTGGTGTGCAGGGCGTTCGGTCTGTGTGGTAGGAAATGGAGGAGCCGTCCGAGTCTATAGAGCCTTCCTCATCATAGCCAAAAAACGTCTCCACCACCGGCTACAGAGAGAGAGCAAGAGAGGAATTTTGTTTAACAAACCTTTTTGACTCAAAGTTTAAAAAGCACGCACACACACACACAAAATATCATCTGTAATGTTGAGTATTAATATAATTTAAAAGAGTAAAATCAAACATCACTAGCCGTTATCAATGCAGTGGTGCTAAATTAATAAGATGACATCATTGTATAAAAAGTAAATAATTTATAATATAAAAATAAATGCATAATCAATGCATAATTAGATGATAATCAACAAAACATCAAATGATAATATATTATGTAAACATTAAAAATAAATTGCATAATTAAAAGTGCATCACTTCAAAAATAGCTAAAATGTAAACAAATAAAAAAAATGCAAAAAAAAATTACATACAAACAATGATTATACAAATAGATGCATAACCAACAATAATGTAATGTAAGAGCGATGTAACTTTAGTCTTTATAATAATAGTATACGAGAATAAGATTGGATAATGTATTACAAAATTATGCAGTAATGAAAAATAATAATGTATTTATGCTTTTTGATGATTGGAAATTGATTTTTATTCATGGAAAAGTACTTTATAAAAGGAATTTTTTTGCCAACAATTTTTTTTTATGCTTGATTTCATCTGTATGCTTTATGTTGTATGTGCTATATACATACATATATACTTTTATTTTATTTTATTTTTTCTTCAAGTGTGTTGGACGTGATGTGTATGCGTACCCTACAGGTTCTGAAGGGCTTCTTCCTGCGCAGACTGTCCTGTCTCCTGTATCTCAGCAGCATGTCTCTCTCCTGAGAAACAAGATTAAATTAAGATTAAATGAAAGAACAAAACACATTAACTTATTTCAGATAGCCTATAGTAAAATAACATCTTACATCTGTTTCTTTAAAGGTGCATTAAATAACAGTTTCACTACACTTCCAGTTTTATCCATAAAATTCTACTTTTATCCGTAAATTAATGGCACGTGTATTTAGATTTTGACTGAACATCACATACACTACATTTCTCAGTTGCTAATTTCATTCACACTTTGAGAAAACCGATATTTCTGCAGATATTTTCATCTAGGTTTTCCTTAGGTAACATGTACTGCATTAATTTGCAAAAACATATTTTAGCATTTTACAGTGTGAACATTTCCCAGAGGCAAAATGACTCACTATCACACTCTTCACATATCCAGCGGTTTCCAGCGCCTGGAAAAAATTAAAATAGGCCAATCAGAAAACAATACGACACAGTTTGTAATATTTATTTTTCAAAATGGACCCCATTTAATCATTTTAATTCTTAATCTAATTGAGGCTTTTCATGTTGACTTAAAACACATGTTAGTACGTCCCTGTGAGAAGAAATGCTGATACCCTGGACAGATCGTCGATTATGTTCTGTTGTTCCAGCACTTGTAGTCTCAGAAACTCAATCTCTCTCTCGTCTTGACTCAGATCCAGATCGTTCAGAGAACTGGGCCGTCGTATCGTCCCAGCCTTCTCTCGCTGCAAAATAAAAACTCATTCCTCACATAAAGAGACCGGATGTGTGCACAGAGACTGCTGACAGATAATTACTCATGTCTGATGGGTTGCCATAATGATCAGATCATTTAGACATGAGCAATAACAAGGTTGTGTGCTTGCCGGATGCCGAACGGCTCGACCGATAAATGTGTTTACATGAAAACATGGTTATGTTAAAGAGACATCAGTATTCAAAGCAAATGTTTTATGCAGTTGGTGTGATCTTCACCTGATAAAACTACTTCAGGATCACACATTTATGGTTTATGCAGTGGAATAGGCAAGATGAATGCTTCTTTTGTCTGGGAAAAAAAATCTAAATAATAGTCGAAGCTGGAAATGACCAATTATGTCTAATGACAGTGGAGCGGTTGTGGGATTTAAATTGACCACAGCCTCCCCATCACCATCAGGGAAAGTGTATATTTTCTAAGATAACTAGATTTCCAACAGGAATCATTTTGATTTGTTCATTTGCAGAAAATTTGCAGTTCATTTTTTTTTTTTTTTTGGTTGCAGGCAGGGTTCGAAATGAGGGGGGTCTGGGGGGGTCCCGGACCCTCCATAAGTCATTAGGGACCCCCCATAAGAATTTATTTTTGGATTTTGGGGGGTCCCCGACAAATATATTTTAACATTAAAAATGATTGTGAAAATTCTAGGTCTTTAGTGACGTTTTATATTTATAACAGTAATTAATTTATTTCCTAGCGCGAGGCAGCAATCAGGGCAGCTATTAGCCGAGTGAGTTCCTATACAGCGTCACAGATTGTTGTTGTGGTGCTCCCGCAGATACGTGCTGTAGCTGAACGCGGCAAAACGAAACAAAGAGTGAAATCCTGAATGAAAATCCTGTAAGTGCTTCGATTATATTTATATCTCCATAATTGCTTATAGTAAAATATCAGGAGTTCGAGTTCCTATATCAAAAGTTGCATTAACTAGATACCCAGTGTAATGATTAGAAGAGTACGTTTGTCAACGTTTCTTGCTAGCTGTAACGTTATGTGTATGAAGCCAAATGATCTGCCAGCTAACAGCAGAATATGGAAGCTTCCGCCACAGAGTGAAAAATAAAAAAGGTAATTGCGACTTTTTAATCTCACAATTCTGACTTTTTTTTCTCACAATTGCGAGTTTACATCTTACAATTCTGACTTTTTATCTCAGAATTACGAGATATAAAGTCACAATTGCAGGTTATAAAGTCAGAATTGCGTGATATAAAGTTGCAATTGTGTGTTATTAAGTCAAAATTGCGTGATATAAAGTCGCAATTGCGTGTTATAAGATATAAACCCGCAATTGCGAGAAATATACTTGAAATTCTGACTTTTTTTCAGTTTATATCTCACAATTCTGACTTTAATACGCAATTGGGAGATATAAAGTCAGAATTGCATGATATAAAGTCGCAATTGCGTGTTATAAAGTCAGAATTGTGAGATATAAACTATTCTGAGGTAAAAAATAATAATAATTAAAAAAAAGTCTGTCTTTTTTTCCTTAGAATTGGACTTTATATATATCACAATTGTTAGTTTATATCTCACAATTCTGAGAAAAGATGTCAGAATTGCGAGATATAAACTCGCAATTATGTGTTATAAAGTCAGAATTGCGTGATATAGCCTAAAGTCGCAATTGCGAGAAAAAAAGTCAGAATTCTGACTTTATAACACGCAATTCTGACTTTATATCTCGCAATTCTGACTTTATAACACGCAATTGCGACTTTATTTCACGCAATTCTGACTTTATATCTCGCAATTCTGACTTTATAACACGCAATTGCTACTTTATTTCATGCAATTCTGACTTTATTTCTCAGAATTGCAAACTCGCAATTGTGAGATAAAAAGTCGCAATTTTCTTTTAAAATGTTTTATTCTGTGGCGGAAACAAGCTTCCATAGAAGACCTAGCAGCTAGACTAGTTATTCAAAGCTAGCATAACAACCTACTTTTCCAGTCAGTGATTACGAAAGATAACCAGATCTGTGAGTTGATTAAAGTGAATGTGATTTGAGCATGAATGAGTATACATGAGAGCTTGGTAAGCTATCTAGGAAGCTAATATTATTTTTCTTAATTTAGAATCCTGCATCATGGAGAGAAAAATAACTTGTAACTTTGTTGCTCCAGAGTTATGGTTTACCTGTTAGATTATAGCCACTTCTCCAGACACCACTACAATACTGGGCCTAGCCCAAACCATGAAAAACATCCCAAGACCATTATCCCACCTTCAACATTGGTCCATATAATTTTGCCTACAGTATATAGTGTAGCAAGGTAGTCTTCAAAATTTTTAATAATTTAATAATTACATTTTAGGGGACCCCCCAAGAGTCCTAAGTCATTTCGAACCCTGGTTGCAGGAAACAAAATACTGATGGCTTCAGGAAAGTTTGTCAGCTAGATTGTTTTTGGAAGAACTTAATACTTTAATTCAGAAAGGATGAAATAAACGAATCAAAAGTGCCAGTAAAGACATTTAGAACATTACAAAAGCTTTGCATTTCAAATTATTTTCAGCATTGATGATAATATTAATTTTTAAGCAGCAAATCAGCATATTAAAATGATTTCTGAAGGATCACGTGACACTGAAGACAAAAGAGTAATGATGCTGAAAATTCAGCTTTGCATAACAGGAATAAATTATATTTTGAAAATATTAAAAAGGAGATTTTTTTTTTAAATAGTAATTATATTAAAAAATAGAACTGTTTTTACTTATTTTTGATCACACAAATGCAGTCTTTGGTGAGCATAAGACCTTTCTTTAAAAAAATATAAAAAACTTGAAAGGTAGAGTATATTATATATAACTATATTTATATTTAGCATCAAAACTATTATATATATGTTTTTATCAACATCAAGATTTTTAAGCGCTTTAACTGGTTACCATTTGATTGTTCATCACCATGTAATATTTCAATTTTATATATTTAATATTTATATAATAAAAAATAAAAAAAAACATTTAATCACTGTGGCATACATTTATGCTCACAGTTGTTTTCTGCTTCATTACCATTTCAATGTTCTCCTGAGTGACGAAATGCAGTTTGTTCTCCATGCGTCTCAATACATGAGCCAGTTCCTCATTTTTGTGGCTGAGACGTTTGTTCTTGTCCAGTAACGGCTTATACTGGCTCTCAGCTTCACGGAGACGCTTTAACTGGGCGCACAGACATAGACAGATGGTTACAAAAATGTTGGGGTGGCAAAAGCATGCAGTAAATAATATTTGGACATCATTGTCTTAGTGCATCGCTGTATGCACTGATACTGATTTCAGAAAATACAACTAAAACCAGTAAAGTTACGCATTTTTTAACACAATGCATACTTTCAGAACGTGTTTTTTTTTGCTAAACTAAATGATTAGCCTATACTGGCAGTAAATGTATCACAATGCAAATACAACCTGTATAAAGGTTGACTGTCTAAAGTTGGTAAATTAGTTTAAGACATGAAATCTAAAATAACAGAGAAGCCGAACTGGACTATTGCATTCTACTTGAACATCATGTCATGTTTGAGAGCCGAACTGAGTGGTAAATTGAGTCCGAACCCTTCCTGAAGGTTTCAGCTGCCATGTTTAAATCACCCTGTCTCTGTATCGATCTTTAAGCCTGTCTGAGCTGAGAAGAGGAAACACTGAAGTCATTCATCACTGCTCAGATACTTACCACCATTACTGAGGACATTTACACCATCACATAACACTTAGAAAGGCAAAGATGATCTTTAATGATACACAGTAAACATGATACAGAAGACTGTATGCACAGATACATTTCATTTGTGCACAATGCAAAGACATTTTTTTTTTAAGTTCTATGTTATCAGAACATTAGAATTATTTATAGGTAAGAAGGCTGAATTATTTTCTGGACATAGTCTGGATATATGTAAACAAATAAGAAAATAAGAAAAAAAGAAAAAAAAAGAAAAAAATACACTAAATAATTTTTTTTTAACCATAAAATAAAGTGAATATATATATATACACACTTTTTTTTTTTTTCATACAAATATTGTTTTACCTTAACACAAGCACAGACTCACCAGTTCATTGCGTTCCTCTGACAGCAGTGCGTTGCGGTCCTCTAGTTTGCGGATAATAGCACTCAGTTCTGCAATTTTTAGTTGGAAACGTCGAGCATCCTTCTCATCCAAGTGCTGCATCTGGAAAACAAACCAACTGCAGGTAACTGGAAAAAAACACTCTCCACTCCTATCATTTTTATTTTTTTTTCAATGGTGAAATACTTTCTGTCAAAATCTGCTTATTGGTAATAATGGAACAACCGTTTTAAAAAGTGATTTTTCACTACTATTTTCAACAGTATCTGCATTTTCATGGGTTTAAAAATATGAAATAAAAAAATATTTTTTGTTATAAGAGACAACAAAAACAACTTTGTGCATCAAAACTCCTTTCCTAGTAAAAAAAAATATAAAAATAACTTGATTTTCACAAGTCAACAAATTGGTGAAATCTACCTGAACGTAAAATTTTACCAAACATGTCAGTCTCTGAGTAACATGTAATTTATTTACACCACGGAATAAACTTCATTCTATAAAATAAGTATATTGAACTACGCAAAAAGGATTTTGAACGTCTCCGGCACGTTTAATACCCAAAAATCAAATATTGTTCACCCCTCACGCACGTTATCAAGTCCGTCAAAAACTTAGGCTGGCTGTCGGCTGGAATATTAGAACTCAAATCATCGACATAACAATCACGGTCATCAATCACTTCACTGAATAATTGCCGGCTAAGAAATACATCATTATTACCTTACTATCCATCTGTTTTCAAATCCACATCATCTGAATATCAAGACATCAATGTCTGTCAAAAAATAACGTGCACAATGTAGGGTAGCACGCACTTCCTGGAAAACACACACTACCGGATGTTTAACTACGTCATCGCTTCGCTTTCTGAGAAGAGGCTTGAGCGGCTTCAACATGCTGTCTGTCAGAGACATTAACGCACGTAATACAGAACGCGCGCGAGTATAAGTGAAATACGCAAGATAAAGAGAATAAACGCAAATCCAGTTGAAAAACTTCACTGGGTTAGTGAGCATCGTTCATGTGTTGGTTTTGACTGACATTTTTATGCACATTTACACTATTTGTTACATTGAATTACCCCTAAGCAGATTTTAACTATATAATGCGTATTTTTGTCAGTTCTGTTTGGTGCTGTAGTAAGAAAATATTCCATTATGTCAGGTAACCGTAGAAACAGACGTAGGAGGAAACAGAGCCAGAGAACACTGGCTCGTCCACATCTGACGAAGACCTGAAAGGTCACCGATCAAATCCATCTTTTCTCCTGCAGAGAAAATGAAAGCAGCAGCCGTGCCACCACAGCTGAAGCTGATATCAAACCGACAGCCAGAGACACGGATGTTCAGCTGCTGGGAAACAAGCCTCAGATATGAAAACACAAGAATACACCACAGGTGTGAATGCAAAGTGTGTGACCTCACAGCCCTAACAGCCCTGAGAAGGTGATATGTGGGAAAGATCACACTCTCACATTCAGCACACATGAAGACAGAGTGAAAATGCACATGGCCCTTCTCACAGCTAAATCTATTGTAATATATGTATATTTGCATGATTATATATTTGACTGAACAATGGGCAACTGCAGGAAGAGTTTAAACTCGTTGTAAAAGAGTCATCATTTTTGATACATCAGTTTATTGATGCCAGAGAAATGGCACACAGATGCTTTAAAGTTAACACTGCTTTTCTCATCACAGTTAATATCATGATACACCACACTGCTGGAAAAAAGTCTGTTATATAGCATTCAAACATTGTGAAATCAAGAATAAAACCTAAAAAAATATATATATATACATTGATAAAAAGCATTGGATAAAGCAAATCGCTTTGGATATACCATCTGCAAATACATTAATTTAAATGCACTATAAAAAGTGTTAGTTCATTTGTTAGATTGCAGATAAATAATACAAATCTTTGGGAAACGAAATGGGCCCTTATTCAAGTCGCAGCGGGAGACACTCCAAATAAAGTTGTAAATATTTTTTAGATCATGTGTGCAAGGAAAGAATTAAACCTCAAACCTAATGAGCACAAAGCCAGATTCAAAAGAAGAAGAAGAAGAAGAAGTTTTATTTATATAGCGCCTTTCCGTAGCTCAAGGTCGCTTTACATTGTAAATTAACAATGTTACATCCACATCCAATTCAAGACTCATGCTGCTGTAAACGGTTTGTTTTGATGCATAATATTAAACTAAATCAAGACACGATGACGGCAAAATTAATGTTGTGTTTAGTTTGGTTGTTTTAAAGATCATTCTGAAGTTAATTAAGTAGAAACATTATAAGTATTGAATAAGCTACTGCTGTTAATGAAAATATGTCCCTAATGTCTATTGTTAAGGTTGTGCAGGTGATAAGAGGTGTAATTACGCTGTAATTTGTGCAGGAAAGAATAGGACAATAGATTCATGCAGTGAAGTGTGAGGATCCAGGGAAAGCTCTGTGTGTTTTCACACAGCCGGACCAGCAGTGTTTTCCTCAAACCCAGACCTGTTCAAGTCCTTGAGAACAGAAATGTCTTTTCAATTCCAATCTATCAATGATGTGCATAAAGTTATTAAGGGTACATTAATGACCCTTTTGATGATCATGTACATGAATGTTCTTGCTCTGGATAGAAATAAAACTACTTTTATAGGTTCTGATGCTAAATAGCACCATCATTAATAAACAACGAAACAAAAAAGTGCAACAGTCACTGATTGTTTCCGCAAGTATTTTCCCATTCATTTTCGTTTTCAATTGAGAAACAAGACATTTAACCAAACCAACTATCTTTCAGCTATAGTTGAAGTTTATGGTCAGTAAGATTTTTTAATGTTTTTGAAAAAAGTCTCTGACCAAGGCTGCATTTATTTGATAAAAAAAAAAACAGTAAAAACAGTAATATTTTTGATTATATTATTACAATATAAAATAGCTCTTTTCTATTTTAATATATTGTAAAATGTCATTTATTTCTATGCATCATTACTCCAGTCTTCAGCTTCATACGATTTTTTTTTATGTTGAAAACAGTTGTGCTGCTTAATACTTTTGTGGAAACCCTGATTCCCAATCTTTAGATCTATTGAATGTATCTATGATGAATTAAATAATTTCTTTACAAAAAGAGAAAGGTACAAAACTGTATATTTAACCATTTTTATGAGGGAATGAACAACTCATCCCATGAACTCATGAAACAAACATAAACAGATTGTACAATTTAAAACTTTTTGACTATAAAGTCATTGAAAAGGTAATTTATTCTAAGTGTATTGCATAATATTCAAACATACAGATTCATAATAAATTTGTAGCACACTTTTTTCACTGGGAAATTGCCTTTTAAACATGACTTTTTAAAAACGAACATGAACTACTTTTGAGCTCATGTTAGGTCTATCTTACATTTGTTTTACATTATCACTCACAATCAGTTTCTCTATGGAGAATATGAATGGGAATGGGCTGAGGAAAAGCGATGTGAGCGTGTGGGCACAGTGAAAGCGGCGAGGTTTAGTAATGGAGATGTGCTTACAGGGTTAGCTGTGTTCTCTGCTGTGTCTCCTGCAGCGGGTGAGAAAGGGCCCTCTCGTCTGGGGCTGGAGTCTCGCAGCAGGGCCAGCTGAGAGTCTACAGCCTGTTTCTGCTGCTGTAGTTTCCACGTGTGGCCCGCCTGAGCGCTGAGCTCTCTCTCCAGCCCACAGACAGCGCGCTCCTTTAGTTTAATCTCATCCATCTACAGGACAGAACACAGCACAGTCACATACTGTACGCACACGTCCCGCCTGAAACACAGGTGTGAGTGTGTCCCACATCCACTCGGGACAGGGAACGGAACACGCATGCACAGCATCCATCCATCCATCCATCCATCCATCCATCCATTAGTCAGTCCATCCATCCATCCATCCATCCATCCATCCATCCATCCATCCATCCATCCATCCATCCATCCATTAGTCAGTCCATCCATCCATCCATTAGTCAGTCCATCCATCCATCCATCCATCCATTAGTCAGTCCATCCATCCATCCATTAGTCAGTCCATCCATCCATCCATCCATCCATCCATCCATCCATTAGTCAGTCCATCCATCCATCCATTAGTCAGTCCATCCATCCATCCATCCATCCATTAGTCAGTCTCCATCCATCCATCCATCCATCCATTAGTCAGTCCATCCATTCATCCATTAGTCCGTCCATCCATCCATCCATCCATCCATCCATCCATTAGTCAGTCCATCCATCCATCCATCCATCCATCCATTAGTCAGTCCATCCATCCATCCATTAGTCAGTCCATCCATCCATCCATCCATCCATCCATCCATCCATTAGTCAGTCCATCCATCCATCCATCCATCCATCCATCCATCCATTAGTCAGTCCATCCATCCATCCATCCATCCATCCATCCATCAAAAAGTACAAAGTGTGAACTTATGACTTTTACTCCTGTAAATCTTTCTCAGGTTTATTTTTGAAAGTCAACTTCTGTACAGAAACATGTGTTAAAGTCTTGGTTACAAAAAGATCTACAGCTTTGAATATTTCCACGGTTATTGCCCAGGAAAAAAAGATACAGTACATTGAACACACTGAACTCATATCATTGCATGTTGACACACAAAATGGGGCAAGCTGTCACAGTGTAAACCTGCCATTAAACAGCCTATTATCTAACCGTACAAATGTTTGGTTTTAGTAAGATTTGTTTTTTAAATACTTTGAATACTTTTACTCAGCAAGGATGCGTTAAATTGATCACCAATGACACATAAAAAAAGAAATTTTATGATGTCACAAAAGATTTAAATTTTCAAGTCATTGTGATATTCATCAAAGAATCCTTAAGAAAGGATCATGTTTTTTTCAAAAATATTGCAAAGCTGTTTTCAATATTGATAATAATAATAAATGTTTCTTGAGCAGCAAATCAGCATTTTATAATGATTTCTGAAGGATCATGTGACTGAAGACTGGCTCCTGAAAATTCAGCTTAGCCATGACAGGAATAAATTACATTTTACAAATAGAAAACGGTTATTTTAAATTGTAAAAATATTTCACAATTTTACTGTTTTTGTGCCTTGGTGAGCAGAAGAGACTTCTTTACCATTTTTTGAAACATTCTTTTTAGTATATTTTCAGCTAAATGTAAGCAGTAAAGCAATGATGAAGCAAAACAATTCATGAAACTTTTACATTGTGACAACTAGCCAAGGTCTCACCTATACATTCCTATACAAATCTCTGTAGAAGCACTGTGTCTGCTATTCTTCAACCTACTGAAGAGGAGAAAAAGATTTAGTGAATGAAAGTATATCTCTCTCTTTTCATCTCTCCCTTTCTATGCTCTTGGTGTGAGAATGACTCATTCTCTCTGTTTGTCAGGCACGGCCAGGGTAGGCGTTCCCACAGTGATCAGCGCATCTCGTAGGAAATCTCAGGGTGCGTCTATGTTTATCTGCATTATATAAAGCACTACATGGTGCGGTGGGAAATATTAGGTCCTGTTCTCTTATACGCCATCCCTGCGACTTATTCAGCATAAATGCACATTATATGACACATTAGCATTTTAAATTTTCATGAGCTTCATGAATACATTGATTATGGTGTACGCCATTACACACGCCTCACTGATTCCTTGGTAATTCATGTGCATGATAAATTAATTTAATGGTAGAATATCAGCCGTGGATATTTATTATCCAGGCTCCAGGCCAGACCGCAGGGCTGTAGACCCGCGAGGGATGCCGGTGCCCTGCTTAACATGGAGGTGAACACAGTGAGGCCCGCTGCTCCGTGGAAATGTCCTAATTTTTCAATTTCCTTTATTAAAACAGCGTTCTTGCAGGACCGTGCTTTGAATGTCAAGCCAACCAACTTTTTGCTCAGCATGGATATGCATACAAATATTACACATCATGCCTACTGCTCACTATTCTATGTGCATTGAAATAATTGATTCTGATTGGTCAACTGATTCTGTTTGGATTCTGATTGACAGCATAGAGTGCAACCCTATGGGGAAAATGAATGGAGTTTTTACTTTCTAACATCAGGTTCTCTTTTTCTTCCCTTTATTTATCCATATTTATTGCGATGAGGCATAGGGCACTCTAGGGGGGTTTCTAGGGCATTGCTAGGCAAATACTGGGGTGTTCTAGTGTATTATAATTATTTTTATTAATTAATTAATTAATTATAGGCTAATGAGTACACTTTTATATACATTTTAATGATCAGATCATACTTAAATCACAATTAACTACCATTAATTTGTGTTGTGTCTTGTTAACCTATAAACCTGAAGTAACTCACAATTTCTGACAATATATAATAAAATAAAGCCTTTCCACACACAATACACCAGGCTGATCCAAACTCCCTGAAATATCCGAGGCACGGCTATCTGTGCAGAATAGGCGGGACAGCTGTAATCCACTTTCCCTAGTGAGCGTCTGAGCTTGTGTTTAATTGACATCTCAACGCCTCAGACGACTGAGTCTCGCTTTCATGTATCAGACAGCGTCTCCTTCTCTGAAACTAATCCTGTTACACCCCTTATCCACGGACTCAACATTATTTATCCAGCCTTTACACCAGACCCATTCACACTTAATAAACTTACAGTCGGTCTGCATGCAGAGGTTTGACACGTTTGAACTATAAAGCGCACCTAATTCCAAGTTTCTACATCAGTTGGCA
This sequence comes from Abramis brama, assembly GCF_963993115.1. Classification (NCBI taxonomy): domain Eukaryota; kingdom Metazoa; phylum Chordata; class Actinopteri; order Cypriniformes; family Leuciscidae; genus Abramis; species Abramis brama. The sequence continues at coordinate 5,868,627 of NC_139976.1, read as the reverse complement.
CTAAACAATTATTGATATGACTTATTAAATGTGATGCGTGCCATTTTATACTTAATATTACAACTTAATATGCATAAGTATTGTTTCCATTCCATCTGATCATGCTAGTGACACAGATAACTGGAACTACGGGTTACAACATTTTATAGATATTCAATGACAAGACAATTTTTACCTTTTTAAACTCAATTTTCCTGAGTGTGAGTGATGTTTGCTTATGCAAAATTCACTGCCATGATGCTAAAGTTTAGTGGGTTGACAGTATTGCCATGTGGATGCAAATGTGTTCAGAATGTTTTTATCATGTTGCTATGAGGTTGCTCTTAGTGGTTACTAGGTAGCTACTTACTGTCAAAAGTCAAGAGATAGGGTATATGTAATGTGATTATAAATAAATAATCATAAGACAAATAAAATAAATAATAAATAAATGCATACATACAGTGCATACAAACATACATGCATGCATATACTGCATACTTGCATACATAAATGCATGCATAGCATAGAAACATGCATACATACACTTTAAACTACTACTCAATGTCCAACATTCCCCTGTGAATTAGATCAGATGGCCTCCCAACAATTTCAGTATTCACAGTGTTCTTCACTTCTCACACCACTTGTCTCAGACTCAGACTGTGTACCAACAATGCATATAAATGCACTTTACAGCAAGACCTTCCACGTTCGTATAATATGAGAAACATTTCTTGATTGATGTTTCGCTTCAGCCCAGACCACAATAAATCCCTTTATTTAATTTAACCGAGATCCAAATGTCTCTTTCACTTAAAATCACAAGTGGCACAGTGTCTCTCCCTCTCATCAGCTCAGTTCTATAGCCGTTTTCACTGGCTGGTTTGGCATCCTGTCAACTGGTGCTGATGTCATCACTGTAGCTGACCAATCAGGAAATGTCTTGAGTGATTCATCTTTCCACCATTTCAGTATTTTAATCGACTGGCTCATTATTCCAACTTTCTGACATCAGGTTCTCTTTTTCTTCCCTTTATCTATATATCTGTTGCTGTGAGGTTGCTAGGGCACTCTGGGCAGTTGCTAGGTGGATTTTGGGGTCCGTAAAACAAACAGTGCTTGTCTCAGCAAGAATCACTAATGATAGGCTGGCTTTGTTGTTTTGGTGACCTGTCCCATACACAAAGGACAGTCATGGACTTGTATCAGCAAACATGTGAATGCGCGCACGCACACACACACACACACACACACACACACACGGTTCACCTTGGCATGCCCTGCCACCCTGCTAGCTAAACGCTATTACATCCCCAGCCGGCCTTTTGATAAAATAAATAATCCAAAGATCAATACCTCCGCAACACATAACAATGACACAGGCCTCTAATCGCATTCAGACATCCTGCATTCACAACCCACCAGATAAACATCAGTAACGTTTATTCAATAGTTCTGCAATGAGTTAAAAGAATGGAATAAGATAAGGGACAGACAGAGACAAGAGGACATGAATGTTTATGGGGTGAGCATTATCACCAAAACCATATACTGAATACTGTGTGTGTGTGTGTGTGTGTGTGTATACATACATACATACATACATACATACATATATATGTATATATATATACATACATACACATATGTACATGCATACATACATATACACATACACACAGTATATATATACACATATACATATACATATATATATATATATATATATATATATATATATATATATATATATATATATATATATATATATACATATATATTATTCATAACAAAAGCATAAGTGGCATCAGTGCCAAAAAAAAAAGCTTCACATTATGTAACACTTGATGTACAAACAAGTGTTACTCAATGCTTTGTTGCTCTTGCAAAAATAACTGCCATGCAGATATTTCTCCTGTGACAATCCATAGTCCTAAAAATAAATGCTTCTCAGAAGAGAGTGAAGCTTTCTGTATCTTTTTCATCACTCATAAACATACCATTCAGAGACCTGACCCCAGCCTGTTTTCCACAGTATTTCTCACATGCATTAAGTCCTGAAGCGATATAGTGCAGAGCGCTCAGCCACACGAGAGAGACTGATACCAGCAGGCATGGACTGCAGTGATATTTTCATACTCCAGGAAAAAAGGATGGCAAAAAGCCCAGAACAAGAGAGAAGGGAAGAAAGCAGCTTCACTTTAAAGTGTGGTACACACAGACACACACTGCCATTTTGAGATACACACACATATGGCTAAATATAAAATGTGAACCAATTGATATAGAACCTTGAAGCTTTAGTAGAGGATCTGGAAGGAAAACCTTCACTAAGTCCAGCCTTTTAAAACATACTGACAAATACTACATTAGCAACTGTTGCAAACTGATTTGCAGAGTTTGCTGTTTTAAAATTAAATTAAATTGCATAATATAACTATTGATTTAAAGACAAAACTGCAGATAAAATGTGTCACAATGTCAGAATTCATTCCAGCCCACATAAGAATAATATCCAAACAATTTTATGAGCACATTTCACTTAAAATCATGCTTTGCATTAAAACTCTCCAGTTTGTCCCTATGAAACGGTTTATAAAGCTTGTCTAAGTGAGTAACAGTGACCAAAGGGGGAGGGGCTTAGCAAATAATTTAAATTAAACTGTACAGAACTTTACCAAATTTTTATTCTCACAGAAGTGTGTTGTAATCTATGGAAGCTTGTTTCCGCCACAGAATAAAAATAAAAAAGGTACCGGTAATTGCGACTTTTTATCTCACAATTTTGACATCATTCTCCAATTGCAAGATGTAAACTTGATCAGAAATGATGAGAAAGGAAATCAGAATTGCAAGTTTATATCATGACTTTACAACTTGCAATTCTAACTTTTTTTTCGCAATTGTGAGCTCATATCACGCAATTCTGACTTTATAATTCGCAATTGTCAGAATTGTGAGATAAAAAGGTTGTAATTATCTTTTAAACTGTTTTATTCTGTGGCGAAAAACAAGCTTCCATAGTAATCATTATGTGAATCATTGCTAATGCTTAATTCCTGAATAATTTCTTGCTTCAAATTAAGTTACTAAATAATAAGATTGATTCCAGTTCCTAACACACAGAATAGAAAGGTTCCCATCATGGAAACACCCATGCATTTTTCCCATGTAAACCATGTGAAGCCCTGCCAGTTAACAAAAGATTTTCATTCAGCACATAAATTACACAGACGGTCCCCGTGGAGAAACCCAGGGTAAATGTTCTGCTCAACCTGAACACTCAGAGCTTTAAATCCACAGGAAATATAAGAGGTAGGTATTCACTCAAAGGTATGTTTTCAGACCGACAGAGTCATTTACTGAAAGATTAATACATAGATTAATAGTGTATGCATTGAAACAGTTTTACGCACCAGCCTGCGGATCTCTCTTTCACACTCTCTGTTGATGCGGTTGATTTCCTCCTGGTGGAGATGGTAGACGCTGCGGATCTCGGCGGCTTTGATCTTGTCGGCTTGCACCGCCATGCTTAATGCTTCCTCCATTTGCCTTTTCACCCCCTTCAGCTCAGAGATCTCCTGCTGCATTCGCATGCGCTCCACCTCGAAACTCCTCCTGGACTCCTCTCGTGCCTCCGCCATCAGTGCAGACTTCACCTGCAGCGCCAGAGGAACCACATGGGAGTTATATTCCATATGAACATTTTCACCAAGATTTCCTTTTTTTTTTTTTGGAAGGCAGGGGTTTTTTTTTTTGGTGATGCTGGTTGAAAGTCTCTTCACATCCTGATGTTAAGTGGTATAAATGTATTTATATGTATATCGTCAGAAGGCGTAGGGCCATGAGATGTTTGCCAATCATTGCATTTGGTCAGACATCATGTCATCAGCAGGTTTCATGCTATGCAGAGTTAGACAGACGTTAGTCACTGAGCACCGCAACTGAAACAGCAGCCGCCTTTAACAGTTCCTCCTGAACCAAAACAACCAGCTTATTCTGTGTTAACATCATAACTACTGTAATTTAGAAGATATGTGAACCCCTGACGTTATACTCGGAGCGGTTCTTGACTCGAATTTCTGCGTTTCAATGGCAACACTATCAACGCCGAAATGAATCTGCAGCAGTCAGGTACAGTTTAGTGCTCTTTAAGTTGTTTATGTTCTTTAATGTTATCTTTGAGACATGAGGTAGTATGACGTTGTCTCTCGTGACGCTTTTGTTTGCTCCCTGCTGAATGCATTCATGTGTTTTGAAGGAGGCGTTGGTATGGAGGGAGGGTGGGATCTTATGCTTTCAAAGCTAGCTCGCTATTGCTAGCCTCTCTGAAAATTGTCTACCCTACCTTTAATATTGGGTTTACTCATATTGGAACCATTTGGTGGGACTCTAAAAACCAGCACCCAACAACGGTACTAACAGGCCAAGATCAGTCAACTTTTCAAATAACCATTTAAATCTAATAATTAGATTTAAAAAAAAAATTGCAACCATCTAGACCATCAAAACAATTTTGAATAAATATAATTCCCTAAATATTATCATTGTTGTTGCTATTATTAATATATTTATTGTGTGTTATGCATTTATTTTTATAGTATTGTGATTATTTAGTATATATCGGACACTGCAACCAGATGAGGAAATTTAAAGCTACAATATGTATGATTTTTGTAATAAAATATCCAAAAATCACTTGCACAGTGTGATATATTTCCTGCAGTTGTGTACTTACAATATCCCAAAAGTTCCCAAAGATTTTTAATTTCAGAGAAATTCCAATTTTAAATAATGGCTCGTCCCTGCCGCCCTGTATCACTTGTCGCCTGTCAATGACGTAATATTCGTGCTATCCCTGGTTTCCGCTGGTATTGCCATAGTAACCATGGCGACAGACGTGGACAACTGCGTTACGTCTAGCGGCACGCTCACGCTGTTGTTGTTTCGTTCAAACATTATGGACCATGGCAAGCAGACTTTGGGACAAATGTACATAAAACGAATCAATGTTATATAGCTCAACATGATGACATATTAGAATATGATCAGTATGTTATTCTAATGTTGATCTAGCTTACTGCTAGTCTCATACAGCCAACAAACTAACACATAGAATAACATAACTTTTAACACACTCAAATGCAGTTTAATGTGATAGTTTAGACCAGGGATGGGCAACTTCGGTCCTGGAGAGCCACTGTCCTACAGAGTTTAGCTCCAACCCTGAAAAAATCACCTGCCTGTAATTTTCTAGTAATCCTGAGAACCTTGATTAGCTTGTTCAGGTGTGTTTGATTAGGGTTGAAGCTAAACTCTGCAGGACAGTGGCCCTCCAGGACTGAGTTTGGACACCCCTGGTTTAGACCAAGTGAAACAGCGCTGCGTTACCTCACAAGTTTAATTCGTCAAATAAACTGACCTGTGTGAGTAGTAATTCAGCACTTGCGGGTAGTTCGGTAGAATTAAACGTCCTTATTCCTTTATATCCGAGGGACTCGCGTGTGGCGCTGATATCTGTCTCTTATTAGCACTCACACCCTGCTTCACACCACAGTCATGTTAAAAAACATCAATGTATTCACTCATCCATAAACATTATTAGATCCTTCGGCATGACAGCAAGTTCCATAATTCCGCTTATGCGTCATCAACCTACGCCTTTGCTATTGTAAGTGGTTAGCGACCCCTAGCGGTGAAAGAAATTACATATTGTAGCTTTAAGTAAATGTAAAATGCACTGCTTCAGTCCATTTCATTTGTACTCTATTCCATACCTTTTCGGTGGATCCATCTCTGAGGGCACCGACGAGCGCCTGGAGTCTCTGAATCTCTCCGTCTTTGATCTTAATGACCCGTACCAGTTCAGACTCGTGCTGACGTAGGAGCGTTTCCCGAAGGCTGTGGAGATCCCGAAGTTTCTCCTCGTGTAGTTTGGCTTTTAACTCGGTCACCACCACCGTGGATTTGTGCTGCTCATGACGGACCTCCTGAGACTTCTCCCTTTCCAGCTTACTGACCTGAGAAAGCAGATGTTAACTCAGATTTAACAAATTGAAGGGATCGAGGTTTTAAATATTCTATTAAACAAAGCAAGCATTTAATGGGCAATAAATTGTATGGTGCCATCTCAGACTATACATGTATAAAAATACATAAAAAAACAAAATTAAAGAAAAAATATATATACAAACATGTATATGCATACACAAATAAATAAATAAATTAGAACGATTGATAAATATATGCAAATGTTCAATGCTATTTAAAGCTGAAGGGATATTTTTCATAATTGAATTAAGTGTAGTATAACATATCATGAACATTAAGATGTTGTTTATGCAAAGCAACGCTGCACAGCTGTGGGCAATGTTCCATGATTCATTGCGGTGCAGTGCAGAATATATTGAGCGTGCCCTAAAAATAAGAGTTAGTGTGTCAGGACACGACCCCACAGCAGGGTCACATCAGGACTGACACATGCTGCCACAGGCACAACAACACTGGTAACATAAAGAGATACCATCTTCAAATTTAGCCACAAAACAAAGACAACACTGGAGGATGAAACTAAAAATACCCCAAATGTCACCAGAATATTGTTATGCCCTACCCTTTTATGAAACATATATGGAGTAACAAAAAGCTATTATGGAAAGAAACAGAATTGATCCTGCATCACACAATTCAACATGTCAATACATATCAGCTCTGACAAGCATGTTTTTATGTAGCCTATTTGACTATGTTCATACAATTACTTCTAAAATGCAAAAAAAGTAGTCATGTAAAGTAAAACATTAGTCATGTTAGGAGCAAGGTTTCAAGGAGTATAGCAATAATTGGTAGAGCAAGGCAAGTTTTAAATCAGAAGTCTTTACGTATGCTCTATTGTTCATTAGTTTTGCCATATCTCATTTATTGTGTAGAAATGTGGGGAAACAATTACACAACAACAGTTCAGCCACTTGTCATTTTACAGAAGGATCATTCATGGGGCGGGTTATAGGGAACATACCAATATATTTTTTATGGAGTCCAAATTACTAAAATTTAAAGATTTGGTGGATTTACAGACTGTGCAAATTCCATATAGGGCAAAGCGTAATGATTTACCTCAAAATGTACAAAAGTTATTTACTCGGAGAGAAGGAGGGTATGTGTTGAGAGGAAAACTAAATTTCATATTACCAATGGTACACAGTAGGAAGAAAAGTTTTTGTGTTTCCATACAAGGGGTGAAACTGTGGAACAACTTAAATGAGAAGCTCAAGGAATGTCCAAATATAAAACAGTTTAGGAAAAGATTTAAAGAAATGATTTTTGAACGTTATAAAAATGAAGGAAAATGAGTTGGTTAAGCCGGAAATTTTGTTGCTAACATATTGTATAAATGTATGAAGATATATGTGCTTGTGTTTTGTAAAAAAGTGGATAATACCAAAGGAAGTAAATTAATGTATTAAGATTTTGAAAGAGGGGGTGGGAATTAACAAGTGTTAAACTTCATCCCACTCCTTTTCAAGCAGCGGTGAATTTTATTTGTTTGATCATCAGTGTTCTTTCGATTATTGTCTTATGTTGTACATACTGGACACTTTTTCATTGTATGCTTGAAATAAAAAAATAAAAAAAGAAAAGAAAAAAAAAAAAAAAGTAAAGGATTTCAGTTAGCAAGCAAAAAAGATAGTTAACTAGATATTTACAGAAGAAAGGCATTATTAGGCATACCCCAGTTTCATAATAACAACATTATTTCGCTCATTTTATCATTCTACAAGACTAGAATAGTAAATCTGACCACTTTGATCACCTTTACTCCAAAAGCCGCATGATGATTTGAGGTATCATTCATGTCTTTAGCACAACTTGTGTGGTACAACGCGAATGCTTCCCTAAACCAATAAGCAACAACAATAGAGATGCTCGACCTTAGCAAACACCTCTGAATAAAAGTAGGTTAGGAACGTCTTAAACATTGAGAGAAGAGTAAAAGTCTCTGCTCTGCACCCTGTAGGTCTGCTGGCTTTTATATCGTTGGCAGTCAGATGGAGACAGTAACTTATAATATGGCTGACTCCACACCAGTCCAGACCAAAACTGGGTCAGACGGTCACTGGACAACTTTGCCTGTTTTTATATAAAACAGCAGAGGAGAAGTAATTTTGGGCCTACAGGGAGTTTGCATTTAAATGCAGCGTAAGAGAACTTGTGGAGAGGTTTAGAGTCCAGCGAGAGTCAGCAGTGCTGATATCCCATTAGCCTCTGCTGAAGAGCCAGCCATCTGTAACGTTAAATAAATGCCCAGGGTTCAGTATTAGTTCAGTGCTCTATTGACAGCATTAGTGTTGATTACCACAGAAAATTATATTTTCGAAATACATATTCTGACTTACATTTAAATGCTTAATTCATTTTTTTTCTAATGGTTTCTAATGATAAGTATTTTTTTTACCATCATGCTATACTTACTAATCATTAAATTTGCCTTTTTTTTATTTTTTTTTATTTATTATTTTTTATATTTAATATAACTGTATCTGTCAGGTTGTAACACTAGAGACACATGCATTTTTTTTTTTTTTTTTTTACATAACACCTTTCAAATAAACAAACAATATAACAGAAGCATAACCAAACTAATAACCTTGAGGTAGGAAACTCACCATGAAATTGGAAAGTTTTTTTTCTTAATTAAATTTTATACATTTTAAAAACTAGTTTTAACAATCATAACACTACTAATAAAGGGACTAAATACTTGTTAGAGCTTACTAATGCTTAACCTGGTGGGAAATAAAAAAAATAAAAAAAATTGTCATCAAGCTTAATTTGTCCTTTAATCCTTGCAAAGTATTTTCTGTGGTAATCAACATTATATATTACACCATGGGGCTGTTGAATGCTTGATTATGACTGGTTGACGAACGTTCTAAAGTGTGCAATTATTTTCAGGGAAACGCACGGCTAAAGTAGTTCCAGGCAGGTTTTGACCACATTACAGGTTCATATCACTTCGCCAAATTATTTCGTTATTTCAAAGGTCCTTACAGCCTACAACAGCAAAAGAACCAAAACCCACAATGACACTGACCAAGCAAATAAATATAGTAAACAATAGGCTGTTTTTTGCCATCTTGGGTGTGCATTATTTTTCTAATAATTAAACGGCCTGTCGTCAATTATTCCTTACATAATTTAACAATAATATAACTATTATTGAACGTAGAACAGTCCTTTCATTAAAGTAATGTTATAGTATAAGATAAAGCGCACAGATATTGCACTCTTAATAAAAAGGGATCCACAAATGTCAGCGGTGACGGGGTTGCACTAGGTTGGAAAAGTCTTTTATGCCATTCTTTGATGTTTGGAGGAAACAAGAAACAATGGTGTATAAAGTTGAAAGGTGTAGAAGTGTTCCCTGGCAGACTTGATCTTGACATTTTGATCTAATCTGAAACAACGATCAGGAAATAGGATTGAAAAAAAAAAAAAAACTTTAATGGAAAAACAGTCCAAAAATAAACAAATATGTATACAAAATTCTTTCCTCAGTTCACAAAAACCATTTATCAAATCTAAGCTGCAAAAACGGCTTGTTTAGTATTGACATCAACAATGAGCTAATTAAAATATGACCGCTCACATTTGCATATCAACACCTATTCATTATTTAACACTGCCATCAGTGTGAACTACAACTAGCCAATGTGAACACTGAAAAAAAAAATTTGTTAAAATTGCTTACTTAAAATGAGCTTAAGCAACACAATTCCTATACATTTTGTCCTAACTTAATTTGATTGTGTTCAATCTGCTTAAATGTACATTTTAAGTTTACTTAATCCATTTGTGTTGGATTACATGAATGATTTGTGTTGCATTAACTGAAACTGGGCGGTGCTTGTTAGTTCCCAGCATGCTTTGCATATTAAGAGAGAATAAATGTTGAAATTAAGTGTTATTTTATGTTTTTTTGAGAAAATGAGAAAAGGGAAAGACTTGATAGTGTGTAATTGTGTTTAATGTTCAAACATTGGAATTATTAGAACCATTTAAATTACAGTGGGTTACCATTGTGGAGAAGAGTGGAGCATTTGGCTGGCTGTGGACTTATTCACAAACTATTAACTTTGGCTGAAGGAGCATATGCATCTTAACAAATACGATGCTAATATGTGTTATTGCTAGCTAATAGCTAGTTATAGTCTATCAAGTCAATTGTGTGTCACTAAAGTATATTAAATTTTATTGGATGAAAGAATACATGAATATGGATACCTGAATCAGGGAGTTTTATTAAATTCCCTTTGAGCCTGCTTAATTGGGTCACTGAAAATGAATTCATTCCATTACGTTGAAGTTACATGAACAAATTATGTTTGTTTAACTTAATTGATACATGTGGGACCGATGTACACTATTAAATCATGTAAATCCAACACTTTTTTTTTTTTTTTAAGTGAAGGCTGACCAATCATAACTGACTTAATTTGCATTGAATCTTTTTGATACGCTTTCTTGCGATTAGAACAGTGACTGATTGCATTGATCATCTGAAGCCAATTGTAAATATGATCATCTAATTCTAAAGGTCAGGAAAACAGACATGAACTTTGACTAAGATTATGAGTGGACATCACAAAAAAAAGGCATAAAATGATAGAATCAAGTATCTTGCTCACTCATAATAACATTCCATGGCTCAAACCCCCCAATCAAACATGCTTTTCAACACAAACCTCTCCTTTCTGCAGTAGCACAAACTTGGGACTATACAGTAGGAGACATGCTGTGTGAGACACCAGCACCATTTATTTCCATCATACATGATGAGTATTGTTCATTCAGGCCTAACAACAGCAGAGACAGCTCCTATGTCCCCTCTTACTGTCAGTCTGAGGAAGCCCATCACAATAGATGCATTGATGCAAGCAGTCTGACAGCACATCTATGATTCGCTTCTGACAGTCTCACACAGGGGTGTGCTGTCACGGCACTCACCAAGATAACATATTCATTTTCACGCGTGTGTATGCCTGAAAACCTGCCCGCACACTCACGGTTAATCTCTGAATCTGATGCTAGGAGATTTTTGTGCTTAAAGTGCAGTGTGGCATTTATATAAGGGCACTTACATCTTACAGCATCTTAAAGGGACAGTCGGCGTTAACAAACTAAAAATATTACAAACGTTTTTGTTCATTGAAAACTATATAAATAAAATAAACTAAATGAAAATTTGACATGTTACTTTGGCAAATAACTGAAACAATTTTAAGTTGAAGTACTGAAACTGAAATAAAAATATATTAAATCGAAACAGCAATATTTAAAAAAAAATACAAAAATGACAAAAGCACATAACCAAATTACTAAAACTGGAACTAATATATATATATATATATATATATATATATATATATATATATATATATATATATAAACAAAAAAAGTTAATTCAAAATATTAATAAAAAACTAAATACTATTTTAAAATTATATAAATAATGCTAAAATAATCGGGATAGTTCACCCATAAATAAAAATAAAAATCGGTCAATCACAAACAGAATTCTGAAGATTGTTCTGGTTCATCTTTTCTATACAATAACAATGAATGAGGATAAAGTTTTAAAGTTTCATAAAAATACACAAAAGCATGCACAATAAAATTACTCTACTAATTTTGTGCTATATATTCCAAGCATTGACGTTTAGTGTGAGAAAGAGACCATATTCTAAAAAGTGTTATTCATAGAATTCATATTCAATGAGAAGTGAATCAATCTGATTCACGAATTAATCATTCATATGAGGTTTTGTGAATCAGGTTAACTGATTCACTAAAAATATCTGACTCAAAAATTTTTTTCACAAATCGGACATGAATTATTTTTTATTTTTTTAATCTTTAGTTCCCATTTATTGTAACTCTATGGAAAAGTACTTACAAAACAGTATCAAAACCTATAATTTTGTGTTCTGCGGGAACACGAAAGTGTTTGGTACAACATGAAGGAGAGTAAATTATAGCAATTTCCTTTATGTGTGAACTCTCTTTCCAATGATTTCCTTAACCCCGTATCTTTCTCTCCAGGGTCTCTGCTAGTCTAACATGATTCTCAGAGACATCAGTCATTCACAAGCAGGACTCGAGATTCACTTTTGGTCTATTTTGACAAAAAGTATCAAGTCTCTGTGTTTATTTCCCTGCAGGTCTTGACATTGAAACACAGAACACTCCTGGTTTATCTCAAATTATAATGAATCCTTTCTCTTTCTCCCTATATCCACAATACCGATGCCCTGAATCATTCCCGAACATTGCATTTCATGTTCCTGCAATCAGAAAAGCAATTTTCCAGAAAACAAGGTATAGCAGTGAGTTTGACTTTCAGGCACCGGCAGTAATTGGCCTGTTATAGTGTTTTCCCAGTCCTGCAGGACAAGGGGCAGAATCATAAAATAAAACACTCCCATTGCAGAAGGACATGCACAGGGGAAAACACACATTAGTCCAGATCATTTACACTTTGCTTTTAAATCAACGATTGTACTGCATCAGAAAGTAGGGCCAGATGAAAAGCACACACACACACACAGTGGCCGCTGTCAGATAATTGAACCTCATATGCACTATACATTGTGTGATAGCACTTATTAAAATTAGCCTGACATTTTTTTAATGACAGCATTACTATAACTGTGGCTGCCGTTATTATGATTTATTACAGTAATAATGGTGTCCCTTATAACTGCTTTACTTGATTCAGATGATGAAAGGGTCAACCAGAAAGGCTGCACACTAATATCCTCTGTGATATTTGAATGTACAGTATAAAAAAAAACCGTTTCTGAGCATTAATGCTGGTTGGTGGCAGTCAGTACTTTCTGGTGTGCTTTCTTGCAGAACCTCGCTGTCATTTGTTTTCACCCTGAGATGTGTGTATTGATCTCGGACAGCCACTGCAGTATGCACACACACACACACACAATGAGCGGACTCGAAAACACACATATGCGCAGGATAGGGGCGAAGTATGACACAAATTATACATCACATCTATACATATTGATAGATAGTTATTTTAGCCAGAAATTTAATTTAAAAAAAAATTCATGTTAGTGTTTTTTTTTACAATTTTTAAACATTTACAGTTTTAGTAATATATTAAATAGTATTACAATTTAAAATGGCTGTTATATATTTTAAAATGTAATTTTCACCTGTGATGCAAAGCAGAATTTTCAGCATCAAAACATCACGATCCTTCAGAAATCATTCTAAAATGCGGATTTGCTGCTCAAGAAACATTTCGCATAGTATTTTGTCAGGATTCATTGATAAATAGAAAGTTCAAAAGAAAATAATTTATTTCAAATGGATTTTTTTTTTTTTTTTTTTTTTTCACTGTCATTATTGATCAACTTAATGCATCCTTGCTGAATAAAGGTATTAATTAAAATAAAATAAAGTACAAAAACAAAAAGTAACCAAAACAAAAGTACAACTAAAATCGATTGTTTTGATTTAATTAGACTCAATTATAATTGGATTAATGACATTCAAAGCCAATTTAAATCAAACAGTACATAAAAATTATATATAGATTTATTAAAAAAAAATACTTTGTGTTATATTATCCAAGCATTAAATTAAATAAACGCGTAAAACTGTAAATGACAACTCTTTTTGCAGCCATAAACAGTTTATCAATCAATCAATCAATCAATCAATCAATCAATCAATCAATCAATCAATCAATCAATCGCTTACTTTTGGGATTCACATGATATCAAGCCGGTTCTGATCAAGTGTGACCTAACAAATCTACGTTTCACACACAATATTGCATGATTATGTTGATATTTTCAATAATTCTGTATAAGAGTCAGCAAACTTCAATTATGAAACACAAGCAGCCCTTGCTTGCACTGTCAGAAATGTTTTACCTAAAAAAAAGTCAAAGTCTACTAAATTGGATTAAATTGCATTATACAGACAACAATGAGTCTAAGATACAAAATACTTTTTTTATGATTCCCGAAATTTGAAACCCAATGGCCTTCAAATGGTTTACACATTTCAACACAATCTGAGTTACTTTGTGTCCTTTCCATGTGGCTGTAATCAGAATTTTAAGATTATTTAAGAGCAGGTGTAGTTTTAAATTAGTTTTTCATCTCCCGAGAATTTCTTCAGTTCAATGTCACAATATGCCGAGTTGTGTTCGACTCTACAACCTCGATCAAATCAAATGAAGTGTTCATCATAATGACAGTAAACAGAGGTTCACACCCATCAGTCAATCATCAGGACATGAAATAGATGGTTTAGATCCTCTCACGGCTCTTAAAGACCATCTTCTCCACATGAGATCAACAAGACACAATCGTACTGGACTAAGCTGAACCATTAACCCCTGACCAGCAGTCAGTCGCAAGCTAGCCTGACATTGAACCGGCTTTGACAGAATGCCTATAGTTTTACACCCTCATTTAAAACTGTTTCCCAGTGCTAATGAACCCATAAAGCTGCTAACACCACACACACGTCATGGATCAACTCAGCTACTTAAATAAAATAAGCCCAATCCATAAAACATGAGAGGTTCATCGCCATTACCGAAGAGGCCATCAAACTTGTCTGGTACGCCTTAAATTGAGGGAGTGAATTTCTCGAATGCTTCTTACATGGAATCTCACATTTAAAAAAAAAAAAAAACAGTATAATTCAGCACCAAAATAAAATTATGTCATTATTTACTCACCGTCATGTCGCTCTAAACCCAAATTTTTCCAAACCCAAAATTACTGTTTTGGAACAACATGGAGGTGATAAAGATAATAAAATCGGTAGTAGTAAATGATATAATAAACTATGAGAGAGAGTTTTCATTTTTGGGTGAACTGGCTTTAAATCAAATGAATGCTTAGTTATAATTATGACCTTTTTACAAGACTAACTGCTATAAATAAAAGTTTTTCACTCGTTTCTAAAACATACACTACAGTTCGAAGGTTTGGGGTCGGTAAGATTTTTTAAAATGTTTTGGAAAGAAATCTTTTGTGCTCACTAAAGCTGCATTTATTTGATAAAAAAAACAAACAGTACAATTAGTATTATTGTGAAATATTATTACCATTTAAAATAAGAATTTTCTATTTTAATATATTGTAAAATGTATTTTTTTCCTGTGATCAAAGCTGAATTTTCCAGTCTTCAGTGTCACATGATCCTTCAGAAATCACTCTAATATGATGATTTGCTGCTCAAGAAACTGATGTAATGTAATTTCTGATTATTATCAATGAATTGAACATAGCATTTTTTTTTTTTTTGCAACCTTGATACATACTTTGAAGTATAGAAAGCACAAATGAAAAGCATTTACTTGAAACCGAAATCTTGTGTGACATTATAAATTAATTTAATTAATTTAATGCATCCTTGCTGCCATTTTTTTAAGGCACCATGAAGCAACGGCTCTGATTCCACCCACATAACACAGAACAAGAATTAAAAGGCAATTGTAGTGACATAAATGGTTGACGTGACAACAAAAGACGTCCAGCAGAGACTGAAAATAAATCTTTCAAATATACGGAAGGAAATGAGGTCAGTATTAAACACATTGCAGCAGATGAGAAGCCATTTTCTATAGTCAAACTACATAATATAGAAACCAAATAATACATCTGAAATGGAGTCAAGACACTTGCATGTTTTCCACAACAAATACTGTAAATAAAGAGTAGAATCGAACCTTGGTTTTCTCCTGCTGCAGTTCAATTTGGATTTCCGTGAGTTTGGCCCTCAGCTCCTCATTGGCTGCCTGCAGTGCTGCCATGGCGTCAGGCCGCTCCCCTTTGCCCCGCCCACTGGGGGCTTTCTTGGACATATTGGGCTGTACTCCACAGGCCACGCCCCTTTCAGGGATGACCTGAGTTTGTGAACAGTCAAGATTGGCTTCTGTTTGTTCCTCAGCTACATCTTTCCACCCACCTGCAGTTCACAAAGAAACAAGTATTTACCGAGACCTAGAACAATCACAGTATTATAGTTGGACTGTTTCACTAAGAGAAAATCAGCAAGCCCATGAAATGGTTAAACGAATACAATGTACTTTTTGCCTACTCTTTTATGAGTGTTGTAAATTCGGATATATATATTTTTTCCCATATTTTGAAGAATGTCGGTAACCAGACAGTTTACGATAGCCATTAACTTCCATAGCAGGAAAAAAAAAAACTATGGAAGTCAATGGCTACCGTCAACTGTTGGATTATCGAAATTCTTCAAAATATCTTCTTTTGTGTTTAACAGAAGAAAGAAACTTTACTAATTGGAAGTTATTGTCTTTTTTCAAGTTCAACTCTTTATTAGCAAAGATGACTGACTGTATAAGCACCTGGCTTATTACTCCTTTTGAATTGTTTTCTGATGGGACTACCTGACTCCATTTTAATCAATAAATGGTCTCAAATCACATCTCGAGTGGCAGAAATGAGATTAAGTGAAGAGCAAATGGAGCCAAAGTCTCCATCTTTTCTTTTTTTCTTTTTTTTTTTTTTTGAGAAAAAGACCCCAGTAATCTTACATCTTCTCTATAGTTTCAGAAGAGATCTCAATGTCTCAAACTGGGCTCAAATTTGACATTTTGACAATTTGACAAAATTTTTCATTTGACATTCCTAATCCAGCTAAACTAAATATCTGTGCTCCTACCTGCATTCATTTCACTCTACACACTTACAGTCGTGTCTTTCAGTTTTGCCATGGTGAAACATATGAGGAAAAGTGTCTGTCTATTGAGCTATGAAAAAGCAACAGCTTTATATTAAAAAGATGTCCTTGCTGTGTTGTTATAGCAGTATCAATTCTGGAAAGAGAAAGCAGAAGTTTGGAAATATTTAAGTCCAAGTACTGGAAATATTGAATACTTTGACAAATCCTAAATCCACATCCAATCCCCACAGAAACATTGTTCCAGCGGTATGTTTGACTGATCGCTTCAGCAGACTAAAGATAAGAGGAATCTAAAAACATGCCAACTGGTTTGAACATGACTAAAAAGGACAAACTAGGTAAGAAAAAACTAACATCACTAGATTGAAGGAAAAGTTTTAAAGGGGCTATATGTAGAATTCAGAAACCCTTGTTATTAGCGACACCGGAGGCCGTTAAGTGAACTGCAGCCAGCAACTTATTGCTTGTGTACACATAACGTGCAACAGACTAAACATGATTCAATGGCCCAAAATTCATGGCAAAGTTATTTTTCGTTGGAAATATATACCTTTGCAGTGATATACTGTTAACGAATATCCAGACACCGTCCACACTGCTGAGAGTGATGTTTAGATGAATATGTAAATAGGCTATTAAAATTACACAAATTGATTATACAGCATTATTGGTACTAGATCTGTATATTTAAAGACTATAGTTTGAATTAAATTTTCTTTGCATGACACATTGACATTACAAAACAGAAAGGCTCTTATCCTGAACATAAGCATTCATTACTTGTGACGGAACAGAGGCTGTCGGGAGCGTGAGTAAACGTCATTTTCCCGGCAAAAACGACCGGAGTCCTTCACACAAAAGTCTACAGGCTTTCATAAAGACAGTGAAAATCTCTTTTTTTAAGTTTCATTATAAGCTGTTCTGTTCACACAATGGCAATAAAAAAGTGATTAATACATGAAAATCTTTACAGATGGCCCCTTTAAGGTTAAACGCTTTCACCATTACAAAACAATAATTACATTTATATGAGCACTTAATGAACTCATTGGCTTGGAAAGCACTTCGTTTAACACACGTTTATTGAACATGCAATCAGAGATGCACTTTGCAAGCGTCTCTATCACATCCACGAATGTCCCAGGGTACTCTTGGCTTGCCTTGAGGAGCTTCAGTATCCTTTTTGCACTTTTGAACTTTGTGGCTCTATTAGTATAGTGCAGTAGATAAAATGTCAACCTCACTTTTGACAGACAGTTTATTTTTATAAACAGGATTTTTGTTTTGTTTTCAAAGAACACCATAATATTAATAAGTTTACTTGATGCTAAAAAAACACAAAAAAACTGTATTGTATCTTAACTGTTTAAAATAGGCCTAAATTACGGTGGCCGAGAGAGCTCAACGCGCTGCAACTGTAGAAAACACATGCAAATAGAAAAAACACCCGCAAATTAAGAAAACATCTTCATCAGTTTCACAACACATGTGTGCTCCAAATACTCACAACACAACCAAATACAGAAACGCGCTGCAAAAAGTTCACAACACAAACAAATACAAATACAGAAATGCGCTGCAAATAGGACAGAACACAACGGAAATGTTTCCGGGGAACCCAATAAGTGACGGACGGACGGCTGGGACGTGCTTATTGCTCGTGAGCATTACCTATGCTCTACTCTCTTAAAAGGGCAGACGGCAGAGCCCTTGAATTGGGCACTTTGGAGGGAGCGGGGCACTTGTGTGCCATGTTGATGAAGGGAGCAACCAGAGAATGTCTAAGCAACGAAAGACAACGTAATTTCCTCATTATTTTCACCTGGGATGTTCCCATGACAACGCAGCGCGTGTCCATCAGCTGAATAGCTGTTCTTAACATAACTGTTGCAAATAAATATACATTTTATACAACAAAGTTTTTAAAATATGCGTTATATCTGTGTGTGAGTGTCTCAACTTTAAAACTTGCCATCTCATATTTGGACCCTAGCTGCATTCTAACATTTCTTATGAAACTTATTTTAACATAACATGACAAAATGTGTACAGTGTAACTGATGTATAGATTAATGTCTTTCCCTCATGTTCTTTTTCTCTATATTTATTTATTTTATTTTAGTCTTCAGCTCATTGTTCTTTTTAGTATTCTTATGACATTGAACATATTGTAAATACATTTTGTATATTGTATACAAAGTTGTATGTCATAAACGTGTCATCTCTGTATGTTTTGCAAAAAAAAATAAAAAAAAATAAAAGTAGACAGCTGTAAGCACGTCCCAGCCGGGTCCGTCACTTATTGGGTTCCCCAGAAACATTTCCGTTGTGTTCTGTTCTATTTGCAGCGCGTTTCTGTATTTGTGTTGTGAACTTTTGCAGCGCGTTTCTGTATTTGTTTGTGTTGTGAACTTTTGCAGCGCGTTTCTGTATTTGGCTGTGTTGTGAGTATTTGGAGCACACATGTGTTGTGAAACTGATGAAGATGTTTTCTTAAAGGTATAGCGGAGGATCTTTCCGAATTTTAGATAAGACCCGCCCTCTCCACTTTTTGAAAAGTTTGATTGATTCACCAGAATGATTGACAATTAGGAGGACCAATAGTATAGGCATTCCACCCGGAAGTAAAAAAATCCTCCGCTATACCTTTAATTTGCAGGTGTTTTTCTATTTGCATGTGTTTTCTTCAGTTGCAGCGCGTTGAGCTCTCTCGGCCACCGTACTAAATAGAGTTTTATAGATAAGCCTCCTGTGTTGCGTTCAGTAAAGGTTTTGTACATTTTTTTAAATTAAACACACACACACACATATGAAGAGTTCAGATGCAAAAGCCTCTAAGTGCCATCTGAAATTTTCTTCTAGATGATAATTTTTATCAAGCTCGTATATTTAAGTTCAGTAATTTCACTTAAATGAAAATTAATAGATCATTTTCATTGTCATTTAAGTGAAATTACTGAACATAAACATACAAGCTTGATAAAAATTATCATTCTAGAAGAAAATTTCAGATGGCACTTTTGCATCTGAACTCTTCATACACACACACACACTTTTTTACAACAAGTGCAATTTTGTACCTCATTTTCCGCTCTCTAGTGGTATAAGCAAATTTTTGTAGTTATTTCCAACAATACACTGAAAGCTAGTATGTACTGAAGTAGGCATTACTAACTCTACTAACACAATCTCACTTAAGAAGTGATGAAAGACACTCTTCAGCTTTGCCCAGTTGCACTGAATACATTATGTGGATCATTGGGTAAGATAACTGTACTTTTCTTTTATACAGCAGCTATACTGACAGGTCTGAGGAACAACACAATTACTGTCCATCTCAGCCAGATCACAAGCTGTTTGATCTATTCTATTCAACAATGATTTTTGTAAAGATCACAACAGGTTCATATATGAGCACTATGCTAGCACAACATGATGGCAAGTGCATAATGACAGATCTTTCATTTTTGACTGTTCCTTTAAAGTTGTGGATGAGAGATTACATGAGGCATCTAATCTGAGTGAATTACAGTGACTCAGCAGACTCATGCGATATGCTCTAAAATGAATGATAAATGTGAAGCTGCTCTTAAATATGAAACAATTTGGGATATTTAGCATTTATACAGGCTCCTGACCAAGGGCAAAAGTATAATCATTGATTAAGCAAGTATTCACCATCATAAATGAGCCCATTTATATATTTATAATCCTCAATCACAACATACTGTAGAAGCTTTATAAGTGCATCAACATCATGCAACCTGTTTGTAGACCAACTCTTTTATTAAAGTGACATCTAATCAAAATCTTATAGTCTTCTTTATAAATTGCAATGCAACCTATGCTTTGAAATTTAAATTGGTTAGTGCATTCATGCATTTTGTTGCTTTTTATTGTTACAAACAATCTCTCTAACCCTCCACATCTAAAGTCAATGAGTTCATTCCCTTAGGTTGAAGATTGCACAGCACATTTCGTCATTGGTTGCTTGCATCATAAACACAACCTATGCTGTGTTTCTCTGCCAGGCAATAGAAGAAAATAGACGTCAAGCAGAACCAGCCTCTGCATCGCAGATGGCCCTCCGAGAACATTTCAATAAATGTCCCAGAGTGCAGACGACAGCATGTGCACGTTATTATCCTGCGCAAGCGAGGCTGTAACTGCTACAAGCATCATTTCAACAACATCTCCCCATTCTGTAGCTCGCATTAACAGTCCTGACAAACATCTCAGCAGGCCGGCATCAGGATCATTATCTGGTAATCACACAGGTCTGCGTGTTCGGTGCCACCCTGCTTGAATAAAAAAGGAAATCAATGCATATAGATTGAGACTGACCTTAAGTGCATGATTTGAGTTGGGATGTTGTTTTAGTCTGCAGGGTTTATCCAGGGAGCTGTTGGTCCTCCATCATTCCGTGTGATTCGCAGGACATGCTCTGAAACGACAAGGGAGGCATGTTGTCATGCCCTGAATTCCATGCAGAAGATGCTTGAATCCTCAGCAGAACCGAGCTGCGCACAGCTGGATCCTCAGCAGCCGGTAGTGATGGATCACCAGGAGGGAATAACGGAGGGAAAAAAAGGGGGAGCTATTGCATGTTAGAGGAGAGACTATGAAGCAAGAGAGATTTGATTCCTTGCACTTACCATAAACACTCCCTCACCATCCCTGATGGAGAGAGGGGATTGATGCTGGCAGGGAGGAGGGTGGAAGAGGAGTGGAGATAGACACGGAGCACACACACACACATATGCGCAGGCGTGTGCACATGCATACACACTAGGATCTGGCAGTTCTGCGAGATGTGAAGTCTGGCTTCTATCCTAGGTTGCCTGAGAGAGAGATACAGGAAAAGACAGCTATTGTAGCCGCCCACTGGTCAATGCACTGCAACTACATCTAAGTCTAATAACATCACGTCATCATCCAGCCTGTGCATTAAATAGCAACCAAATGCATAACAAGCTATATGAAGGCTTGCATGGCTCTCATTTATTTGGAAGCAGTTCAGGAATCACATGCAGCATGCTGTTCCCTCCATATGGTTGATACTAGAAACTGCATCACTGAGCATGGGTTAAATAATACTGCAGAACAACATTTTCATCCTAGTGTAGTGCAGTGATTATCCTCAAGCCATACAGATGGCGACAAAGAGCTAAAGCATGAAATTAATGATGTTAAAGGTGCAGTGCTTCATTTCTGTGAAATTACAAACAGAATTGCAAAAGCACTGTTTTCAAATATACCTCTCATAACATATCAAAGTTGTAGTCACAAGAGATCTATAATTCTCACACACACAAAAAAATTCTGGGTTGTTTCAACTCATGATTGGGTCAAATATGGACAAACTCAACTGTTGGGATTAAAAATGTAAGTAAAGGGATTCTTCACTCAAAACTGAAAATAATGAGTTTCTTTCTCAATTGGGTCCATCAACTGTTTGATTACCAACATTCTTTAAAATGATCTTCCTTTGTGTTCAACAGAAAAAAGAACCTCATGTAGGTTTGGAACAACATGAGGGTGAGCAAATGATGACAACATTTTAATTTTTGGGTGAACTATACCTTTGAAGCTTTAAACAAACGGTTGGGGTTGTCCATTTTTGACCCAAACATGGGTTGAAACAGCCAGCATTTTTTAGATTATACCTTGAAATTTATAATACCTTGAAAGAGACATGTCTTAGCATTGCACATTGCTATCCGTTTCACGCTGTTAAGAGCTCTTATGGGAAGATTTTAAAAAATGAACGCATTCAAAAGTAAACTGTTAACTGAAAATAATAATATTAATCTATCTATAAATGACAGAAACGTCTGTCTGTCTGTGTGTGTGTGTGTGTGTGTCTGTGTGTGTTATTCGCATATCTCTCGAACCGTTAGTCCGATGGATTTCAAACATGACAGGTGTCTCGCTACGGGCACGAGTAAGTGCAGTGCCAAGTTTGACATTGTTTGGATTAGAAATGCAAAAAATATCGGTAAATATATATCGGTAGAAGAAGCACACGCTGGCTTTTGACCCTCACAGAGAGGGTCGAAGAAAGCAGTGGAGCTTAAGTAGCTTGGAGTTCCCTGTATCCTGCTCCCTGAATCGTGTAGTTCAATGTTCCACATTTATTGTATGTCATTATGTCAGTATCAGTATTTGCTTTACCATGCACAAATAAAAATGTCACTGAACTTTTGCTGTGCAATTGTAACAATGAGCACTCAAACACACCAAACCAACAATTACTAAAAACACACACAAAAACTGATTTTGCACACAAAAACTTTTGCACGGGCATTTTGCACTAGTAATAATAATAATAATAATAATAATAATAGAGTAAAATTAAAATAGCCTACTTTTTAGTTTTGTTTATACAAATACTGAATTAAAGATACCGAAACAATGAAAAGACACAATGAAAACACTAAAACTAAACTAAAATCTGATAATAGCCCAAATAAATTAAAAGAACCGTAAAAATAAATAGTAAGGATACTATAATACTGTGGTGAAGCCTGCCAATGTAGGGTAGGCTACCTGATCTAGAGGAGGATTTGTACAACCTGGCAACAACCCTGAAGAGGATTTAGCCCGATCTGGCATCCCTTGTGCCAATGTGCCAGACTGCCAGTATTGTTGTCATTCTGTTTGCCCTATATTTCCATCCATAGGACAGCCGCATGTTGCGTCACCACCAGCTGTGTGGATTCGTGGAATAAATATCCCGATCCACTTCTGTCACATGAAATTTATTATACTGGACGTGCCGAATATATAAAGCAGAGCTTATCTCTTCGACAAACACCGTTTCGAGCGTGGAACCACCCATGCCTTTGGATAACTGCGTTTCTAAATCGTACCGACTCCCGATTAAGGATTTAGACGGACGTGAATCCTCTTCTGCTTTGTTTTGTCGGTAAAGGGAACTGAAATGTCGATTGAGAAACAAAGCGTGCCCGAGGAAAACCTTCAGGGTATGTAGCTATCAAAACAGCTCAAGTTAATATTCTTTTATGCATGTTTCTCCTCAAAACCCCATTCATATATCTAATATGTACATAATTGTGGATTATCGTTGGTCTAAAGCAGTGACGTTCGATATTAGATGACAATATTTCATGCTGTGCATCAAATTCCGGTTTCACATAAAATTAAATGATTGTCCAGGCATTGTTAATAGGCTATTTCACGGAATAATATGCGTCAAGAAGCAGGAGGTGTGGGCAACAAAACAAAACAAAACAAAAAACATAATGACGCATGTGATCTGCAATAATAAAAATGGAAGCGAAACAATATTCGATTCGTGCAGGAATCATTCTTTAGAGTCGGATCTCTTCACTGAACCGGTTCACAGAACCGTTATGAACAATTTGTTCAGGAATTAAACTGAAATGTTTTCGATTCGTCAACTCGCCGACTCACTGAACGGAGAACCGCCTCTTTCGAACAGATCTGAATCCTAATGAGCCGAATTAACAATGTATCTGAGAGAACCGTATGATATACATTATGAAAATATGTAAATAACGATTTATTTGGCAGTTTAATCAACACGTTGGGTGTGACCACTGACCAGTCACATTTTATTAAAACATCAAACCTAGGGTTGAATGAAATAGTTTAATGATGATTTTTGTTAATAAGTCAAAATAAATATCCTTATTATTATAACGTAAAAAAAAGAATCACGGGATGACGTAAAGAATCACTAAACCATTTTAACCGGTTCCTTGAAACGAGCTGTCTGAATGAACCGATTCACAGAAAGGAGGCGGACTACTTGAAAGAGGTGTATTACACAGCCTGATTTCATTGGATGCTGAGTGAAAAAAAATGACCTGATTCCATGAGCTATTTCTAGCCAGAGCACTGTTTGTTTTCCTCTGGCTGCTGGGTTGAGTCTCAAGTGCTGGCATGTCCTCTGCTTTTCTGGATATTCTGGTCGCTGTGTCACGATCATGGATTCATGCCCAACCCAGCTTTCAATATGTCCTGTCGATAAAATATTTGGTTAAAACAACTGCTTATGACATGTGATGCTTGCAATACACTGAATTGCAAAACATAATTGCACGTGATGCACTTATCATATTCATAACTGGTTATGACATGTGATGCTTGCAATACACTGATTCTTGAAAGACAATGGCCTAAAGGCTGTATATAAAAACATAATATATGTGAGGAGTGCACAACATTAGAAGTAAATAAAAAAATAAAAAATAATAATAAAAAAACATCCAAAAGAGGCTAAAAAGCAACGGACTGTAGATAAAGTCAGCATGAAATGGAAGTTTCAATCGTCATTTCTTCCCTATTGTGACATATCGGAATGAAACAGCTTTACAAACTAGAAGAAAAAAAAACGTTGGGTGAGACTTGATCTTGTCACTCGGAATTGATTGTATTGTTTTGGTTTGCTATTGGTGGATCTCATGTGAGTGACAGGTTGCCCCGCCCTCATGCCAGTAAACATCATCAGAGAATAGATGTTGCTGCAAGAGGGAGGAGGAAGTCACTTTGATTAAAGATTACGAGGCACATTATTTAAAATAATGTGCATAGATAAATTATTTATAATCAATACTGCAATATTCCATTTAAAAAAAAAAAATCATGGTGACTTTAAATCTGCATGCAACACTAAAAACAAAGACCTAGAAATGATTTGTCTTTTTCCTGCAGGTTCCTGGGTGGAGCTGCATTTTAACAACGGAGGCGGCAGCAGTCCTAAAGGAGGAACGGAGGAACAGGCCGCCAGCACCGCCCCGAGTGGAGACCTGGAGAAGATGCTTCTGGAAGCACAGCACGAGTCGGGCAGGAGCAGCTCAAGAGGAAGCCTGCCATGTGATAGGTCAGTCTGACCAGATTTTAATTTAGTGCATAAACCGCACTGAGATTAGAATACCGTAAGATTCCAAGATGTTCCAATTAGCATGTTATAATAAAATAATAAATGTATATGAATAAATTATATAAATTTGAAAATCTCACCAGTCCTCCAAGATCCCAGACTCCTTCACACTTGCGCAGGGGCTCCGAGGTCCACAGCTCTGGAGAAAAGAACAGCTCACAGGTAGATATTAGCAGCTTGTCATGACTTAAAGGGGTGGTTGATTATGTGCTAATCTAGGTGGTGCTCTTCTAACTTTAGTTAGCGTGTAATGTTGTTGTTTGAGCAACATCGGCAACGTTACAACGCTCAAAGTTCATAGCAAAGGAAAATATTTGCTTTTAAAGAAATCATTTTAAGGACTACAACAAACGGCTGGTAGGGACTACACGACATTCCTCCCGGGTTAGTGACATCACCAACCCTAACATTTACATAAACCCCGCCCCCGGAACACACAGTCCATGTTGAGAAGAGGAAGAGTTGTTGTAGGAGAGCACATTTGTGAGTCTGCTCAAGCTGTCGCATCCGTCTTTTCACGTGCAATACAGTTCATAACACAAATGCAATAGCATGTCACTCTGTAGGCATCTTACCACAGTTCCCACACGAGCGATTTATAGATGACAGAATATACTAATTGAAGATAGTTAACTCCACATCAGCAACATAAATTCATCAACTAACCATTCAGAAACATCCTGTTGCTTTCTACATGTTGTCACTTCTTCATGAGTCTCTCCATCATTGTCCGACTCCAGTTTAAACATAAAAGGCAGAACAGTTTCTGACATTTTAGTGCTTGTCTGCATGAGGTAATCAGAGCTACTATCACATACACACACTCTTGAAGCTCCGCCCTCTGTGCTGGGAGCAGCAGCTCATTTGCATTTAAAGGGACACACATGAAACAACGTGTTTTTACTGACCCTCAAAAAGGGACAATTTTAACAAGTAAAAAATATCTCTAGGGTATTTTGAGCTA
Source organism: Abramis brama (assembly GCF_963993115.1). NCBI lineage: Eukaryota > Metazoa > Chordata > Actinopteri > Cypriniformes > Leuciscidae > Abramis > Abramis brama. The sequence continues at coordinate 5,841,997 of NC_139976.1, read as the reverse complement.
AAACTTACACATACACACTCTGGGGACAACATAGACTTATTTTACATATTGTAAAAAGGGGGCATAATACCACCCCTTTAATTCAATTGTACCAGTGCAGGTGTACTACTGTTTTAATGTAGACTTTTATGCAGATACATTCGGTATACAATAAGATTCAATGTTCCCATAGTCAAGATAAATGTAGAATCATCAGGAGATTTAAAAGTGTTTTTCAGACCTGAAAGTCAGTCACATAAATAAATAAATAACCTGTGGAAAATTCTATAGGAGATACATATTTGTATAAATGTATAATCAGTTAGAAATTGCTCTTTGTGAGTGCTCCATAAAAAAAATAAAAATAAAAAAAATAAAAATATATATATATATGTGTATGTGCGCGTGTGTCTTTAACTACTATGTACTAACATTTAAATTAATAATTTGATGCAATGCATATGATATTGTGTTTCACTTTATTTTAAGGTGTCACGTGTTACAGTGTAATTATGCATTTAAGTACTATCTAACCACATGTACTTACTATAGGGTTAGGATTGGGGTTTGGTTTAAGTTTAGTTGCATGTAATTATGCATCATTTATAGTTATTACTACAGTAACTACATGTAAAATAGTGTTACCGTTACCTGATATTGATGCAATACTGCATACATACATCTGTAACTTATTTCTATAATTACACTGTTGACCCTTAACCCATCCTTAAACCTAACCATATCACCAAACCTTAACTGTTTCCCACCTCAATAGCAACAAGTATTTTGCAATACAATACAACACAATACAATACCAAACAATACATTTTTTAATGCAAGTACATAGTAAAGACGCCTAATATAGTAGAACCATTTCTATAAAATGATTTTTTTAAAACCCAGTAAAGCCAAATACAATTCATGGATATTTATTGAATCCTGTAACCAGGATTAGTTTACAAGATTACAGACTAATAAATGAAAATAAAATAATTCAATTTATAACATGAAAGTCATCATATAAATGATGAGAGCCGGTTCACACAGAATGCAATTTTTCTGTTAAAAACACGAGTTGCAGGTCAATGGAACGAAAAAAAAAAAAGCACATGGTCTAGAGACACGTTTTTAAAAGTTGAACTTTTTATCTTGAGCGCCGCATTTCTAGAATGCTGTCATGCGTGAGATACGAGTGCAACGGTCACAGATCTCAGTGTAGCCTGTTTACATGGAAAAACTATGGAAAAGGAGTGAAATGGAATGTAAAAACATTCTGTGTGAACGGCCCCTAACTTTGTTGTGGTCTGGTTTAAGTCAGAGGAAGACTATTTGGAGAGGAGAAGAGAGGTGGAGATCCTGATGAAGAAAAATGCAGACTGGATCTGGGACTGGTCGAGCCGGCCGGAAAACTTGCCTCCCAAGTACCTAAACTTTTAGAAAACACACAATTTAATACTGTTAATAAGCCAACGTAAAAGCATCTCAACAGTAATGAGGAAGGTCAAGCAGATCACACAGTAAATTTTGCCTTTGTAGGGAATTTCTGCTGAGGCACCCGAAGCGTTCCAGCACACTCAGCATGAGGAACACCAGTGTGATGAAGAAGGGAGGAATCTTCTCTGCAGAATTCCTCAAAGTTTTCCTTCCCTCGCTCGTCCTTTCGCACATCCTTGCTGTGGGACTCGGGTGAGTACATTTAAACAAACCCCTGAACCCTAGTATTAAAGTTACCCTAGTATATCAGTGTGTAACTTTTGTACCATCACTTTTTAAGCTGCATTATTGTTAATGTTAACCAAAACTATTCAAAATTGTAAGTATACGAATAAAATAATATACAGTGAGGAAAATAAGTATTTGAACACCCTGCTATTTTGCAAGTTCTCCCACTTAGAAATCATGGAGGGGTCTGAAATTGTCATCGTAGGTGAGAGACATAATCTAAAAAAAAAACATCCAGAAATCACAATGTATGATTTTTTAACTATTTATTTGTATGATACAGCTGCAAATAAGTATTTGAACACCTGAGAAAATCAATGTTAATATTTGGTACAGTAGCCTTTGTTTGCAATTACAGAGGTCAAACGTTTCCTGTAGTTTTTCACCAGGTTTGCACACACTGCAGGAGGGATTTTGGCCCACTCCTCCACACAGATCTTCTCTAGATCAGTCAGGTTTCTGGGCTGTCGCTGAGAAACACGGAGTTTGAGCTCCCTTCAAAGATTCTCTATTGGGTTTAGGTCTGGAGACGGGCTAGGCCACGCCAGAACCTTGATATGCTTCTTACAGAGCCACTCCTTGGTTATCCTGGCTGTGTGCTTCGGGTCATTGTCATGTTGGAAGACCCAGCCTCGACCCATCTTCAATGCTCTAACTGAGGGAAGGAGGTTGTTCCCCAAAATCTCGCAATACATGGCCCCGGTCATCCTCTCCTTAATACAGTGCAGTCGCCCTGTCCCATGTGCAGAAAAACACCCCCAAAGCATGATGCTACCACCCCCATGCTTCACAGTAGGGATGGTGTTCTTGGGATGGTACTCATCATTCTTCTTCCTCCAAACACGTTTAGTGGAATTATGACCAAAAAGTTCTATTTTGGTCTCATCTGACCATATGATTTTCTCCCATGACTCCTCTGGATCATCCAAATGGTCATTGGCAAACTTAAGACGGGCCTTGACATGTGCTGGTTTAAGCAGGGGAACCTTCCGTGCCATGCATGATTTCAAACCATGACGTCTTAGTGTATTACCAACAGTAACCTTGGAAACGGTGGTCCCAGCTCTTTTCAGGTCATTGACCAGCTCCTCCCGTGTAGTTCTGGGCTGATTTCTCACCTTTCTTAGGATCATTGAGACCCCACGAGGTGACATCTTGCATGGAGCCCCAGTCCGAGGGAGATTGACAGTCATGTTTAGCTTCTTCCATTTTCTAATGATTGCTCCAACAGTGGACCTTTTTTCACCAAGCTGCTTGGCAATTACAATTTTGTCTCTAGTGTCTTTGGACAGCTCTTTGGTCTTGGCCATGTTAGTAGTTGGATTCTTACTGATTGTATGGGGTGGACAGGTGTCTTTATGCAGCTAACGACCTCAAACAGGTGCATCTAATTTAGGATAATAAATGGAGTGGAGGTGGACATTTTAAAGGCAGACTAACAGGTCTTTGAGGGTCAGAATTCTAGCTGATAGACAGGTGTTCAAATACTTATTTGCAGCTGTATCATACAAATAAATAGTTAAAAAATCATATATTGTGATTTCTGGATTTTTTTTTTTTTTAGATTATGTCTCTCACAGTGGACATGCCCTACGATGACAATTTCAGACCCCTCCATGATTTCCAAGTGGGAGAACTTGCAAAATAGCAGGGTGTTCAAATACTTATTTTCCTCACTGTAGTTATAAGAAGAAAAAACATTAATTAACAATGCTGCCTTCAGTGTTATTTCAGTACGATAGATAGATAGATAGATAGACAGATAGATAGATGGATAGATAGTGAATATTTCACTGTATTTGATCAAATAAATGCAGCCTCGGTGAGATTAAGAGACATCTTTAAAAAACCTTAACGTTTCCAAACTTTTGACCGGTAGCGGTCAGATCACATTCATTTTGCCTGTCACACAACAAAATAAAGAAATCCCATGAACTTACATTTAAGGGAGATCCTGAGCCATATATATAGGGAACTGAATATTTTGGAGAGTTGTGGGTAGTTACCAATAATCAACCACCCAATGTTTTGCACGATTTTAAGCCTTGTATTTATCGATTTTGATGTTAAAAAAGCAAGCCAAATCCTTTTTATCCGCAGAGACAATATTTTATAGTAGCCTAACACATAAAGGGCTATTTTTGAGTCCCGCGGATGGATGCGGTCTGCGTGCTGGAATGCATGCTAGTGTGCTCTACAGGGGGTTAGTATGACTTAGCAATTTTCCACTGACGTAAATCTCTCACATCTCAATGACGCAAAAACAAAGTCCGCTGATTTATGGAAAAATCAACCTGGAGGAGAAAGTTGGAAGAGCTGAGAGTTATTCATTTTCATGATAAATGAATACTAGAATTCATGTTCTTATTTAGCCTGAGAATACTACTAACTCCATCTGATATTAATTTCTTCTTTTTAGGGTGTACATCGGAAGGCGTATTACTACTTCTGGCACTTTTTGAGGGAGCAGGAAAAGCCAAGAAACAAGACAAATCTCATATACGCACATCCACCATCTCAGCTGCTTTGTCGTGAATAAGTGCTTGTGTAGATGCAGATAGGGCAAGGTCACGTGACACATTTCCTCTTCCCGGCTGTGAGCCGCTCTGTCTCGCTTCCCCCTAGTGTATTCCACTGGCCTTTCCCATAATTCCTCTTCCAAATCGACATGTAATGCCAGTCCATTCCAGGGCCGTCAGCGCAGGGAAGGCTACGCTAGACTTATGAGCACATGCCTGATAGAATTAGATGTACTGCATCCTCATAATCTCATATTTACTCGTACCAAGACTACTAAGAATATTGAGAGGATCATAAAATAAGGGATGAGAGAGAGGAAAGGACGAGTGGATCACGAGATGCTGGATCTCCAGAGATGGTACCTGAAACTTAAGACTGTGAATTGGGAGATTTAACTTTCTACCCCATTAAAAACAGGGATCGTATCTATCGAATGCTAAATCTCAACATTTGATGATATAACAAAAGTATATGACTTGTTTTACCTTGTCAAAGCTCCATTTTGCTGTATCTTGAAGTTGATTTCTGCATGCAAGATGTCCCAGACACCAAAAAACAGACCTTTGCTTTGGGAATCAAGCTGTGCAGTATTATACAGTATATACACACAACAGCAGCTGTGCTTAGTAAATACTAGCCAAAAGTTGAGTATCATATCAACTCTTATCTGAATGTCAATTGAAATCACAAATAAATGTACAATATACTTCAAGCTTGAGAGATTTTACTAATGTTGTTGAATTAATTTTGCCTTAGTGCTCACCTGAATTGAAATCAGATGTTCTTCACTGATGTTTATCTGAATGGTCAGGGTTCCAGCCCGAAGATTGCCTTAAATAAAACTGTTAATGAATCAGGCAGGGGCATAAGGGAAATTGTGTAAATTTGTGCATGTTTTGTAGTCTTTAAAAATCATATTCAGTGTACGTGTCAATTTCATAATGGTTTTGTATCAACACAGGGAATCAACAGAAATAAATGTCTGCCAACTACTTCAACACTTCCTTTGGATTCTGTGTGTGTTTTAAGAATTATTAGTTATATTAAAGGGATAGTTCACCCAATGAACGTCGTCATTATTTACTCACCCTCAAGAAGATAGTTTGAAGAATGTTTCCGGTCCTTATAGACTTCCTCACTGTTTTTTTCTTCTTCTCTATTCTATGGAAGTCAATGGGACCAGCAACTGCTTGGTTACCAACATTGTTCAAAATATCTTCCTTTATTTTCAACAGAAGAAAGAACTTCACAGGTTTGGAACAACTTGAGAGCGAGTGATGACAGAATTTGTCAAACAAATTCTTAATTCATCTCAATATTTCAACAGCAGTATATACACATGCTACAGTCCTAGGCATTTCAAAATAAGTGGATGCTGTTGTTCTAGATTGGTAATTTTGCAAAATCACAACATCTCTAATGCATTGTCCTGCACACCAGTTTAAAATGGCAATTATGAATGTGCATCAATGGAGAATGAGAAAGCAATGCATCTGTGAATTAAACTGTTACCAACATTAATTTGACTTAAAGATAACAGGATACATTTCCAAGAAAACGGTGCAATGCACATGAATTTGAACCATACCTAAGTTTTACACAGTTATCAGACACTTTTTAATAGGAATCAGTATACATACCATATTTACACTGAACATAGACAAAAAGTTTGCCAAGGTTACCTGAAATTATTTAAATAAGTGTTGGTCAGTGTGTAGATTCAGATAAACACAATTAAAATTTTATTTAACTTTGGTCAAAAATAATCAAACAAGTGTACACTTTCACAATGTTATCATCATCATCATCATCATCATTTAACAAGGAACAAGGTCTGAGTACGTAACCGACCCTTAAGTTCCCATATTTAAAGAGTGTCACAATCAGCTATACAACAACTTTGCACTTGTCAATCGTTAAGTTACGTTTGTCATTTTGACATCAGTTTTGCAGCCGCATGTCAAAATTCAGCAGCGCACAAACTGTTGTGACTGGTTTCTTTAAACCACATCCTGATGCACGATAAATCCACTTAGGTCAATTTCTGCGCAACTTTTTCTTTTGTGCAGGAATTGAGCGCAAGGAGTATCTCAACATTGGTATGTGATCGGTTTAACTTCGATTGACTGGAGGAAAGCCAGTTTTGTCTCTAGAGGCACTCGACACATCGGTTTCAATTTGAGTGTTCTACGCGCGGTCACCGACCGTACGATATCTTGTATATTAGTGTCCAAATACTAAGCCGCAAGAACCGTAGCAGCACATGAACGGACAAACGGGAGTGCTAAAAGGACAAATAATGCATGTAGGAAGAATTGTGGGAAAAGTAGCTGGGGCGACTTGATGTCGAGATCATCTAGTCCTCAAGGTTATCAGGTTAGGATTATTTTAGGACAGACTTAAGGCGGTAGAATCCCTTTACAAAAGAAAAATGAGAAAGAAAAAGAACTAATACCAAAATAAAAACAGGATCTAAAGCAAATCAGACGGCAATACTGATGCTTATGGCCAATGTCCTCATTCAAAACAGTGCAACTGCAAATTCAAGTAGTACAACATGGAGATTTGCTTCCCAACCGGCTCATTATCAGGGAATTACGTTTGGTTTGATGTCGTCTTTAGACTCCTCCGACACACAAGCAAGTGAAATCTTAAAATCGAGGCCAAAAACCAATCCATTTAGTTTGCGTCATTTCATTTGGTAAACTCCATGTTTTTTGGGGTTGAATTCCCCAATAATGCTGCCGATACAGGTTCAGCAGGATGATTTCACATTTTAACCACTGGCGCTCCAGATCTACATATGCAGATTACATGCAAATATAGAACATAAAATTCATACATACCTGCTCATAATGTAAAAACGCTTTCTCTTTGTAGTTATGTTACTTTTATTAAGTGGTTTGACACCAGAGGGTGTAATATATAGATACAGTCAGTGAGTAGATATTATGCATGAGAAAACAAGAAAAGAAAAAAGGTATAAAAACAGAACAAAAGTAAAAACGAAAGAAAACAGAAACAAGAAACTGTCCACTGACCAAATTGGAGACCTGTTCTAAGTGCTTAAAAGGTAGAAGATCAAGGCCTGAGAGTCGGGCCAGGGGAAGGAATGTTAACAGGCAATAAACAAACGCTCATGAAGGCCTGAATTTCGAAGTCGAACAGCGAGTACATACGATTGACAGCGAGACGTTACTCATCCTGGTGCGTTTCCGGACTTTTGGTCGTCAAATCATAAAAACTTAAGGCTCAGCCGAAAGACGAATACATGTACGACTTTTGCGAAGTTGATCTGGTCTGAATGCTGATTGGTGCCGCTGGAGGGTTGGTTGAAATTGGCCTTCACCTCTGCTTTTTTTTTTCTTTCTTTTTTTTTAATTATTGACACCCTCCCAAAGAGGGCTTTTTCCAAAATATACAATGTCTCTCAGCTTCCTTGACTACATGTGAAAAACAAGTGCTTCACTTCTTTGTCAGGATGACAACGGGGCCATACAGATTTAACGACTAAGCAAAGTACGAGATTTCTTGAGTGTCCTCCGACCTGGGCCGGGGGAAACGGGGAGGAGGGGATGTTTATTTTTTCTTGATTTTTGTTTCTTCTTGGTTTTTAAATCACTCTCTTTCTCATTTTTTTTTTTAATTAAGTTTGTCCTGGAATATATACAGGTTGTTGGTGGCGGCCACAGCTATGACGTTCTCTTTCGGGTGCCAGGCGGTGTGTAGGATCTTCTTGTTGAAGTCCAGGCTGTCCACGCTGATTTCGTCTTTCTTCCGTTTGCCGCCGGTGCAGACCTTGCGGGGTTTGAGCATGGCACGGGGTTTACTGTTCTCCCTCGACGCCTCCAGTGTGATGTCCCTGCGCGTGTTCCTGTCGAACATCCTAAAGAAGTTGTTGTAGGAACCCGTCATGATGGCACTGAGGAGGAGGGAAGGAGGAAAAGAATAAAGATTAGTCACCATTTACTTTTTGTAAAGTTTAGGTTACCTAAACGCAGTCTCAAAAGGTTTTTGAGTTTGAGAATTTCTGCACAACCAAATGTAAAATAATGACTGTTTTCAATCAGCCACGCCACTGGTCAAGCCTTGGTTTGCATCTTAAACACTGTTAAGCATTGGTTTTGCTGCAGGACATTGATTTGTAGGCTTGAATGGTTTCAAACTAGTGGTTTTAACTATATTGATTCAGTTCAAAAGCCTGATTCAGTGATTCTTTCAGTCCCATCTGAAATGTTCGAGCACCACTTCATCAACACGAATCAGAACCTTTTTCCCTACATATCATTAATATTATTAAAGTAAATATTATCACAATAAAAACTTAACAAGTATCTTCCACTAAATTTTTAATGAGTAGTTTATATACATTCAAATATTTCACAAGAAACATACCATTATCCAGTCTTTACAAATATGCACAAATAATATGGCATGTGTCTTCCACGCAAATTGTTGTGATTACTGTAATATTGACAAATCTAAGATAAATTGTTTTGTTTTTTTTGTTTGTTTTTTTAATGTAGCAGACTTGCTTCCACCCTCCAAAGAACTCAAGCCAGGGAAACCAAATTAAAATGAAATTTAAATTTTAAATAAAAATTAATAATAAATAATATCGCTGAAATTAATAGTAAATATTTTCATATATATAAGGGTTGTCACATTATTGGGAAGGATAAACTGCTTTAAAAAGTGGAACTGTAGGAATGGGACTTCAATAGAGCATGTGGGAAGAAGCGTTTGGAAAACCTCTACATTCACCCTCATGAAATACAGTTTCGCACCTGTCTGAACCGTTCCAACAGCACTCAAACTTGTCGAAAATACAGTCGTTCTCGTAGAGCGAGCACAACTTGCTACGCAGGTACTCGTGTACCTGAAACAAAGAAGCACATGGGAATCAGCAAAAAACATATCACTCTCAAAATAAGACACATTTAAGCACTGTGTGAAACTATGGGGAGGTGCCGGCACTATTTGAAGAATGTATTAAATGAAGACGTGCAACACCATGTTCTGAAAATATGCGAAACATGACTGGACATGCTCTGGAATGCCAGTTGTCGCAATAATCAGATCTCTACTGTACCTGGTAGGTCTCTACGGGCCGGTTCTCCATGTTCAGGTCCCAAACTTTAACGGAGAGGTAATCTCGGGTCATCATGTATCTACCGCTGTGGCTGAACTTGACGTCGGATATGGAGGAGATGATTTCTGAGAAGAACGACCGGCTGCTGGGATCTTCTGGCTCCTCAAAAACTTTGGAGAAACAAAACCACAATATTTTTGTTGACATTTCTCACTTGCAGCTCAAATGTTACAGCTTGTTTGAGTAGAAAATGTAAAATTGTGTGGTGCACAATGCACATGTACACTACCATTGAAAAGTTTGCAGTCAGTAAGATTTTATTTCTAAAAAGAAATGAATACTTATATTGCATTAAATGCATTATAAATATAGTTACTGTTACTTTTAATCAATTTAAAGTTGCAAAAGACTTCTATTTCAATTAAATGCTGTTCTTTTGAACTTTATACTCACCCAAGAATCTTGAAAAAAAGTCTGTTTCCATAAAAATATATTAAGCAGCACAACTGTTTTCAACTGTGATAAGAAATGTTATACTGTACCATTTCCTTTTTGTAAAGAATATTTGGTTGTATACAGTGCATTCTGCACATTATGAAGTAAAAGACAGTAGAAAACCAAGTCCATTTATTCCATCCAAACACTTCACTTTTATGCATTTGCAGTGTTTTGAAACGAGTGGATTTGACAGGAAGTAAATGGCCAGAGTTTGCTGTTTTGCTTTGTTGGTCTGGAATGAGGTCTAAGTTGAGAACAGAGTGTTCGATTAATTACATAACCCAGTGATTACGTAACACAAGGCCCTGCTGACATTGAGCACTGGAAACACACTGCAAAAACAGGCAAAAACGGGAACTCTCCACAGCCTTTTAGTGAGAGAGTCTGATCTTTTTTTTTTTTTTTCAGGAAAATTATCACGTAAAAAGTTCAAAGGAAAATAAAGGGATGCGAGATTAGATAAAAAATAAACATTTGGAAGAGACATTGGACTGACTTCAAATACTCACATTTACTATGTCTATCGCAGAGCGCGGCAGCCCTCATGTCACACAGGCGGATGGTTCCTTTACTACTGCTGTATACAAAGACGTTACACTGGTGTGGGTGACACTCGGCCGCCGTTATCACTTCCGTCAGCTCCTCCATATTGGCTGGTTTTATATCTACAATGTCTGAGGGGGGAAACCATAAAGGAAACCAACAGAAAGAATTTCACACACACTTTAAAGCGGCTGAGATGTCACCGCTGCAGGCCTTGGTCATTACTTGGGGATTTGGTTTCTAAACAAAAACGTGGTTGTAAAAGATGATTGGAGGATGTTTTCTAATTGTCATTTAAAATATATTCAGATTGGCCAATGCCTTCAATATAAACAAAAAATATGTTTTACAATAAAATGCAATTGTTAAAAGGGTTATATTCAGGGCCTAAAACTAATTTTTGCCACACCTGCCAATGGCCGATGCCTTCAGAAAATTTACCAGCCACAAAATTTTTTTACCAGCCATGAAACGTAGATAAATCCTTATTAAAGTTACAACTGTTATTCAGTCAAAAGCAATAAGTGATTGTTCTTTGTCTTTTGTTGACTGATTAACATTAAACGCGCACACCAGCAGAAATATTAGGCTGCTGTCACTTTAAGTGCTAATGCACGGATCCAATATACAAATACTGTTACACGCGTTTTATTTCTCAACTTTTTGAACACGTACTTCGGATGTTTATGCACAGAAAACTTCCCACACATCACAAGTAACGAATTCGTGAAGATTCAACACTGCCCCGTCAACTGTCCCGAGCGTTGTTCACGTTTTTTCACGTTTTCACAATTTTGCATTGTTAGAATTCATAAAAATGTTACCGACCAATTGGCATTGATACCGTTTCATATACTCGCCAACATCAATTTTTACGATTTTTAGATATTTGACGCTTGGCAAGTGTTCATTTTAGGCCTTGGTTATATTGTTTCAAGAACCTGTCGCAGCATAATTCAGGCTATGCAAAGAGGTTATTATTAAAGGTGCAAGTAAGCAATTTCTAAGAGCTTCTTTAGAAAGAGAGATAGTTGAGAAAGAGAGATAGCTGAGAAATTACCAAAGAGGAAAAGATCAGAGTATTATTGGAAGAAGGGTTACAATCAGGCAAGGACCCGCGTTAATATTGGAAAAACGTTCCAGCGCCAGAGATACTTTAGAGAGCAGGAAGGCATGAAAACAGGTTGCTTTGTTTCTGCTCGATACGCGAGTAACATTGCTGTTTCAAAGAACCAAGATGTGCTATGATGATGATGTTGTTGAATCACAGATGATTCATCCATACTTGCGCAAGCTGTCTGATGTTAGTGGTTGCCTGTGTTGCATAGCGTTTCCAGTTTTTTGTGGACGGAGAAATGAAGGAAGGGGTGTGTTTGTTTGGGTGGGTGTTGATTTCAATATCAACAGTAATTTTTCAGGAATCGCTTACTGCACCTTTAAAGGATGGGCAAGGGAGGTGCACAAACCCAAACACTTTACCTTATTTCATCTGCATAGTGGATGTTTACATAAGGTAAAACAGCAAATAAAACAGCTTAATTCTAAGTGTAATGTGGTCATGAAAACTTAATTATGATTACTGAAGCACGAACAGAAATTTATATATGGCAAAATTCAGGGAGGACATGTCAATTAAAAAAGTCACAGATCACGTAAAGGATACTAAAACTTCTATCTGTGATTTCTAAATGCCAGAGATTTATTCTGAGGTCGTCTGCAGAAAGGTATGTTTCATAATCACTATTTACTGAAATGGAATTGATGTGATATGTATGTGCATTTGCAAATATTCTGCGTGGGCTGGCTTCCACCATCAAGTCCATCGGCATCAGCACAGGAACCTGCAAGACAACCAGTTGCTTAATGAAATATTAAACAAAAGAACATTTAAATGCATTTATATTTTAAATATGTCATATTCATATTTATTTTAAATATTTTCCACAATGTAAAAAAAAAAATATATAGCATCTCATCTCTCCCATCCTAGATTAATTTCTAAGGCTGATTGTGATGCACTAAAAATAAGCAAACATATGATTATAACTGGTTCCAAAGAGAGTTTTGAACACTTTACAATTAAGTTTCTATGGTTTTAAATAAGTCTGGATATCCAAAACGTTTTTGTCAGCCGAACCTATTTGACCTAAAACATTTTCTTTTAAGTTAATATTTCCATAATTTAACAACACATTCACATGTTCACAGTTCTCTGAAGTCAGTTTACGGTCACATGACATGCAGGAAAACATATTACTTTTTAAGTTTTATTTTAATTATTTTTATGATTAATTTTAATCATCTCGCTAACCGGTTTGGGTTAATGCAATAGTTAACATTAACAATGAAAAATAAGTATTTATTATTTTTAATTAACCTTAACTAGTCAAATATTTCTACATCGATAGCTAAACATTAGTTAAGGAACCATACGCTAATACTGAACAATGCTATATTTATGAATTAACTTCACCCATTATTAAAGGTTGCAATAAATTTATGGTTCACTGTTGTACAGTTTTTCCAAAATACATCCTCGTCTTGACTAGTCTGCAACACGTCTCGCTCTGTATACGTTTCTGTAAATAAGTAAGCAACAACGGGGCATATATATCTACTGTGGTATCGAAAAATTGTTCTGCCGCAAAGCATGTACTCTACAGACTACAAGTTCTGTAAACATCAGTGAAATGACTTTATATATGAATTAAATATTAACTAAAAACCAGTGCTTCACTGCACAGCTACTGGCTGCACTTGCAACTCAGAACGTCATGGGAATAAAAGAGACAGACTAACCCGTAGTGATGTGATTCGAAACGGATCTCGCAGTCTTCCGTCTTCGTCTTTAAGGTTGTATCCTTCCGCTCGTTTGTCCCTTTCACTAATCTTCCATAGTTTAATGGTTTTGTCTTTTTGATAAGAAAATTATACAAATCAGTAACAGACAAACTGCATATCTAAAACCTAGTGAGCTAAAATGGAGCCAAAACGCAACCATGTTTTCCTTAAATCAGTGCAAAATACATTATATTTTTGTCAGGATGATCACAATACTGTCTAGGTAGGCAGCTCAAATAGTTTGGGAACATCTATAGAAAAACTACCATTCAAAAGTGTGGGGTCTGTATGATTTATATACTTTTTTTTTTTTCTACATATATCTTCTATGGAAGTTTTAGGACCGAAAAATGTTCATCATAGGATGTCCCACCTGCCTGTCAGAGTATGTATTCCCATACCTCAATTACAAGATGGCAATCCGTGACCCGGAGCTGTTCACGTCCTCAGACTTGGATTTATGTGTTACTCTGGCAACACTATCAATGGTGAAATTAATCTGCAGCAGTCAGCTGGTACAAGTCAGAGCTTTGTAAGTTGTTTACGTTCATTATTATTGTAATGTTTTGTGCTTTGAGACATGAGGTAATTTAATGCTGTCTCCCGCGACGCTTTGCTGAATCTGCTCCGGCTGTGCGAGTACAAATGTGTTTTGAAGGTGGAGTGGCTTTAGAGCGCACTGGAGGGAGGGATCTAATGCTTTCAAAAGATAGCTTGCTATTGCTAGCCGCTCTGAAATGGCCAACACTGACTACGTTTACATGCAGCCAATAACCCGTTCAAAACCGGAATATTAGCAATAACCCGGTCGCGCACGGCCATGTAAACACCGGCAAAAACCCGAATATGCTCATATTCCGGTTTTTAAAAACCCGAATATGCTCCCTGGGGTACCCCTTTTTGTGTTCTGCGCATGTTCTATTCGCAAGGAATCTTGGTCTTTTGAGTAGAGACGGCGCATACAAAAACCCGCGTGCAGTATACCGGAAGTAAACAAGAAGTAGAGGTAAACATGGCGAGACGCAGCACAGCACCACACTTTTGGAGCGAGGAGGAAAGCGCAAACAAAGGCGATCGCTATCTGCCCCGAACTATTCATTATCCGCATGCTGCTGCTGCTGTTGTTGTCTTTGGATACAGGAAGAAGAATCGGAAATGACGCATATTGCGTCTTAAGGTTGTTGGTACGTCCAGACGCTAACCGTGCGTCGCCATTTACATCGGGATATTGCCAATTGATTACAAATTCCATGTATACAGGAGTAACTCTCTCTGCTCACGCATGTAAACGGGTTATTCCGAATGTTTCAGAAACCCAAATAGTGACCTTAACCCGACCATAACCCGAATATTGACAGCTTGTAAACGTAGTCACTACCTTTAATGCATCCTTGCTGAAAAAAATTATTAATTGCAATAAATAAATCTTAACGACCCCAAACTTTTGAACGATAGCACAAAAAAAGAAGCAAAAGCACAATTTACTCTTCATACCATTTGTGGACAGGAGAAAGTGTGCAGCGTTCTGTTGTGGGAGCCATCTGATTTTATTGATCTTCTCCTCTATTTCTAAACTTTTCAAGTAATCAAACTCAGGCTCATGACTCTGAAAAGTGCTGTACACGTTGTATTCCCCTCTTGAGAGTGGGCGGTTTTTACTCTGTAAAGAGAAACATTGAACACACTAGTTAACATCTATTGAGTCACACATTCTAAAACAAAAAAACAAAAAAAACTATTCTTTGAGTTGCATCACCTCCTGTTCTCTCTGAAAGATGACGACTCTTCCCCCTTTGTCTCCTGTGGCTAGTAACTCCCCAGAATAGTTAAATTCAACAGTTGAGATAATGTCCGCTGTATATGCAAAAGGAAGAAAGAAAGATAAGACAATCATGTATCTCATGAATTCAACATGCACAGCTTTAAGAAAGTACAAAGCTTTGACATTAAAATTGAGCCAAGTTACTTTCTAAATGCATGTTCTTGGACTGATCATTGTATGTTGTGCCAGAGACAAACAATGTTTGTCTTTTCACTTACAGTGCTCATATTATGCTATTTTAAAGGTTTCTAATTTTGTTCTGTAGGTCTCCAACAATAGGTTTACATGCATACAATATCAAAAAACACTAACAATATTTGCACAATATACATTGCAGCATCACCTCTTTTCTCACAGTGTCTAAAAGGTTCGACAAAGGTTTCAGTCTCTCTAAACCTCTCCTTTCGCAAGCCAACTCTGCTCTGATTGGTCAGATAGCCCAGTCTATTGTGATCTACTGCTTACAGCGTGTGTTGGAAACAAAACGGCCTTTAATATATCTGAATTTCAGTTCCTGAGCTTCTTCAGCGCTTGTACAAACAGTAACAGTGGAGTCAGTTTTATTGTATCAATTCGAGCCAGAGTCTTTGAAAGTGGATTTGGCTTCAGCAACAACTACAGTGTTTAATTGCGGGTCAAAGTAGACGTTCGCACCAGTTGTTTGACCACAGGCTAGCATTATACAAATTGACTGGAATTACTGACAACGTTTCAGGCAGTTCAGAATCGGTTCTTTGTCCATTTATCAGCACTTTGATCTATGAAACTTTGCAGATCTTTTATATTCACAAACAGCTATATTACACTTTAAAGCATTCATTATTCAAGTCTCATCTTCATGCATGCTTAAGTTCAACATGTTTTAACCTAAAACTCAAACTGGAGTTAACACAAGTGTGGATCATTTCCTCTCTCCACCTCTCTGATCTCTCCCGCTCCGAGGGAAGGGCACAGGGATAAACAGAGGCATGATTCAGTGTTCCTGAAACGCACCCAGACCTGGCCTTCATTTAGACAACGGTTCACATGCCAAAAACACAGTATTTGAGATGATCAAATGCCTCTTGTACATTTATAGAACTGAAACCAAGCTAATGGCTATTTGGTTTCTTTACTGTGGATTTGATGTGGAAACTTTACACCAGGTGAGAAACGCTGATAAGCAACGAATCAAAATGGAGAAATCTGGTTTTAACTACATGTTTGGTTATATGGTGTCTGATTAAAAACAGTAACAGGTTACTGGTGTCTGATAAAACAAAAAACAAGGTTATGATATGATACACAGACAAAAAAAAAAAAAAAGAAGACTTCTGTGTTTTCAGTTTACACAGAAAGAAAACAGTTCAAAGAAACTTCACCACTGAGTACCACCAAAGCTACGGGAGAACGCACTTTACTCAACCTTGTGAGAAAAAAATAAACTATGCAACAACATAACCTGCCCACAAATGAATGTGCCACATGAGTAATCGGACATCTTTACTCCATTTAGGAATGGGCAAAAAATTATTTCTCAATTAATAATTTCTTTTTTATATATATAATTTTTTTTTTAAATGTGGTCGATTCAATATCAATTCTCAAAATCCATGAATCGATCTTTATTCCCTGAAAAAGCTTAAATGCACTGATTATTTCATTTGTATCTTTGTTCTATTTGTGTTATTGCTTGTAGTTTAATTATTTGTTCTTTTTTTAATTAATGACTGTTTACTTGTCTTTTAGTTTTATCTGTGGTATTGAAATTGGAATCAAGAATTGTTCAATTTTACTTGTATCTAAAATTTTGGGGGTCATTACCTTATTTATTGCAATACAAGGATACATGGGTCAAAAACAATAAATATTTTATTCATTTATTACTTTGTGGTGGGGCCAGTAAAAATGGAATCATTGAAATCAGTGAATCAAATCGAAAATCAAATCGAATTGAGATCTTGTGAATCGGAATCGAATCGAGACATCGGAATCGATACCCAGCCTTAATTCCATTTCAAGCTAACTTTTATATAACAGGCAAAAAATATTTAAATATATAATGAATAAAATCATATCACTTCACAAAACAGAACATGCTAAATAACTATTTTAGAAGGACATGGGTTAATAAAGTGGCTGGTGTAGCTCAAGAGGCCCCAATGAAAGTTAATAGGCACCAAAGTTTTCCAAATTTCTCCTTTTGTAAAAACAATCAAAACACAACAGATTTATGAAAATCAACTAATAAAGTAATTATTTTAATCACAAATAATCATGATTACAATATTGACCAAAATAGTCTTGGTTATGACTTTGCCATAATCAAGCAACCCTAACTAATAGAAATCCTGGGTTGAAGGATCAGCTAATAAGCAACAAACATACAAAGCCCTCGGTTCTCTGCACGTGTGTGTGTGTGTGTGCGTGTGTGTGTTCTGGACCATCTGTGTCTGATTAATCAATATCTAATTCACACCAGTGACAGAGAGAATCTGATGACTCAGAAACATCAGCGGGTGAACCTCACAAAACACAGCAAGAACACGCCCGCTCATATTTCACTCCAAGAACAACAAAGATAGATATGATCATTTTTGCATACAAAAAATGAAGGCTATTTTGGGGACCGTTTTTCACATTGCATAAAGCACACAATTAAGCAAATTTTCCGCTTATATTCCCATTACAATAATGTTTAAGTTAATAAGCAAATAAGATGTGCACAAATAGTTGTCAACACTTATGTTTAAAAAACATGAAATACTACTGTACATCTGCATATACTATATTTGCATATTAAATAAAAAGAAAAATTGTATTTTGCTATTAATATATTTTTTAATAATAATAATAATAATAATAATAATAATAATAATAATAATAATAATAATCCATCCTTCCATCCATCTTCTTCCGCTTATCCGGGGCCGGGTTGCGGGGGCAGCAGTCTAAGCAGAGATGCCCAGGCCTCCCTCTCCCTGGACACTTCCTCCAGCTCTTCCCGGGGGACACCGAGGCATTCCCAGGCCAGCCGGGAGACATAATCCCTCCAGCGTGTCCTAGGTCTTCCCCGGGGTCTCCTCCCGGTGGGACATGCCCGGAACACCTTAACAGGAAGGCGTCCAGGAGGCATCCGGAACAGATGCCCGAGCCACCTCAGCTGACCCCTCTCGATGTGGAGGAGCAGCGGCTCTACTCTGAGCTCCTCCCGAGTGACCGAGCTCCTCACCCTATCTCTAAGGGATCGCCCAGCCACCCTGCGGAGAAAGCTCATTTTGGCCGCCTGTATCCGGGATCTTGTCCTTTCGGTCATGACCCACAGCTCATAACCATAGGTTAGAGTAGGAACGTAGATTGACCGGTAAATCGAGAGCTTGGCCTTGCGGCTCAGCTCTTTCTTTACCACGACAGACCGGTACATCGACCGCATTACTGCAGAAGCTGCACCGATCCGCCTGTCAATCTCCCGTTCCATCCTTCCCTCACTCGTGAACAAAACCCCAAGATACTTGAACTCCTCCACTTGAGGCAGGAGCTCTCCACCAACCTGAAGTGGGCAAGCAAACCTTTTCCGACTGAGAACCATGGCCTCGGATTTGGAGGCGCTGATTCTCATTCCAGTCGCTTCACACTCGGCTGCAAACCGTCCCAGTGCATGCTGAAGGTCCTGGTCTGTCGGGGCCAGCACGACAACATCATCCGCAAAGAGCAGAGATGAGATCATGTGGTCCCCAAAACTGACACCCTCCAGCCCCTGGCTGCGCCTAGAAATTCTGTCCATAAAAATTATGAACAGAACCGGCGACAAAGGGCAGTCATGCCGGAGTCCAACATGCACCGGGAACAAGTCTGGCTTACTGCCGGAAATGTGAACCAGACTCCTGCTCTGGTCGTACAGAGATAATAATAATAATAATAAGAAGAAGAAGAAGAATAAATAATATTTAATAAGTAGCAATTTAATGATAGCAAATAAGATGTGCACAAAACTCAAGCGACAATTATTCATATATTTAATAAATTCAACATTTGAAATTATTACATGCCTTTTTATACATCTACATATATATGCATTTTAATGTAATTATTATCGTTATTTTTAATATAACGTACAATATAATATTAATTTTTGCAAATACAAATTCAATATTTGAAATAAATATTCAATTTTTTGCATTTATAAATAAACTGTATAATAATATTAATAATAATAGTTAAAATAAACATTGACATTTCAGTATCAGCACTGAAACTATGGCAAGATATATGGCTCACACTGGTTTATCAACTCTCAGTAATGACATGACTTGCTTAAGGTATATTGTCATAAAAATGTACAAACGCAAAACATCTAACCATAAAACAATTTTATTTCTGCAAAATATATACACATTTTATTTAAAATATTTGTCTTGACTGTGGGTGTTAGCTAAGTGACCTGGACATGTTTTTGTGATATTCACTTTAGCGAGGAGAGCCATGGTCATTAACTATCTGGATTTTTCATCCTGTGCATCTGAAAAAGACACAAGTACAGATCCAGAGCAAACACCACTGTACTGTATCAGATCCAGAGCAAACACCACTGTACTGTACCAGATCGAGAAAGCAAACACCACTGTACTGTATCAGACGCAGAGCAAACACCACTGTACTGTATCAGACCCAGAGCAAACACCACTGTACTAGGGGTGCACCGATCCGATATTAGGATCGGATATCGGCCGCGATACTGATAAAATAGCTGGATCGGGGATCGGAAAAAATAACAGATCCACGGGCCGATCCAGGTTTTTTTTTTTTTTTGTCGTCGCAGCAGAACCTACGTCATTCAGCTTCACGTGTGTCGCATGCTAGAAGCAACATGGAGCGAGCCAGAGGCCGTTTCTCAATACCAAGTACGCAAACTTCGGACTTGCGTCCGTCCTTGGTAGTTCGGACTTGCCAAGTTCGACTTTGGAGAACGAACTCCCGAGGACGAGAGGATGCGAGTCCGGTTATTCTGCAAATGGAACAGCAGCGCTCTTGATCGCGTCACTCAGCTCGCTCTGGCTACTCCGGTCATCTCTTTATGTATATTTTAGCCAACAATAAAACGAAGTATGTTATAAAACACCACTCTGCCTCTTTTCATTTAAAAAAAAAAAATTAAACATATTAATGGCCACATAAATGTGGTTCAGGCAAACGCGTACATTGATTATCTTTACTGCATATATTTATAACAACACGAAATATAAAACACAACCCTGCTTCTTTTTGTTTTCATTTTTAAAAATATGAAACATAATGATAATTAAAACTGACATTTAAATTTGCCATTGCTAATTAGGTGAGCATTCACAGGTCATGTTTGTGATGGTGGTGTGACACTGCACTACATTACAATGTTTGGTTATTATTATTTGTATGTGTGATCAAGTTGTTGTTCGACCAACTTTTTATTTTTTTATTCTCAGGTACAGCTGCTATGTTGCATTTTAAATTCCTGTTTGCAGGACTTTGCACTTTATATTTTTACATGTTTACAATTTTTGGAAACTGTCAGATTACTATTGTATGTTTGACCAATACACTGTTTTTTTGTTTCCACTGCTACATTTTTTTTTTTTTACATTTATTTAAAGAAGTTTGATTATATTCTATTTTCGATTTGAATGCACAATTGTTTTTTAAATAAATAAGAATTCAACACATTACATACATCTGTTATTTTGTCTTAGTTATGTTTAGTTAGTAAAGTCTGGTGCCTTTAGTCTCTTCAAGGAAGGTATAAGGTGGAAGGTATACAGTTTATTATTAATTCAACTATAGTATCGGATCGGTATCGGGTATCGACAGATACACAAAGCCCAGGCATCGGTATTCGGTATCAGGACTGAAAAAGTCGGATCGGTGCACCCCTACACTGTACTGTATCAGACCCAGAGCAAACACCACTGTACTGTATCAGATATAGAGCAAACACCACTGTACTGTATCAGACGCAGAGGAAACACCACTGTACTGTATCAGACCCAGAGCAAACACCACTGTACTGTACCAGATCGAGGAAGCAAACACCACTGTACTGTATCAGACCCAGAGCAAACACCACTGTACTGTATCAGACCCAGAGCAAACACCACTGTACTGTATCAGAGCCAGAGCAAACACCACTGTGCTGTACCAGACCCAGAGCAAACACCACTGTGCTGTATCAGACCAAGAGCAAACACCACTGTGCTGTATCAGACGCAGAGCAAACACCACTGTGCTGTATCAGACCCAGAGCAAACACCACTGTACTGTATCAGACGCAGAGGAAACACCACTGTACTGTATCAGACCCAGAGCAAACACCACTGTACTGTATCAGATCTAGAGCAAACACCACTGTGCTGTATCAGACCCAGAGCAAACACCACTGTGCTGTATCAGACGCAGAGCAAACACCACTGTACTGTATCAGACCCAGAGCAAACACCACTGTACTGTATCAGACCCAGAGCAAACACCACTGTACTGTATCAGACCCAGAGCAAACACCACTGTACTGTATCAGACGCAGAGCAATCACCACTGTACTGTATCAGACGCAGAGCAAACACCACTGTACTGTATCAGACCCAGAGCAAACACCACTGTACTGTATCAGACGCAGAGCAAACACCACTGTACTGTATCAGACCCAGAGCAAACACCACTGTACTGTACCAGATCGAGGAAGCAAACACCACTGTACTGTATCAGACCCAGAGCAAACACCACTGTACTGTATCAGACCCAGAGCAAACACCACTGTACTGTATCAGATCCAGAGCAAACACCACTGTACTGTATCAGACCCAGAGCAAACACCACTGTACTGTCTCAGACCCAAAGCAAACACCACTGTACTGTCTCAGACCCAGAGCAAACACCACTGTACTGTACCAGATCGAGGAAGCAAACACCACTGTACTGTATCAGACCCAGAGCAAACACCACTGTACTGTACCAGATCGAGGAAGCAAACACCACTGTACTGTATCAGATCCAGAGCAAACACCACTGTACTGTATCAGACCCAGAGCAAACACCACTGGACTGTATCAGACCCAGAGCAAACACCACTGTACTGTATCAGATAGAGCAAACACCACTGTACTGTATCAGATATAGAGCAAACACCACTGTACTGTATCAGACCCAGAGCAAACACCACTGTACTGTATCAGACCCAGAGCAAACACCACTGTACTGTATCAGATCGAGGAAGCAAACACCACTGTACTGTATCAGACCCAGAGCAAACACCACTGTACTGTATCAGATCCAGAGCAAACACCACTGTACTGTATCAGATCGAGGAAGCAAACACCACTGTACTGTATCAGATCCAGAGCAAACACCACTGTACTGTATCAGATCGAGGAAGCAAACACCACTGTACTGTATCAGACCCAGAGCAAACACCACTGTACTGTATCAGATCCAGAGCAAACACCACTGTACTGTACCAGATCGAGGAAGCAAACACCACTGTACTGTATCAGATCCAGAGCAAACACCACTGTACTGTATCAGACCCAGAGCAAACACCACTGTACTGTATCAGACCCAGAGCAAACACCACTGTACTGTATCAGACCCAGAGCAAACACCACTGTACTGTATCAGACCCAGAGCAAACACCACTGTACTGTATCAGATATAGAGCAAACACCACTGTACTGTATCAGACCCAGAGCAAACACCACTGTACTGTATCAGACCCAGAGCAAACACCACTGTACTGTATCAGACGCAGAGCAAACACCACTGTACTGTATCAGACCCAGAGCAAACACCACTGTACTGTATCAGACCCAGAGCAAACACCACTGTACTGTATCAGATCCAGAGCAAACACCACTGTACTGTATCAGATATAGAGCAAACACCACTGTACTGTATCAGACGCAGAGGAAACACCACTGTACTGTATCAGACCCAGAGCAAACACCACTGTACTGTACCAGATCGAGGAAGCAAACACCACTGTACTGTATCAGACCCAGAGCAAACACCACTGTACTGTATCAGACCCAGAGCAAACACCACTGTACTGTATCAGATCCAGAGCAAACACCACTGTACTGTATCAGATCCAGAGCAAACACCACTGTACTGTATCAGACCCAGAGCAAACACCACTGTACTGTATCAGACCCAGAGCAAACACCACTGTACTGTATCAGATCCAGAGCAAACACCACTGTACTGTATCAGACCAAGAGCAAACACCACTGTACTGTATCAGACCCAGAGCAAACACCACTGTACTGTATCAGACCCAGAGCAAACACCACTGTACTGTATCAGACCCAGAGCAAACACCACTGTACTGTATCAGACCCAGAGCAAACACCACTGTACTGTATCAGACCCAGAGCAAACACCACTGTACTGTATCAGACCCAGAGCAAACACCACTGTACTGTATCAGACGCAGAGCAATCACCACTGTACTGTATCAGACGCAGAGCAAACACCACTGTACTGTATCAGACCCAGAGCAAACACCACTGTACTGTATCAGACGCAGAGCAAACACCACTGTACTGTATCAGACCCAGAGCAAACACCACTGTACTGTATCAGATATAGAGCAAACACCACTGTACTGTATCAGACGCAGAGGAAACACCACTGTACTGTATCAGACCCAGAACAAACACCACTGTACTGTACCAGATCGAGGAAGCAAACACCACTGTACTGTATCAGACCCAGAGCAAACACCACTGTACTGTATCAGACCCAGAGCAAACACCACTGTACTGTATCAGATCCAGAGCAAACACCACTGTACTGTATCAGACCCAGAGCAAACACCACTGTACTGTCTCAGACCCAAAGCAAACACCACTGTACTGTCTCAGACCCAGAGCAAACACCACTGTACTGTACCAGATCGAGGAAGCAAACACCACTGTACTGTATCAGACCCAGAGCAAACACCACTGTACTGTACCAGATCGAGGAAGCAAACACCACTGTACTGTATCAGATCCAGAGCAAACACCACTGTACTGTATCAGACCCAGAGCAAACACCACTGGACTGTATCAGACCCAGAGCAAACACCACTGTACTGTATCAGATAGAGCAAACACCACTGTACTGTATCAGATATAGAGCAAACACCACTGTACTGTATCAGACCCAGAGCAAACACCACTGTACTGTATCAGATCGAGGAAGCAAACACCACTGTACTGTATCAGATCCAGAGCAAACACCACTGTACTGTATCAGATCGAGGAAGCAAACACCACTGTACTGTATCAGACCCAGAGCAAACACCACTGTACTGTATCAGATCCAGAGCAAACACCACTGTACTGTACCAGATCGAGGAAGCAAACACCACTGTACTGTATCAGATCCAGAGCAAACACCACTGTACTGTATCAGACCCAGAGCAAACACCACTGTACTGTATCAGACCCAGAGCAAACACCACTGTACTGTATCAGACCCAGAGCAAACACCACTGTACTGTATCAGATATAGAGCAAACACCACTGTACTGTATCAGACCCAGAGCAAACACCACTGTACTGTATCAGACCCAGAGCAAACACCACTGTACTGTATCAGATATAGAGCAAACACCACTGTACTGTATCAGACCCAGAGCAAACACCACTGTACTGTATCAGACCCAGAGCAAACACCACTGTACTGTATCAGATAGAGCAAACACCACTGTACTGTATCAGATAGAGCAAACACCACTGTACTGTATCAGATAGAGCAAACACCACTGTACTGTATCAGATAGAGCAAACACCACTGTACTGTATCAGACCCAGAGCAGACACCACTGTACTGTATCAGACCCAGAGCAAACACCACTGTACTGTATCAGACCCAGAGCAAACACCACTGTACTGTATCAGACCCAGAGCAAACACCACTGTACTGTATCAGACCCAGAGCAAACACCACTGTACTGTATCAGACCCAGAGCAAACACCACTGTACTGTATCAGACCCAGAGCAAACACCACTGTACTGTATCAGACCCAGAGCAAACACCACTGTACTGTATCAGACCCAGAGCAAACACCACTGTACTGTATCAGATCCAGAGCAAACACCACTGTACTGTATCAGACCCAGAGCAAACACCACTGTACTGTATCAGACCCAGAGCAAACACCACTGTACTGTATCAGACCCAGAGCAAACACCACTGTACTGTCTCAGATCCAGAGCAAACACCACTGTACTGTCTCAGACCCAGAGCAAACACCACTGTACTGTATCAGACCCAGAGCAAACACCACTGTCCTGTATCAGATATAGAGCAAACACCACTGTACTGTCTCAGACGCAGAGGAAACACCACTGTACTGTATCAGACCCAGAGCAAACACCACTGTCCTGTATCAGACCCAGAGGAAACACCACTGTACTGTCTCAGACCCAGAGCAAACACCACTGTACTGTATCAGACGCAGAGGAAACACCACTGTACTGTATCACAACACAAACAGCCGCAGCAGCAGCGGGGAAGCATAGGCAGGAACATGACGGGTGGTGACCACCACCTCGTACACAAACCATCCGAACGATGCGTCCTACATCTGCTAACGTCCACCTCGGACATCCTACAGCAACATTACATCAGCACCTCCCGAAACCAGATCAAATCACAGCATCATACAGTCACCAAAACATCACGGTCCGTTAGCGCTAGGAAAAGCAGACCAAGCCTGACCTCGTAAAGCTCAAAAACAAGCGGAGCACACACGGAGATAAATGCACACATACCCATCCTGAAAGGTAGGGAGAAGCCATTATAGCACAGTTCCAGTCAGCACACAGAAGACAGAGGAAGATTTAAGAGCCTGGAGAAGCTGCGGTGTGGACGCAGGGAGGGTGAGCGACGGGGTTCTGTGCGGCCATGTTAGACAGGTAAGATCATGAGGGGAACTAACCCCACACACACACACACACACACACACACACACACACACACACACTTGACAGGGACCCTCCAATCCCAAATGAATTATGGCCTCATAAACATGAAGATATAACTTTAAGGGAGTTTGCAGCGCAGTCCTTCCCACAAATTACTCACTTCCTGTTTAAAAGTCATTCAGGGCAAGAGAAACAACAACTGAAGCCAGACAAGATGGAAAATTCACAATATTCACCATGATTTAAAAAATAAATAGAAATTTACATAACATCCAAGACATTTCACAAAAATATTGCAGTTCATTACTGGAAAACAAAAATGTGTGCATGAAATAAATAGGCCTATTGAAAATTATAGGATATATATATGTTCAGATAACAAATTCACAATGATTTATAACCATAAATGGAAATTTACATAATTTACACACAATATATATACACACACATTTATGTTTGGGAAAAATTGCACTTTAGTTCTTTTTTTTTTTGTCTTCTACTTGACAACAATGGCTGTTGTTTTATGTTATATTTTTGTATACTTTAATCAACTGTTTATTGCAATATCAGGCACATCACTTTGAGCGAAGACAACATCTTATTAGCTAATCCTTAAGTGATGAGTCAAACAAACAACCAGTATGAAACTATATTTTGCACATTTAGTCCAAGTCAATAACACTATAAGAACATCTTATGACTAGTCCTCGGGTTCTTGCTCTAAAATCAAAAGATCGACAAAAAAAAAAAGAGAATTGAAATGAAACCGGAAGTCTTCACACTTAGGAATAACTTGGAAAACACATTGGCTGTGAGCCAGCGACTATCTCAGAAGCTGTTTAGTGAGAAAGTGTGAGTGTGAGAAAGACAGTCCGTATTTATTTCTATCTTTAGATCCTGTAAGCACACAGTCTGAAGGTCTGCTAATAAAAAACAATATGGGGCAATATTGTAATTGTATTTTGAATCCGAATTTGCATGCACCCTTATCACTACGGCATAAAAATTCCAAAATGCGCAGAATTCAGAGAAAAGGAAATTTGCCACTCGGAGCGACCACATCTCATAGTCTAGCAAGCGATGCAGTGATCTCTAAATAACCTTCTCTTCCACATAAGGGGCCAGTCTGCTCAGATGACATTACACAAGTCAACATGTGTCCGTTTCCTAGAAATCTGTTTTATTTTTCACAGAGGGCAAACCTGGAAGTGGCAAAAACATCAACAACCAACCGCCACCATACAAACAACAGGCTAGTTTACAACAAGAACGAAAACTATAAAGATAACTATTAGCGTACACGCCAGCGGACGACATCGCTCGGTTTATTCTAAGCGCGTGCTTGTCTGTCACTTTAAATGCTCGAGCTCGTTACAGCAGGATGGATTCTGATTGGCTGTCAATGTTTTTATCGTTCATCAGCTGGATTAAATCATTCTGAAAGTGATTCCAAATATATTGTGTCATCATTGTTACAGCTGTGGTGTGAACTGCTATTCTTTAATGCTGAGAACGATTTACAGAACTATATATTTATCGTTATCTTTATAGTTGTCCTTGGTGCAAATGGGCCTTAAAGGGATACTCCACCGTTTTTTCATATTAAACTATGTTATTCCCTTAACTAAGACGAGTTGATACATACCTCTCTCGTCTCAGTGCGTGCACTTAATCGCTCTGTCTTGCGGCGAAACTTTGTTAGCACTTAGCTTAGCCCAGTTCATTCAATATGGGCCAAGCAGAGAAGCTACCAAACACCTCCACGTTTTCCCTATTTAAATATAGTTACTCGCGTAGTGTAACTCGACCTAGGACGGTGACACAAAACAAAACGTTGCGCTTTTCTAAGCGTGTAAAATGGATAACTATATTGTATGGCGGAATACCATAGCAAGTGCTTGTAAGCACTTCGACTTGGCGCAGTAATATCTTCACTAGAGGGAACGGGGGCCGGTGTGAGAGGATTTTTCACGAGTGAAGATATTACTGCGCCAAGTCGAAGTGCTTACAAGCACTTGCTATGGTATTCCGCCATACAATAATACAATACAATACTTAAAATTCTGTCATTAATTACTCGCTCTTCATTTCATTCCAAACCTGTAAGACTTTTGTTCATCTTTGGAACACAGATGAAGATATTTTTAATGATATTTGAGAGATTTCTGTCCCTTTATTGAAAGTCTATTCACCCAAAACTAAAGGGATCATAAAAAAAAATAATAAAAAAAACACATATGAATCAAGCGGTTTAACCCAAGTCTTCTGAAGAGACATGACTACTTCATATGATTAATAGATATAATTTAGGCTTTTATTCACACATTGATCAGAGAACGTACATAGATAACTCAAATTTGGTTACTCATGCTTGCTTGATGTGTGAGATCCAATGAGGTTTGTTCTCGCGAGTCAAGCAAGTACGGTTGAGCTTCTGTTTGTTTATTGATCAATCTTTATATGTGAATAAAAGCCTATATTCAATCCGTTCACCATATAAAACGATCATTTCTCTTAATACTTGGATTAAACGGATGCATTTATATGGATTTATTTTACGATCTCTTTATGAAAGTTTAAACCGTGAATACTTTCAATGAATGGACAGAAGTCTCTCAGGTTTCATTGAAAATATCTTCATTTGTGTTTTAAAGTTGAAGTTGACTTGTGGGTTTAGAATGACATGAGAGGGAGTCAAGTGATGACAGACTTCCTTTTAAGAATCTCTCTGAACTGAATAAAACGGTGTCAAATAAAAAGCAACATTTAGTCTTATAAAAAGCGACAAGCCACACACAAACCTGAGAGATTTAGCTAAAATACCTCATGCAGAAACTACCAAAAAAGCAACAAAAGCCTCCCAAAAACCTACTTGGCGGAAAGTGCTCAAAAACCGAAGATAAATATGGATGGTCTTTATAATAACTTATATAAAAGCAAATAAAATAAATAAAAATGCAATAAAAAAAAAAGCAAATAAAAATGGCAACAAAATCGAAGCACCACAATGAAGCTTTCAGAGATTCAGAAGCACAACTGTATTCCCAAGCCTCACTCACTGATCTCTGGATGGAGCGCACACTCAGACACGACACATGGATAATGTGAGCTGGTCGGACCAGTTGGACGTGCTTTCCGCCCTTTCAAAGGCAGGATGTGCTTCCCTACTGGAGCCCCAAAATGCAGCACACACACTCATCTAGCAATCTAAAATGTGTCATGTCATATCAATAATTTTTTTTTTATTTTGTTACTACTGTGCTATGCTGAATGCTTGTTTGCCAATATTTGCCTTCGTGAGATTAAAAACTCACAAAATAGTATGCGGAACGCTGCGTTCTTTCCCACGCTGACATGTTTCCTACTAAAACTGACATATTGTTCTCTTTAAATATAGCCAATCATCTGCTACTCGTCATTGCTAGTCAGAGTTAAGGCAAGACACTACAGGAAAAACCATTGTTTTTTTTTCTTCTTGAGATTGCAGGCTATTTTGTTTCCATAATCTCTTTCAGACTATAGGAAAGATAACATCCAAATGACACATTTACACGTTTATTTTATTACACTTATCTTTTTGCTTAAATTTCAAATGCAAAACGTAATAAACACTGTTTCTTGATTAAGAAGTCTCGACTTCAGTAGCACTTACAGTAAAACTTTACCGTTTCATTC
Organism: Abramis brama; assembly: GCF_963993115.1. NCBI lineage: Eukaryota > Metazoa > Chordata > Actinopteri > Cypriniformes > Leuciscidae > Abramis > Abramis brama. Next base: position 5,812,385 of record NC_139976.1, on the reverse strand, counting down.
TTAATTATATTCTAGAGGTTTTTACAGGGTTTTTAAAAAAAAAAAAATTATCATATGCCTGATTTATAGAACATTTTATTTCTTCAAACATGGTGAAAATGCATCATCTGATTTATGGAGTGACAAAATCAGCTCTGTAAAAACCTATCATATATGTAAATTAGTGCATATTAATTAGATCGTGGCTAATTTGCATATTTAAGCATAACATTTCAGAAAACGTTTGTATTAATGTACAGACTGATCGACTGGGGAAGTATGGTTATTAATTATTTTTTTTTACCATGTTTTCCTGTGGTATCTTGCATTAAGTAATATATGAGGGGAGCATTTGATTGGACAACAATTTGGACACGCCTTTGAGTGCAACTTGAGTCATCACAGTATTTGTACACGTTTTCCTCCAATTACGGTTTCACTTACTTAATTTCTACTTAAATCAATAGGCTATTTCACGTCCATGCATTTGCACATATATAAACGTGTCGATGTGTGTTTTGTGATAATGTCCAGCAAACTGTGCATTACTACTGACATCTATTAGCAGGTGGTTTCACCCAAAGCGACTTACAAATGAGGAACATCATAAGCAATCTGTCATTCAAGACCAAACAGTATTATTTACAGTACTGCAATGCAAAGTTAGACGCACAAGATCATCAAGTCTATCGCCTTCACTCCATATACTATTTTTTTAAAAAGTGTGAGAACACATTTTTTGGACAGTAATGTCAATCTTTGGGATGAACGTGTACATTTTCATGGATTTACAATACTCCATCTCTTCCTATCATATCTCACCATGCATGATTTTCCATACAACACACCTCATTGCTCATGCATACTCACCCAAGGGTGTTTAAGACCAATGCAAACCATTATTTACCTTCTGCAACATCTTCATCTATGGCTCCTTTGACCTGGGAGAAGCACCACTGGAAATCATTGCCTCCACCAACCCCTGCAACAACAACAACAACACAACAGCATTTAAATGCATGCACAGATCAACCTCCCAGAAGCATTTAATCACGTTGAACTCAAACCCCTGCCCCGCACGAGCATGCATACTGAGATAAAGCAGTGTATGTGGGTTTAATGTAGTCTCAGTAAAGGGGGCTGGTTTGATGTTTAGGCCGCACTGCTGCCGCTCGCGCCCCCGCCTACCAACACACACAACCCCCAGCGCGGCGCGTTTACCTGCCATCATCTCCGGTGCCTGTGCCTGTGCCTCGAGCCTTCAGCGCGGCTTATCCTCGAGCTCAGCCGGGCGGACGGTATGAACGAGCGCGGAATGAGAGCGGGTTCAGCGAGAGCGGGATCTGCCCGTGATTTGCTTTCGCTTCAAGATGGCGCACACTCCCGTCGACATGACACAGTGACGTCATTTAATCAAGCGCGCCGTGCGCCCGGCACGTCCTCGCTGCGCTGAGGTTTGCGCAGACACTGAAAGAGTTACGCAAATATGCTAAACGCCCTTGTTTGTTTGTTTATTGGGTGGATGAATGTGTTAAACATAATCGCAGACTTTCAGTCTCAGTAGTGAACAATGGAATAATTTATTGCGTGTCATTTCAAGCTGCGGTTATTTGTCAAGTTATGCAAAAAGTGTGAAATAGGATTTAATAGGTGTGTGTTTAGGATACATAAAATGCTAACTCTGGACAGAGAAGTTAGACATTTTATAATGAGCTGTTTTCATTCCACCACCACAACAGTAAGAGGCGTATTGAAATGTGGTAGAAATTACATTTGTTCATGATGCTTCAAAGATTAAAAAAGGGGAAATGCACGTTGGACATAAGAAAAACTAACAAAAAAAAAAGTATGAAAAAATGAGTTCAAACTGAGTTGGAGTGACAATGGCATGTTAATGGCACGATGTTAATATTTAGAATATTTCTGAAAAATAAGTGATCTACAAAAATGACAATATTATATATAGAGACCTATATTATGTGTGTGTGTGTGTGTGTGTGTGTGAGAGAGAGATCCTTTTTACTGTAATTTTACCTTTCTGGTCATTTTGTAATTTCACTTGCATCAGTTATTCTGTAACTATATTCTGTATTGTTGCATAGACTACTTCACAGGATTTTTATTATTTTATTATTATCATTATCATATTTACAAATTGTCATGACAATCTGTGTGGTATTTTAATGTTTTAAGAGATTATACCAAGGTATATTTCTCTGCAAACTGTTTAATGTATGAAATGTTTGAAATCCATTTGAATTTTTAAATAAAATCATCAATAAATACACCTAATGATAATAATACAATAAATACACTTAATGCTAAGATGTTGTGTTATTCTCTGATGAAGGTGTTGACATTATAGTTCATTGCCGTGGTATGGCTATTTCAGAAGTTTGCCACATGGAGGAGCCACTATATCTGTGTGAGAGTTGACTAAATTGGACACTGGATTTAGGATATCAAATTGTTAGAGCAGTCTGTTCATTGTTCATAATTTTTGCATGTTAACACATTTGTAAATGTACTTTTGTCATCATGCGATTAATACTTTATAATAGTCAACAAATAACTGTAAGCCAATTTGGCATTCATATATAGGCCTATATATTATGTAGTTTCTTTGAGGAAATCACATTGGGTGCTTCATAGAAGAACATAAATAAAGCATACAGAATAATATCAAAATGAATAATTCATCTGTTTGCAGGACCCATGTGGATCTGGCAGATGTCTTTGAATCAATGTTTTACAGAGAGCAGCGCAGAACAAAATTAGAGTGTATATCAACAGAGACATCCTGCAAACGGGAGTCATTACATGAGCCGCACTGCTAATGGGAAAGAGAAGAAGTGAGCAGTGATCTGAACGAGTGCTTCTCTACCACCTAATAAATGCATATGAATTCATTGATGATTTATTAATTAGCTGGTCATCAGAAATCTGCTCTGGTATTCCTGTGTGTAGAAGATTAGGTTTTGTTTATATTTACTTTAACTTTCAACAAAGCTGATGTGTTATCATGAATATTCATTTGTAAAAATGGTTTTGCTGAATTATTCTTCCATCCATTTCAGAAACACTGTGAATATGAATTCCAATGTTGTATTTCTCTGAATGCAACCAAACATTTGCACACGCATTATTTTAGGAGCTTTATTGGTCACATTATGAACATGCTGCTGATTTGTTTCAGGTCTGACCAGGTCCTATGATGTTGATTGCCACCAAAACTAATCACAAATTTCAATTAACAACTAAGGTGATTGTGCATTACTCCTATAGAGGGGTTGATTGCACCATAATTTAGTAGGCCAGGATTATTTACTATAACATTATGCTTTAATGACCAGCAGATGGCAGTCTTTAAATATAAATGACCTCTTTTTCTTTTTAATGGACTACAGCCAGCAGAATTGAAATGCAGCTGCACTGTTCATCAGGTCCAGTACTGTGTAAATGGTAATGATATAACGTCTCTGCTTTGCATCAACAGTCATTTAAGTTGCTTTTCAGCCTCTTGAGTCAGAGTTGGATCAGTGTCGAACACATGCTGTGCTGCTTGTCTGCAGATAAGAGGCAGGCAGAGCATTTGTTGTGGTTATTTATCATATCTTATTGTTCAAATCACAGTGCATATCAGTAGAAATCTACATCACAGAGTGATAAAAAATGACACAAAACTGACATTTATTTCTGAAGATTTTTCATGACGCTTCATAACATTTGATGAACAGACAGTGGGACATGACTTACAATTTGAAACATGAGAGTTTAGCTGATTTTCTAAATCTAAAAAAAAGAAATATTAAATACATATAAAATATAAAAGGTGACACTTTGCAATAAGGTCTCATTTGTTAACATTAGTTAATGTGTTAACTAACATGCACTAACAATGAGAAATACATTTGTTACTGTATTACTGTATAATCTTTGTTAATGCTAGTTGTTTGTTCATGTTAGTTCACATTAAATAATGTTAACAAATACAACTTTTGATTTGAATAATGTATTAGTAAATGTTGAAATGAACATTAATTAAGATTAATAAATGCTGTTGAAGTATTGTTTATTATTAGTTCATGTTGACTATTGTTCACTAATGTTAACTAATTAAACCTTATTGTAAAGTGTTACCATAAAAAAAATGATATAGTAGTTTGGGGCCCGAAAGATTCTTTTTTTTTTTTTTTTTTTTTAAGGAATAAATGCTTTTTTTTTTTTTTTAAGCAAGGATGCATTAAATTGATCAAAAGAGAAAATAAAGACTTTTTGTTTAAATTACACTGTTTTACATTTTAAAATAAATGCTGTTCATTTGAACTAGTTCATCTGAGCACAGCATTTTCAACATTGATAATAATAATAAATTCTTGAGCAGCAAATCAGCATTAGAATGATTTCTGAAGGATCATGTGACACTGAAGACTGGAGTAATGATGCTTAAAATTCTGATTATCATCACAGGAATAAATTATTTACATATTAAAATAGAAAAAAATGTTTTAATATTTTTTCACAATATATGCTTGTTTTTCAAGCAATATTGCAGTTCATATCGGCCTAATATTACAGTTTTTCTCGATTGCTTAAACACATTTCTTGAAACTATGCCTCGTATTCTCAAAACTATAAACACAAATCCATAACGTCTCACCCAGTTCCCCAAACATCCTATTTTCAGGTCAAAATGAAGCTCTACACTCAAAACCATTCACTCTTGCTGAAAAACCAAACTTTGCCCTCAGACAGGACACACAAGCCCTCAAAATCACACACACTACAACATAGTCTAAGACACTGGTGCAATAAATTCAAAACAACATTTCCAAAACTGGTAAGTTATGTTGCTTGTGGTTCCCCCCCTCACAAACCTTTTCACATGATGAACACAAAAGACACAACCAGTGGATACATTGGCACATTTTTATTCATACACAGAAAACACACACACACAAAAATATATTTTTTTTTCCTGTTTTACTCTTCTTTTTTTTTACTCTTTTTTTTTATTCTCTCCTCTAATTTTTTTTATTTATATTTACTTACAGTAAGATTTGTGTGACCAACATATGACAGTAAAAGAGCACACACAAACCATATTCTAATATGGAATTCGAATTGTATTGGAATAGTAAAGAGTGTTGGTCGTGACAGGAGGGTCTCCACTCAAGGATACAATATGATGGATACGTCTAAGGATGTTCCACATATGGTTGAAATACCATCACTGGCCTAGAAAGATAACATTCTGGGAGTCAAGACTATAAAGGATGAAGGATGCCCTCCCTTCACTGTCACACTCTGCAGCCACTCTGTGTGACTGTACGACTGCTGGCCTTGTCTTGCAAGAAAATAAACCTCATCAAAGACTATTGGAAATGTTTGTCTCTTATTCAGTGATAGAATTTTGTTTGCCACCACACCTCCCTGAAGGTTCTCGAGGCGACGGTAAAGTGACTCAAATTTGGCCTTACTCGTAGCCGAGCCTCCGTCATAGTCATACCATTGACTAACACATGGGCAACTAGAGTGGCTTGAATTTCATCTGAGACTGCTTGTCTTCTTGTCCTTGCCCTTCCTCCTCCTCATTCTTATCCCTCTTCCTTCATGTCTTTCTGGATCCATTGTTCCAAAACGCAAAAAAATTGATTTGGGCCCTTTTATATATCTATTGAAGGTTCTGATTGATGTGTGTTAAATTTTGACTCTTAGTGTTTCCACCTGGGTAATTGTGTGCTAACTGAGCTGAAGCTGTGCTAACTCGAGTGGACAATTTTGAATGCTAGTGCTTTCTAAATGACAACATGGTCTAAGCAATGAGAAATGAAGGGATTTGTGTGTAGAGTTTTGCAGTGACAGTTCAACAAATCTGACTCATGTGTCAAAACAGGGAATAGTGTTTATAGTTTAGTGAAATGGGTGTGCTTTTTGATAAATGGTGTTATGGTTTTGAAATTTTAGTTCAAAAGCCTGGTTATAGTGTTTAAGCAATCGAGAAAAACTGTAATTATTTGAACTTGATTTTAGGCACAAGTTTAAACAATATCAGAACAATGTTGGACAGTGGGCCCTATAGGAACAGAAAATGGGAAATGTATTCATCTCATATATGAGAGATGAATGGAGAGTTTCTATGTCCTTTAATAAAACAGACGCTGTGAAAATAAAAGCCTTTGCCAGCGATGTGGGGAGCAGCACAAGCTTTCAAGTGTAATAAACCAAATTAAATTAGCTTGGAAATCACACAGAATATACTGGCTACTTATGAGGAAGAAAAACAGGCCTTCATCTCACTCACCTTAATTATTAAGCCTTTATTAGTTCACCACACACTAAATGTAAATTATAGGCCGACCACTTACTGCATGAGAGCAATTTCTCATCATTCTGAACACACATTAGCTGGGACGAGTATGTTTCTTTACTGCTGTCATTGGATCAGTGTCCTTTGAAACTGATTTTCTGTTATTTATTTTATAAGTTCAGATGCTCAATCACAAGCTTTTATTCTGTAAGTAGCCTACCACAAAGAAGAAGATGAAAATGATGAATCGAATCATTGGTAAACCATGAGGCTTTGCTGACTTGCTTCTTTAGCTATTCCAGACTAACTTACTGAAATAGACTTCCATAGTATTTTTTTAGTCAATGGCTACCAGAAATTGGATTGAAGCTCATACAGGTTAGGAACAACATAAGGGCGCATGGCTGGACTGGCCATTGGGCATACCGGGCATTTTCCCGGTGGGCCGACGTGCTTTTCGGGCCGATACATCTCATACTCATATACATATTTTTTTTTTTTTTTTTTTTTTTTTTTTTTAACGGCCCATAAAATTTGTACATCGGCGGCCCATTCGTTTGGTTTTGTTTTGCTTAATTTGCGGCGCTGGGTTTGTGCCGGTGTAAAGCATTGGTCCAAAAAAGTCAGTGTCAGTTTTTTTTTTTTCTGACAGACCAGCCCATGAAACACGTAGATCAGCTGACACGTAGATTGGTTCTTTTCTTGATTGACACTGGGCTGGCCCAATCACAACTTTAAACGAGTGAGCGAGCGTGCAGCAGTGTCAGTGTGTATCTGTCAAAATAGTCAGCGAGATGGAGAAGAAACGCAAGGAATGTGCAGAGAAATAGTGTGAAAAAATAGAACCAGGCCCTTAAAGCAGACGCTTTATGTGTCAAAATATATGTTTTCTGACCTTCATCAGCTCCTGTGGCAGATGATGATAGTGAGGAGGATCAGGAGAGAGATGAGTGAGTGTAGAGCCTGCGGTAAGCAGAACTACTTTCAAAACACTTCGGCTATGTCATGAGTGTAGGAACCCATAACCCAGTTACAGATTATTTCCACATCTGCATAGTTGACGATTACCGCAATTCACTAGAAATCTAATGAGAGGCGTTTGTAAACCATGTTTTCCGCCAAAATAAAAGCTTGATGCAGTTTCAGTCAAAATAAAAGATCATGTGCTTATCTCTTTCAAGTATAGAAATTGGTACAAAACTAACTATGAAAGTTTCCTTTATTTTTTAGTGCATTTGTTTTACAAAATATGGCAATTACTGTCATTGGATTAATAACTATTATTATGTAGTAGGTGTAATGTAAATAGACACTGTAACTAAAAGAGGTTTGAATTTTTCTTTGATTAATTTGCACACTGAATAAGGGTTGGAGCTTTGATGAATTTAACATTAAAATGCACAAAATTTTTTTGAACCCCCCTAGAAGGACCGAGGTCCACCCACCACAGTTTTAACAAAAATCCTGTAAGAAACACTATGCTATGCCAATGCAGATTATAGCTTGTTTTAGGATTCACCACTGTAAAGTATAGTTCAACTGTATTAATAAATGTCAAATTTTTACTTATTTCATCTGTTAACTCTCACTCGTTCCTACTCACTCATTACATGGCATTAGTGGTTTTAATGAATAGGAGTTGGTATGCATATAATTAAGGGTGTGCAAAGATGGGTGGTGTTTATGATGATAGTGGGCCGGTCTGGGCCAAAATGCCCAGGCCGATTTTTTGTCCCAGTCCAGCCCTGTAAGGGCGGGTAAATGTTCAGATCTTCAGGGTGTCTTTAAGTTCAGATCTGTTCAAAAAGGGAGATGGGGGTTTACAGGTTAAAGATGGGTATAATTTTGTCCATCAGAAGACAAGCATCATATGTATACTGCATGCTGCAATGATAAGTATGTTGCTCCTCCGTTTTCTGTCTCCAGTGACCGTCCCTTCTTTTATCTTCTACCCCTTTACTCTGATTTCATAGTTACATTGATATTCAGCCCTACTTTTCCATGTTCATAAAAAATTAATAACACTTTTTTTCCCTCTGAACTATTTCTACGCAGATCAAACTGAGTCATGGGAGTAATGAGAACAGGCCTTTTAAACTTTAGAATCCCAGCTGAATAAACAATTGAAAATCAGATGCTCTGGATAAGAACCGAGCTATAATCTCTGCAGGACATCAGAAAGAATCAAACTACAACTTTATCCAGTCAATGAATAAATGTGCCAATGCCTAAGTGTTGTTCGATGCTGTGTGAGTTTCTGTTAAATAGGGCGTGCTGGCCTACGGTTTGGAACGTGAAACGCTGTTTGCTGGCCTGGCATTGCAGCTCTCTATGTTTTGGAACAATGCTTTTCTATTATGTTTGGTGGAGACATCTCACTAGTGTTCAGGAAGAGATTGATGTTTGTGATTACATTGTGTTGTTTTGATGTGATGGCTCTTTACGCGGCGGGGGGAGAGAGAGAGAGGGAGAGAGAGAGAGAGATGTGATGAGAAAGTGATGATTCGTCACAGCAAGAACAACAATAACAGGCACGTGAATCACCTTCAGATGAAAGCATGGCAGAACATTATTGAGCTGGGATGATCAGACACTTAGATGTCATAACAGTGGTTTACAGTGAGGACATACAGCATTCTTGATTCAAGAAGTGTTACTGGCTTAAAACATATTTTCCTGACTAGTGCTTAAGGGTTTATTTACTGATTTTTTGGGGGTTTTTTTTTACTTCCTTAGCTCCAAAAGTTTCTCTGTGAGAATTGTTTTACCTTGAATTTCGTGTCTGACATACTTTGTGGCTAGTAAGGGCTTGTGTCCCAGTGCAAAACACACCTTAAGGTGTGTTTTAATTGAGAAGGTGTGTGCATGTTTTCTCTTGCACAATTTTACATTGCATAATAGGATATCGAACAATTCCTCTACTTCCAAAAAATATATACTTTAAATGTATTATTATTATTAATTTATTTAAATATTTAGATTTATAATTATAATAACAGTAATAATAATAATTGTTATTTTAATAATAATAATAATAATAATAATAATAATTATAAAGGCATATTTTATATAAATTAAACTTTCATGAATAATCATTTCAATAACATAATAATCATTATTAATGAAAGTTTAATGTATATGAAATATATATTGATTTAGAATAATAATATTTATTATTATTATTACTGTTAGTAAAATGACAATTATTATATAACTGTTATTATTATTAATGAGAGTTTAATTTATTTAAATATATATATTTATAATAATAATAATGTATGTATTTATAATTATGACAATAATAATAATAATTATTTTAAACCTATATTTTATAAAGATTAAACTTTAATAATAATAATAATAATAATTTCAATAACAAATCATGTTTTAATAATAATCTATCCATCCATCCATCCATCCATCCATCCATCCATCCATCCATCCATCCATCCATCCACAGTTTACAATTACATGAAAATTCCATTTATTCATTCCATTCCATTAAATAAATCCAATTAATAAAAAAGTGAAAGATCAAAGCAGTTTGCAAGATCATAGCTGTTCTCTATGATGATGCATGTAACATGTAAACAAAAGTGTTCTGTCACAATAGACTGCACAAGAAATTACTGCTGACAAAAAGCCTTGGAATAGTGTTGTTGAATTATTTAAGGCATAACAAATGCCGAAGCTCGGCGCTCATCCCCCTAGTGCCCTTTCCAGGGCTATAAACCAGCCGACTCAACACAAACCACTGGAGCTCTTTCCGTATGCACCGAGGCTTGGGATGTAAATTGAACAACAACTGATTGCTGACCTCCCAAAACAGTTCATTAGGAACTTGTTTGAGTTTTGCAGACAGTTTAGGTTGAGCACATTTAATCAGCTTAATTGTTTGTATTTCCAGCCAAGCGTGTCGGAAATACACGGAAAAATCCAAACTGATAGGTCGGACTGACCTCCCATCTGCTGGTATTATCCTCCTAACACTGCAAACTTCAGCACTGATAGACAGAGCTGTGTTTTAAAACAAGAGCTGCAACATATTTGGTCATAAGGTTCATCCCTATGCGTTTCCCTATAGAGTCAAAGAAACTATATGAAATTCTTTGAACTATTTACAATATTGCAAGGCTGCCATGTTCATAATTATAAGGGAGTTAAGGGGATAATTATAATTATAGTTCACTCAAAAAAAAAGTCTTTTTGAACTAGATCTATATTTTAAAACAACAAGAGGTTGAGTGAATAGTTTTTGGGTGAACTATTTTGAGAAACTCCTCCTTAACATTTATATAAAGCATTCAAAAACCATAAACATACAATTTAAGTGCTATATTGAAGACAACATTTCTGATTTTCAGATGGATGGTTATGGTGGCCTTAAGCATTCTGGAGCCTGAAAACTTTATCTGAACATGATTTATCACACCATTATGAGTTGAACCCTGTCCAAAAACATGCAATTTCCTTTTATTGTGAGAATCTAGTTTCATTAGCAAAGGTTCCATAGTTATTGGTTGTCTCCATCTGCTTTTCTGCTTGTTTGTTTGTTATAATAAGCAGATTGCTTGTCTCTTTGTCTGACAACTGTAACTGTATTATTTTGTGAAGAGACCTTGGGGTCTTGAAAGGCGCTATAAAAAATAAACATATTTTTATTATTATTATTATTACAATACCTGAAGCCAGAGAACATGTTATGACTTTTGTATACCTGAGGCTGTTGGGTACATTTTAGGCACCTGGCAATTCAACAGTGTCCTCTGGCTTATCATAAACTAAAAGTTTAGTTTAGTCGAGCCCCTAGTGAGGTTTTTTTTTGTGTGTGTGTGGAAATTTGTGGAAGTGAATGTGTTTTGTCATTTAAACACCATTATAATAATCATGCTAGTTGATATATACCATGCCACCATGTTTGTTTGCACCACAATTCAGAGAATCGGATCTGTTGGATTTACATCATTCATCCATTTCTCCCAAAATACATAAAAGTGTCCGGTGAACTGGGAGAAGAATAGAGTCAACTTTATAGTTTCCTACATAATGTGTATCTGATTTGAATAAAGCAGTTAAAAAATAGCCTAATTGAAAAGTTTATTATTGCAGCTTCCAGACATCAGTGTATGAAATTTGTATTTAACAAACAAATTTTATTTGGTAACACGTTAGTTTAGGGTCCAATTCTCACTATTAACTAGTTGCTAATTATGCATATTATAGGATATTGGCCCTTTATTACTTATAAAGCACATATTAATGCCTTATTCTGCATAACCATATTCTACATCCCTTAATCCTATTATACCCAATGCCTAAACTTAACAACTAACTATTAATAAGCAGTAATTAAGAGTTTATTGAAGCAAAAGTTGTAGTTAATAGTCAGAATTGGACCCTCATCTAAGGTGTGACCGTACTGTATTTTTTATCGTAATTCATTTATACAGTGCAATGCATAAGTGAATACACCCATGCTAAAGTTGACTAAAAAGAGGAATAAAATAGCCCCACATCATCACATAGCCTTCACCATACCTAGAGATTGGCATGGGGTACTTTCCATAAGATCATCTCTCAATGCAAATCAAACTAGCTTTTAGGCTAACTGAAATAAAATCATGCCAATCTCTAGGTATGGTGAATGCTATGTGATGATGTGGGGCTATTTTAATTCCTAAGGCCAAGGGAACTTTATCAGGATGCATAGTATCCTAAAAAAATATATAAAAAAAATACTTAAAAATAAAAATCTGCCTGCCTCTATGGGAATTTAACATAGGGGTGTACTCACTTATGCACCATGTATTTTAAGGAAGAACATTTATTTATTTACGATACATTATTCATTCACAAAGAAAATTGGTGTCCTTAAAGGTTGGATTTTTCCTAATTTTTTAAATTAAGGCATTAAGTTCATTTTCCAAAATATGATTTTTTATTCCTCTTTTTAGTCAACTTTAGCATGGGTGTATTCACTTATGCATTGCACTGTATGTCTGTATAAATGTTAGAAACCTAAACATTATGTGGTTGAAAACACTGAATAGTTGTGATATATTATATATTTATAAAGCACTTTATACAATACAGATTGATTCAGCTTTACAGTGATAACAGGAAAATAATGCATTTTGGCTGTTGTTCAGCTGAAGTCAGTTCAGTGTTGATTCAGTCAGTTGTAAAGATCATCAATTATTAAACTAGTTCACTTCATCTATAAAGCAGTTCTGCAAAAAAAGAAAGAAAAGAAGCTCAGTTAAGTTCTCATACAATAGATCAATTGAATACAGCAAGTACTGACAGATCAATAATATTGTTGAATATAAAATATTAAATTTTACGTATATTATCATACACATGTTACAGCAGTGTGTGTGGATGGCTGACAGATGTGGGTTTAATGTATTGAGATTTTGGCCTACCAATACAACCGTGTTGCACCCGTCCCCACTCCCCCCGACAGAGCTCAAAAACTATAACATAACAAGAAAACCCCCTGCCGCTTTATTGAAGTCTTTATTAATAGACCCATTTAAACATTTCTGTGAGGCTATCAAATTTTGACTCATTGAATATTCTGAGTCGGTTCCCTTTGTGTCATTAAAATTACAGCAGGAAAATATTCTGACACATCAGTTTATTACTCTTTGATATTGCTATTCATTTTCAGATGAAATGAACCATGAGAGATCTGTTCGTATCGTAGCGCTTTGCTGACTTCCATTCATTTAGCGTTATCATTTGTTCTCTGGGGCTTGTTGATTAAACATATTAATGCCAAATGATAAAAAAAATTAAAAAAATGCTTGCAGGAAAACAGTGAAAACACACAGCTGGCGTTAAGCTAAAAACTGTAGTAATGATGAGGCTTACATCAGCTTAAATTAACGCTGCGGTGCTGCAAACAAACTTTAACCCCTGCAATTAATTGCTCGTTTCTGCCGTATTCGGATTGCACCGGGTGTCTGAACCCCTATCTGGAGCCTGCAGACCCCTGTGTGAAAGCAGAGAGTGATTTTATCAGCTGGCTTACTCAGTCAGGAATCCACAAGCTCAGCTTTCGCCCAGTAATACCGTGCGACAGAGTGATTTAACGCAGTAAGGCTGTTGTCACTGGCTCCTTAATGAAAGCTGACAGGATCATGGGGTCTTCCTTTGCCTCCACAAACTGCCTGAAAGAGGAAATCAAACACCCAAAGTGATGGGAAAGCTAACAACACATACTCGCCATGAGGTTGCCTAGTTGAAATAGTCAACTCTTGAATTACCCGACTGGCGTCAATGCCATGCTAACAACATGTCTGATTGGTAGTTAAACCGCAAGAGTTGTCCCAGCCTGGCTGCTGTAATTCCAAGGTGATTGGTTTGTGTGGTTTTTTGGGTTTGTTTTGCTCAATCAAAAATGGTTAATATATCAATTTGTTACGGCAATGTTTTAGTCGCTCGAAATGTCAGACACACTCTTAACACTAATCTAATAAGCGGCTCGTAATTAATCATCTCAGTAGTTAATTAATTTAAAGTTCCCTGTGATTCAGAGGCGGAGAAAGAAACCGCAGCATTTATCCGTGTTCTGAACTAACTAAGAAAGAAAGATAACACTTTATAATAGTAAAGACTCATCCTGGTGGAGTCTACACTCTTAAAAATAAAGGTTCTTTATAGGCATTAAGAACCTTTAACATCCATGGAATCGCATGCGTTAAAGGTTCTTTATAGTTGAAATAGATTCTTTAGATTTTTTAAACGTTCTTGATACTAAAAGAAACTGTTTCTTTTAAGAACTGTTCACTGAAAGGTTCTTTGGCAAACTAAAAATTGGTTCTTTATGGCATCACTCTGAAAAAAACCCTTTTGGGACCTTTATATTTAAGAGTGTGGGTTTATGATATCCAGCTTAAAGTCAACATAGTGTAAATTACAATTGTGATTTATTTCTGAAGGACATTGAATATGGATTGGATTATGAATAGTCAACCTGATCTCACGGGAAAACGTGACTATGTTATGAGGTGGCGATTACGTATGAATTCGTATGATGTGAATCATACAAAAACATACGATTATTAGGAAAAAAGTAAGCATGAAGGTCCACCCAGAACCTCTACATACCCGTCACTGTGCTGTAAGCAGATTTATGTATGAATATGAATTGGCTACCAATTCGCCAAAACATATAATAGTTATGAATTGGCATGAGATTGTGTTGGAATAGTGGATGTTCAGAATGGTGAGCAAGTTTCCAGTGGATTATGCAATGAAATGCAGTTTAAGACTACTGACTAGAGATGGTCCTGAAAACTTTGAATATTCAAATACTTATAAAGCACATATTAAAGCCTTATTCTGCATGACCATATTCTACATCCCTTAATCCTACCCAATTCCTGAACTTAACTACCTTATTGCAACTATTAATAAGCAGTAATTAGGAGTTTACTGAGGCAAAAGTCATAGTTAATAGTGAGAAATGGACCCTAAACTATACCAACTATACTAACTTTTGTAAAAACTTAATTATTCCTATTAAACTTTAGCTTTCAAAACTTCATACTTTGTATCTGTACATCACCCCCAACATATCCCAGAGCAACATTGCTATTTGGAGAAGATTAGCAAGTCATTTCCCAGTGAGATCCAGCCTGTGGCATACTGCTGTGCTTGATCCGTCTTTCTGTGTTGAGTTTAGTATGCATCTCCTGTTGTGACAGAGCGAGCTTTAATATGGTCTCAGAGCAGAGGCACCAAGGGCCAAGAGCTCGTTGGCACCAAACAATCATCTCTCTAAACTCAACAGTTTCTCAGGCAGTGCTGTTTAATTGGCGCATTGTCGACCCGGTGAGTGCAAAGGTTCTGCTAACAGAAACCGCACGTTTATTAAACTTTCCTCAGGTTTGAGATGGGCAGTGACCAATTCTACGTCCACCTGCCTCACCTTTATTTACAGGTAGGCGAGTGGCTCCATCATGCTCAGTGAATTGTGTAGCCGTAGAGCTCTAATGATTCCCAGCGCCTATTAAATCAATGGAGATTCACTCCGGGGAGTGATACTGGAAAGAGAATAGCAAATGGTGCTCACACACTGTGAGTCTATTAAAACCCAGTGACAGGACACAATGAATAAGAATTATGGCGAGCGCCAAGCTAACATTTATGAGCAATTCTGTGGCTTTTAGTTTTTTTCATATTCCAAAGATGCTTGCAAATGAGCAGGGCTATTGCTATTGCTATTTCCTGTCAAACAAGACATTAAAACCTTTAAAAATGTCTTCGCATGCTCACTGCAATGTTTCTGTTCTTTTTTTTATTCTCATGTTTTACCTTGGCTGTGTTCAAAATCATTCCCTACATTAGACCACTAATATAGTCCACTTGAAAGAGTGAATGAAAACAAGTGAGTGAATTCACTCACTGAGTGCCAGAAGGGCTGCTGCTTTTGCATAGTTTGTGCTGTTTAATAAGCTAATCATTTGAATCTTAGCGAACTGGCAGCTCCAGTAGTAATGAAAATATCTTGAAATCTATTAACCAGCTTGTATAATTAAACAATTTAATAATCAATTAAAAATGAATTTTTGTACCTGAATGATATTACGCTGTACCCACATTGGACCAGCGGTTTGGAAAATGGATGGAAGGATGATTCAGCTGCGGGCGCCATTTTCTGTTCAGATGCGGGAATTAATTCGGCCTGACCCTAACAATGCATTATGGGTATTCTATAGCTGTTGAGTATACATCGGTTGTACATTCGTTATTGCGGTGCATTATGGGATTGAATAAGTGCACTCCATAATGTCCATTATGGTTTCAAACACCACTACAAATGGCTGTTCCCTCATATAGTGCCCTATTCAAGGGTATAAAAGGTGATTTCGAACAGCCCTTCAAATCATAGACAGAGATTTACTTGACAAGTCTGACAATGTGTCAAAATGAACTGAAATGACCTCCGGTGTGACGAGATAAACTCCATCCACTTGAGAACTGCACGCACAATAATTATAATGCAATCTGAAAAATGTAGTTTACTACTGTCCTCAGAAACAGTTGGTTGCGGTTGCCAAACACTGCAGCAACTCGGCGCTTTACTCTGAATGCGTGTCCTGTAGCAGTCTTCCAAAAAGAGTGACTTTACCTGATAGCTTAACAGGTGAGAGATAAAAACAACATATTAAATTATAGGCTTAGCAGGTGAAAGATGAAAACAACATGGTAAATTATAGGCTTAGCAGGTGAGAGATGCAAACACCATGGTAAATTATAGGCAGCATGTTTCGAGACAATGTGATATAATGCAGTGAAGTCGTAGAGGCAGGAAAAAAGTATTTGGTATCATGATTAAATTTTAAATTTTAAATTCATGCCCATGGTTCTCTGGCTGAGAAAAACACTTGGTGTGAAATTTGTTACAAAACTAATATAAAACATAACTACATTTTTTCTTTGGACAGCCAATTTTTATTTTTTTTTCTGCTGTCTAAAGTTACAATGCCTATTCTAACTTTAGTTGTTGGTTTGGAGTTTGCATGAATAACAAATGCTTACACTTTAGCCGTGAGATCACGGTCAATAAGTTAGGCAAAATAGAATGGCCGAAAGCAATAAAAAGATCTTAAACATTAAAGGGATAGTTCACCCAAAAATAAAAACTCATGTCGTTCCAAATCCATAAGATTTGTTTATCTTCGGAACACAAATAAAGATTATGTTTTGATGAAATCTGAGAGCTTTCTGTCCCTCCATTGACAACCACTCAAAAAGAGATCACAAAACTAATCCATATGAATTGAGCGCTTTAGTCCAAATTTTATGAAGAAACTCGATCGTTTTATATGATGAACAGATTGAATTTAGGCTTTTATTCACATATAAACATTGATCAAAAAGATCTTCATTTGTGTTCCGAAGGTGAGTAATAACAGAATTTTTATTTTTTTTGGTGAATTATGCATTTAATGACACATTTAGACACTTTGTTGAAATACAGATTTCAAAAAGTTATTCCTGCTGAACAAAAAATGAGCTTAAACCAGCCTAATTTCCCTAAATCCTGGTATTAGGGAGAGCTAGGCTGTTTTTGTTTCTTCTTTTCAGCATTTATAATGTAGACTATAGATATTCATATACATTCAAAATATTCCTGACAACTAAGAGAATAACTACAAGTGTAATAGTATATTAATTACTAAAGCAATGATGATACTTTAATGTGTGCTTTTATTTGAGATGCATTATAAGTCTTTTATTGGAACATGTTTGACACATATGTTTCTTAAACCAAAAGATGGGAGGAGGATTTGTAGGAGCCTGATGGGAGAGTAATGATGGGAAATGTAAAAAAAAAGAATATGTTAAAATCGCTCCTGGTCATAATATGAGGTGTGACAAGAAAAGGAGTCCCAATGGTTTGCCTCGATCAGTCAGTTCTTTTACTAATGACTGTCCTGAAGGGGCAGCCCACATACGCCGGCGTCCTACATTCAGATCCGAGCAAGGGCGAAATCAATAGCCCTTACCAGAGATAATATCTCTCACAAACAAGACCTGATTTAAGATTGGAATAAATTCTTTGATATTACATCAAAGGACCTAAAAATGTCTCTATAAAATATTACGTTCTTAAAATAAATAATCGTTCTCATTTTAAAAGAAAAGATTAAGATTGATTAAGAACCCACAGCGAAATCTTGGCATCGTCTGCATGGCTTCTTATTTTAAACTCCTATATGTGTACGCAGTGTTGTTGAGCACAAAATTAATTGGTTTTCATTGACTCATGTCATTTATAGTAAACATTTAATTAAACAAATCTTTAGGGTACGGTGATAGCCAGGGGACTTAAGCCTTGAATGCTCCGTGCCAGTGCAAAAATTCATTATAAATGAAGCATCGAGAGTAAAGGACTACTAATTGCATTGTAAAACTGGGCAGTGGTGATATGCTGCTAATTGCAATTGATTTGTCATAAAGAGAACCAGCATAATAAAGCTCTTGGTTCCGATAAGCGAATGTTGGTATGAACGTTATCGCCCCAAAGCTTCTTAGAACTTTCTACAGGAATTAATCATATAAATAATAATTTAATAATAAATACATAATAATCCTATAATCATTATTATTATCAGTTTGTGGCATTGCGAGTGCCATGCTCTAATGTGAATACGAATATTGATTAAAAATATCTCTCAGCTATGCCTTCAGAAGACTTGCATACAGTAATGAAAAAAAAAAAAAAAAGATTCACAATTTCTTTTGTGTTCAAAGAAAAATGAAATGAATGCAGTGGTGTTTCTGGGCTTGCTAGTGCTTGTGCCCCCATAACACAATAAAGTATGACAGACCACAAATAGCAGTTTCCAGACATCCCCATGTACTGTTTGAGCTTTCCCAGATCTTAGTGTCGCTCATTTAGAGGCTTATTTCGTCAGGCAAGGTTGCTTGTTTTTCTAACGAGATTTGGTATCTCTGACATGGTTGTTTACTTGTTCTTTTCAGAATTGCGACGCAGGACTGAATTATCCGCAAGAAGCTCTCACATCACCACACATGAACCGGTAAATACACCCTAATGGACTTGTTTGAACTACTGTGGATGCACAGAAAACTACACCAATCTGATGTCCTCAAACTCAGAGGCGAGGTTTGATTCTCAAGCAGCTTCCAGGACCCCTGCCCATTAGTGTTGTTTACCTTAGACACATGCCTGACATCAACTTCATTCTTTTCACGTCTACACACATAAATGGGCTTTCAAACCTGTCCAATTATCATGTCCTGCACGTGGTGTCAAGGGATGCAACATTTTTACTCCACATTGCATCAGCTCTCGAATAGCTGCTAGATTCCACAACAGGTATTAAACGTCCCTAATTAATTATGTGATGAACTCTATGTTTTGAATACAGTGTGCAATACTAACTTAATGTGAGTTTCAATAGACCTTATTCAGAGCAGCGCCCTGGCAGGTATGAAAGTGAGGTTGTGAGGGATAGACTTAATGTGTTTTCAATGGCATCCGCTGTAAAAAAAATCCTAGATCACTTATTTTTTATCAGCTCATGTTGTCTGGAGGTTTTAGTTTACTGAAATTTCTTTGAAAGATATCTTTGCAGTGTTTCATCAGCAGAAAAATCCAAAACACATTAAATAACAGTACAACCCTAAAGAGATGCATGTGTGTCCTCGCTTTCATTCCCGTTAAAAAACAAAGATGGCGCTGTTGTGAATAAGGTCTATATTAATGTATTTTCCAACATACATTGTAAAATATTAAATGATTAAGAAGTTATGACAACATATGTTTTTACATCGCTTTAACTCGTCAAAATAAGTTAAAGGTGCATTGCGCAAGTCTCTGAGTTTTTGCAGAACTATGCCCCCTCTGGCGACAAGCGAAACTGCAACCAGAGGTGTGCACGCTCATGGACTACACGCACACGCACGCTTGCACGAGCACGAGCTGTTCATAACCAAAGGAGCATCAGCCGCACAAATCTTTTGTTTACAGTCATAATGTCTTCAGAGGTAATGAAGTTATAAATCTGCAAGTCATTTTAAATATGTGAAAGGAAAGGCATTTGAGTAAATTACACACTTATGTGTGAGGGGAAAACGGGGGTAGAAAACTTCGGTTTTTGTTTCCATCTATATCCATGTTGAACTGTTTTATGTGTTTACTGTATCCACTTATGATTGTATTATTATGGAAACATGTTCATGAACAATATAAGTTATTACTTTGTTATTACTTTGTAAAAGCTCAAAATAATAATCATACCATACACAGTTGGTCAACAATGTACACTCAAATGTCTCAAGGTAATATTCATAGATTATTACATCATTTGTTGTCATAGATTTGCCGTATCAGACATTAGAGACTGGGCTATATCTTACCGTTTTATCAAGAAAAAAGCCAACTGAGGATCCCGTTTGAGCCCTAGAGCAGACCGGAGATTCCAACGAACAGTATTTATATCGTTTTTACCTTTTGTACACAGCCACGTCCAAGTGATCTGAGGGCGCGGGCGCTTCCTAGTGTGTGCAGACCGGAGATCTCTCCATTTGTTGAAAGCCTTCCCGATGTTGACTCTCGTCTTATTCCGACGCCTGTGGCACTAGACAAAAGTTTTCTTTTCTTTGTCTTATGTGGAGTTTGTGTTGGGGTTTGGAATGAACTACAAGCCGTCTCTTTGAATCCATCTTTTACTTTTGTCGAAAGTTGACTAAAGTTTTGTTTTGTCGCTCGAGTTGTCTTCGCTGATACGGAGAATGGCGGCGAATACACAAACCTGCCAGACATTACCAGGTGAGCGTGAACGCGCATGATGTCACGCCCAGTCTCAAATTCCGTCCCGAATCCCTCTTATTTATTTTACTGTACAGGATTATAGAGGCATTCGCAGTGATCAGAGAAGGGCTCATTCAGCCCATCAGGCAATTGTTTAAGCATGTATGGGTTAGAAAAACGGGTATTTTTAACATGAAATGTTGCGCAATGCACCTTTAAGCAATTTTCAACTTAGTTATACAAGATTCAACTTGTTATTTTTAAGTTTAATGTAATTCAATTTGAAATGATTTTCAAGTTGATTGTACTTAATTTAAGCCAGAAACGTTTATTTACAGTGTAGTTTGCAGAAGATTGAAAGTTTTGTTAGTTAAATAACAATAATTATTGGTGTTATTGTTTCTCTTTCACACACAACCATTCATTGGGATCCTTGTTTCCATAAAATAAATAAATAAATAAGAACCTTAAATGTGATCCAAATTACTTTGATTTTACAAGTCTTCTGAACAATATGTTAGGATGTGCATGTTTATTTTTAATGAGCAGTTTGTATTGTAAATGTGATGAAGACCTGTTCAGTGAGTGCGCTGGGATCATGTATGAACCTCTAAAAGAGGGAATTCTCAGTGGAACTGATGAAACACTTAAAGACCCTCTTAAAATCAATCCGTTTCATTCTGAGGTAAGATTTACTGAAGCACTTTAGAGTCAACATCCGACCTTCCCAATGTCCTTTATTAGAGGAAGAAAGGGTTGGTTATATTTCTACATGAAACCGATTAGAAGATTATTTTTAGCATTATTATCCATTTATGTCAGGAGGACACTTTATCTAGCAAATAGATCATTGCATTATTATTATAACGAAACATTACCATCTCAAATGTCTAGAAATAGAACTTCAGCTATCTACATTTTTTAAGAGTTTGCAGATAATGTGACCGTGAAGGGCACAGGAGGGATATCGGACTATGATTGAGAGTCCAACAAATGTAGTTGCACATCATTGTAGATGTACTTTTACTTGTTTGTTAGCTGAAATCTTACATTATTAGAAGAAGAAAAAAAAAAAGACATTTTACAAAGAGAAAATCTAACACTGCACCTTCAAAACTTTCTGAAACTTTATATAGCAATCCTTAGAAGGTACAACTTACAGTATGATAGACAGCATTGGCAATATATGTAAAAAAAAAAAAAAAGAAAAGAAAGAAAAGACGTTTTTCATCCCAAGCTTCTGTTTCTCTAAAGATAAGAGCAAAGCTGACAGATCATTGAAACACAGAAAGCTTTGAAAACAAACCAGGGTATTGAACATCGTTTTTCACTAGAAACCATTGTGCTTTAAAGGTTTATCATGCCATAATGACAAATAGACACACACATTCCCTTTTAAAATGTGTGGATGCTTTTCTAAACAAATTGGAATGCAGTCTTGCTGTTTCTTGGGTTTTTACTTTCAGAAAGAAATCTGCCAGATGAACAATAAGTTGGGAAACTGAGGCAGGACAAGAACTTCTTGACACATCTAGACCAGCCATTTCAAATGCTTCCACGGTATCAGGGTTGTTTTTGCTCTGAAATGTTTTTTTTTCTGTAGAAATGTTTGGGGGCTTTGCAGTGTCCCCACAAACCCCTGGTAGAGCTTTTGAAAGGATGCATGCTGGGTATGAGAGCTGAGCTGACCATCCTCAAAGACCTTTGTTAAGAGAATCTCAGGATGCAGTAGTGCTGGGAAACATCAGGATAACATACAGTTGTTCCTGAAAGCTCAAAATGCTCATCCAACAATAAAGGATCGGCTGGTGAGACCATGGGATTCGTCTCACTGTCTGTCAGGGAAAACAAAAAGCAGCTTTAAGGGATCTCTTACGAAAAATAAAATACTTCAAGTTCATTTTATTAAGTAATCATTTTGCAATGTGACAGCGTTCTAGAAACGCATCTCTAGACCTTCTGTTTTTCTGATCCACTGCCCCGAGTCTCGTGATTTTAACTGCACTCTGTATCAAAAAACGGTAAGAAAAACGGTAAGAAAAAAACGGTAAAAAAAACCAAAAAAACAATTGATTCACAGAATCAGTATTTTAACGTTTCTGTTCATGCGTTCATTCTGTAACATTACATTCTTCATTCTACTGACCTACGTCTCACGTTTTTAACTGCAACATAACTAAATCAAACAAAAGTTCACAAGAGCACCACGTCGGAGAATGATACGGAAGAGAAAAAAATTGTTGAATAAAGTCGTTATTTTGTTTTTTTTGGCGCACAAAAAGTATTCTCATCGCTTCATAAAATTAAGGTTGAACCACATGGACTATTTTAACGATGTCTTTCCTGCCTTTCTGGGCCTTCAATGTGTTAATTAAATAGCTGTCAATGGAGCCCCCCCTGAGCCATCAGATTTCATAAAAAATATATTAATTTGTGTTCCGAAGATGAACAAAGGTCTTACAGGTTTGGAACGACATGAGGGTGAGTAATTAATGACAGAACTTTCATTTTTGGGTGAATTATCCCTTTAAGAGAACGTAAACAGTAGTGAGAATATTGGATCAAAATTTGCTGTCAAAATCAATAATGATTGCAATATACCATATTACTGAACACCGACACATGTCTAGTTGGGAATGTTCATACAAGAGACAGAAAATGTGAATGAATCACAAACACAAAAAAGCTAGGCCTACCTGTTTTATCAGGTTGTTGCGTTTTCTTTGGAGAGGTATGTTGCGATTTCTCTTTCTTGATATTTACAATGTGTTCCAACAGGTCTGAGTCTTTATAAACCCACTTTTTTTGCTTGTCTTTCTGAAAACAACAACATCAACAACATATTTATCAGCATCAAAATTGCAGGCTTTGGCATTATAGTGATGTCTAAAAATCAATGCTTTTTTAGTTTGAAACCCTTGGTCAGCGCATAGTACATAACACACTAACATAAATGGAAGCTCAAACGTGATTGCTTGACACAACAGAACCAGTGAGATTTGTTGAGTTACACAAGCACGTTTGAGCTTCTGCAACCAGCAAAGTTTGTTCTTGTCCATCAAGCAAGCACAGTCCTCTTAGGTCCACCCTACAGAAGAGATAGAAGTCTCTAACTCTCACCGTACCAGTGAAGGCAGAAGCGTTCAGATGCATCTTTGACTGGTATCTGTCTTCTCTCTGTGCCTACTTCAGTGGGAGAGTCACATTAAGAGATGAAATCTCCCTCTTGATGGGACAGAGGAAGAGAAGGATGACCCAGTAATGATATCTTGACTTAAGTGTAAGCGATCGCTCACTCTGGTCCACGTGCATTGCTGAGAACAGCGAGATTACTCCTCATGATATTCCAGAGCCGGATTCATGGCAAACATTTGTCTTTATTCTCCGTCTTTAACCCCGCAGAGTTCACTTACACAGAGAGGGAAAAAAACATCTGTGAAATGTTAATGGGTACGCTGCACTAGGAAGAGAGCAGATGTGCTTTATGCTATGAAAACATGACCTTATTAACACCCAATTTCCAAGATAACCTCTGAATACGAGGTGCTCAGTCTAAGTCTAAGTGAAGAACACAAGCTTTTGTGTCAAATCCCATTGGTTTTGATCATGTAGTGTTAGGGAGTAACAAACTAAAAAAGCAATGCTGTTAACTACATTTTTCAGAGGCTTCTAAACACTCTAGTTTCTCAAATAAAAGGTGTGTTATATATATATATATACAGTACTGTGCAAAAGTCTGTTAATATTTAAGGCATGTTAATATTTAAGTCAGTTATTTATATCTTTTGCTGTAGTGTGTCAGTAGGAAATATCAGTTTACATTTCCAAACATTCTTTTTGCCATTAATTGTAATAATCCAGTGAGATTTCTGTATGCACAAGGAGTCTGACAACAGCCGGTATGATCTGATCTCACCATCATCGAGTCCGTCTGTGATTACATGAAGAAACAGAAAAAACTGAGACAGACTAAATCCAGAAGAACTGCGGGAAAGTCTCCAAGATGCTTGAAGAAACCTTCCTGCAAAGCTACCTGAAAAACTACCTTTTGTACTGTACCTGGACAAAAGCCGTTTTAAATGCAAAGGGTCGTTACACCATATATTGATTTGAATTAGTTAATAGAAGTTAAATCATAAATAAAGCATTCTCACTTTACAGCATTTTAACACAAGTGCCAGTACTTTTCACAGTAGGCCTACTGTAGCTTTGCAGGAAGGTTTCTTCAAGCAACCGGCATTTTGACAGTCAAAAGTAGTCGATCTCCGAATGCAACGTAACAGGGAGGAGAGTAAAGATGGAAAGCTCCTAAAGCTTAGTTCCATATAAAATTCACGGATAATTTGTTGTTTTGTCATTAGTGAAAATCAATATTGACCTTGTATTTGAAAAAGGATCCTCATATAAGAAACAATACTAAAATCCAGAGTCAGTTCATTCACATTCGGAGATCGACTATTTTTGACTGTCAAAATGCCGGCGGACACATACAGTGAGTTGTTAAAAATCTTTCTTTTTAGTAAACTCTGTGAACACAAACAATGTTCTCAATGCTGGAGTTCATGTGTAGAGCCCCTGGTGATCCTTCCAGCAAAGTTTCATGTTGTGTCGAGCTTTCTTAGTGTTTTAAAAATAGCGATTTTTGATGCTATCATACTCGTGCCCCAAGCACTCCCATTCGAAAGGCAATTTGACCGAAAACGAAAATACAGTCAATCTTAAAATGGCATTTCCATTCTAATTATGCTTTTAAACGAAAGTTCACCTCGGGTAGATTAACAAAAAGACCCTAGGTTGCATTTTGGCGACAGTTATCCTTTAAGAGCTGAATGACTCTCCTGTTCATAGATGCACAAAGGAATGCTTTTAAAAAGCTCTTGACCTTGACAGTATAAGCTATAGTACGTGTGTTAGCATGTCATAAGAGTTGCGTATAAAAGTTTTTACGCCATTGTCCGCTCGTCTATAGCACGGACCGCAGAAACTCAGGTTCTTTTTTTCACAAGAGGTGTGAGACAGTCCCGAAGGAAAGTAGAAATGACCTTCCTTTCCTTTTCATATGGAAATGTTTTACAGCTACAATCATGAGGGCTTAATGGAGCGTGACTATTTGATCTAAAGCTTAGCTCAACACAGTCGCTCACACCGGCACTGAATAATCTCTACCATTTTCCTTTCTCTCATATTTCTCCTGTTTATAGTTCACTAGTGTGGCCAGAATGCCTCTTCATGCTGGAAACATCATATTACTTTGCATATATGAACGGTTAGTGATCTGAACAAACTTATTATCGCGTAACATTTGTACTACAGATACGGATAACACCTCAAACATGTTTCTTGAGTGGAAGTGTATGATTACTTTTTGTATATATTATAGGTGGAAAAAAATACTGGTTATATTTCCAACACAGTAAAGCAACAATTCGTAAAACAATATCTCTTCCATGTACAGTACATTTCAGTGTTTGACCTAATTAGCTGTGACCATGACATTCATTCGCTTAGTTTCTGTTTGTGTTGTCACACTGAGTGTGCTTTCAGTGTGGACAGATTGTATCTGTCTAAATTAAATGATCGCACCCTAGCAACCAGCCAGAACACCCTAGCAATGCCACAGCAATAAATGAAAGGAAAAGCAAAGCACCTCAGCAAATGCTCTGGCAAAACCTCTTTCATCATGGCAGCAAGCTTTGTTTGTGCACAAAATTAGCATACTATTATAGCGCACAACATTCATAGATCCAGTTTAGATTAATGTCCAGCTAAATGAAATGATAATACCAGTAAATGACGCACAGTAAGATGTCATATAGCCTCATTTAGAAACGTCAGGACTGGAGGGGAATTTGATTACAGGACCATAAAGCTGTAATTTATGGGATAATAATATAGCTCTTTGGATCTCTGTCCTTGGTCTTCAATGCATCTTCCACTTATTCTGTCACCTGGAGCGGTGATGACAAGAAAAAGCAAAACAGATGATTACAATTTTGATCACAAACTACCACACTTCTTGTTTGATCTGTCCTACGGTCAGTTTGGGATGTAAATGTCCTCATTGTGTTGATTGTCAAGGAACTATTAGATTAGCACACAGCTCCTATCTGTTCTCAAGCACTAATGATTTTACAACAAACAGCTCCATAAAACATCCTCAAATCTGTGTATATGCTATGACAAGTTATGCATAGGCCTACAGTTGCCCCATAGATAATGGGGTTGTTAAGCAAGCCAAGTTTATTCATCAAGCACATTTTCACACAGCTTTACATATAGGCATGCTAAAAAAATAAGACATGTTTTAAATCCTGTGATCATAAGGTAATTAAAAATGCACTTAAAATGCTATTACATCCTAATGACTTTTGTTGATGTAATTTCATTTAGTCAGATTAATTAATTATATTAAATAATATTTTGACTTGAATACAACCAATTCATTCACAGTAGTAGTGCATTTTTGGGTTATGTAGCAGGACATTTTTTACAATGTGAATGAAAACTGAATAATAAAAGGTAAAGAAAAAGGTTGATTTAAAAATGGATTAAAATGTATAATCAAAGAAAAATACATTGAAATAAAGCGTTTTGAAATAACATTGATCATCTGAGCTCGAGTCACACAGTGTGGCTCAGTGTTCAAAGCATTCTCACAGGATTCACTTAAGCAAGCATCATTTGTGTCAGTGTGAGATTTACAGGGTGGGAGGAATATTATTTCCATATAAATGTGCAAAATCATACACTTCCATTTCAGGAAATCACACAAAATCTGCACGCAAGTAGTGTGACTGAAAATGAAGCGATGCGAAATAAGCCATATCCACTTTTGAATATATATATATATATATTTTTTTTACTTTCTAGTATCTCATTTTCTCTGTGTTTTAACCCAAAACATTAACCTCAAAATGCGCACACCCAATTTTTGGCTATATTTTTAAGTGGTCATTTTTTTTAAACCAATTTAAAACCCGAAAACATGAATCAGCCAATGAAAAAGTTAATTTTTGGCACTGACAATAATCTCAAAATTGCTAAATATTGGATAATTAATCAGTGTGACCAATATATAACAAGTTTATAACTGTCTTTGTTGCCTTTGTAACAGTGCACACATTGATTTACAAAAATAAAAAGTACACTTCCCTCTGGACCTCTTCGTTTAGAGGTCACACTTGGCTCATTCTTGGTGAAAGCCTTGAAATGTAATTTTTTTTTTCAAGGAAATTCAATGTAATATATGTTTGTTCATATTTCACATTAAAATAGAGTGGAGGCCTTTAAAATCTTTTTTTTTTTTTTTATAAAAAAAATTAAAAAAGGAATGGATAGTGATAATTCTTCATTGCTGTGCACTTTTTTTCTGCACAGTGGCTGATTTGTAGTTTGTACCACCTAAAGATTCTCGGAGTTTGCTTATTTTTTCGTATTTCCCATTCATTTCGGTCATTTTTGACCACGAAGGAGCTACGTGTGACTTTTCTTTTTACCATTTAACATCCGAATCATGTCCATGATTTTTTTGCGTGTTCACATAGCTAATGCAACAAAAGTCACCAAGTGTTATCTGAAAAAAAAAAATTCTGTAATTTCTGACCGAAGAGGCAGAGAGGGTTAAAAAAAAAAAACTGTTGTCAACCCCTCAACTACCAAATAGTAGAACTAGTTTGATAGAGTTCATGCCTTTACAACAAAAGCAAGTCATTGGATGTTCAGGTCACTGATCTGACACACACACACATCTCAGCAAACATACTCAAAGTAAACCCAGCAAAGAACTGAAATGAGTTCAGTCTGTTCCAGTCTATAGTGAATGAAAAACTGGAGAGATGGCCCAAATACAGGAGAGAACAGAGAGAATTTCCCCCTTATAAGCTCATAATCTTCAGAGAAAGTTCCAGCAAAGTCCTCTGCCACTCTTCACTTTTCTGGCTATAGCCAAGGCAGAACCCAGGGTACCAGCGCTGCGGTGCGGAGATATGTTTGTTTGCTGAAATACATTAACATCTTCACAATTGTTTCTCATCATTGTCTTTGGCGCTTTCACTGTCACACATATCCGTCTCTCTCCCTTTCCTGTGATTCAATTCACTCCTGTCAAAAACAGCGGGTGTCTGGAATTAGCACATCGCACTGAGGTTGTAGGCCAGGATTATTTTCCCAGAGTGCAGTCACACATCTGTGCTTTTCTCAAACGAGGAACCATCCAAATGCTTCTGTCAGGGCCGTTGTTACCGGGGCTGTCAATTGATTCAAAATTTTAACCCAATTATTCAACATTTTTAAAAATCTACTGACCAAAACATCCATATGAAGATCATTCAGTGGCAGGTCTTAATGGCAGATGAGTAAAGCATTGAATAGACATTATGAAAAGTGGCTTTAGAATCAATATTTCATGAATACAGGACACACACACACACACACACGTTGGGTTTCCATGTTTAATGGGATATTCCATAGACATAACGATTTTTACAGTGTACAAACTGTATATTCAATCCTCTTACACTAACACTACCCCTAAACCCATCCATCACACAAAACTTTCTGAATTTTTACATTTTCAAAAAACATCACTTTTATAAGCTGTTTTCCTCATGGGGACCAAAAAACGTCCCCACAAGGACACCGATTTCGGATATTGCCATCTTTGTGGGGATATTGTGTCCCCATGATGTAGGGTTTACCAGGCCGCACACGCACACACATATATATATATACAAAATAATAAAATATAAAATATTATTATATTAAAATAAAATATGAATATGATAAAGGAGAAAATGTAAAGTTTATGTATGTTTTATGTAAAATTAAAGGTACAATATGATGACGATGTGAAGGAGCGTGGAATGATGGGAACTGTCGTTTTCAACTCCACCGTGGATGTAAATCAGTCAGACGGGAATCGAAAAATCATGTTCATGGATGAGGTAAAGTTCTATTTGTATAAATGTTGCGTTTAATGACATGCTTTTATTTCATTAAAATGAATTAACCGCAAGAAAAGTAAGGTTTAATTCCAAATTGGTTATCATAGATGTTACTGTATTTGTCGAATTCATTGTTGTGATAACGCTGCGCAGTTTTACGTGTTCTAAACAATTGTTGTAAAAGTACATTCGAACATACCCACATCATTTGCCAAAATACTGATTAATCTTTATGTATAACACATGCTATATTTATTTACATGGCCATAAACACAAACTTAAAGCAATAATACTTTCCTTACATAAACATAACTATTACCGAATGCTACATTTGGAATATATAAAATTAAGCATGCTGAATTGCAACTTCTATGTGACTTAGGATTATGCACTCCACATAACTATCTAAAAGTAAAAACATTAGATACACGTTTGGTTGACCCGTACGTTGACGTTTACGTTTATGGGACTTGTCTTTGTCGACAGAACCAGCTGCAATCGGTAAAGAACAATTGTGTTCCATAACGACTGCACGAAACAAGCTAACGTTTGTTGCTTGATAGATGCTACAACTACAACTTCCGCATTTGTCCAGGACTCCACGCAGTACGAGCGGAAACCGAGGGTAACGCGGATATGACGCCATTGACTGGCGACTCCCAGCTCACCCCTGCTCACACGCCCCGTTTCCTTGGTTAAAATCGCAATTTTCTCACGATTTAAAAATAGTTGGAAACATTTGGGATATTGTAAGTAATCAACTTAACAAAATATATAACACTGGCCTTGTGATTTTGGGATATTTTAATGCAAAAATCTTACATATTGTACCTTTAAGTTTTCCTAATCCACTGGCAAATAGTTGTAATAGAAATAGTTTTGTGTCATTTTAAGTATAAACCTCACTAAATGCTGTTAGACTTACGCTTACAAAAAAAAAAGCAATTTGCCAAAGGGGAAGAAAAAATAAACAATTTAAGATATGTTCTTGTGTCAGTGTTTCATGGGCATGATTAATTATTTGATCACATTTTCCTTCTAATTAATCGCACTAAATAAACATATTAAGCTGACAGCTAGTGCGGTTGCAAAGGCCTGTGTGTCTGCCTGATAAACCGCATGAAAACAGTTTCCTTGGAGAGCAGATGATGTTTTATTGGTGACTGTGGCCTCAGCTGGAGAAGAGGAGTCTCTGTAAATTTGCTCATTCTTTTCGCTGTCCTCCATTATCCAGGTGTCTCAATATTTTCTCCTCCTCCTCTGTGGATATTGTTCCCTTTGTGTAACACACTTCTACCCATCCTCTGCAACCAACTGATAGCGAACCATCTTCATGAGATGGATGCCATTCTGTCCCGTTCACAAAAACCAGATGCCCTTGGAAAACTAAAGAAACTACTGAAGAAGAAGAAACATGGTTTCAAAAACGACGACTCGAGGTGCCACGGGTCAGTCCTGTTACATAAGAAACATATTCTTTGAGTCATTCCACGAAACCGGTACGATTTGGACAAACACATTTTTGGATTTTTTACTTTTATGTATTACTTTTCTGAACAACCCACAATATTAATTACATGTTTAACTTCCAGAAAATCATATTTTCCCACCTCAGGCATCAAATCCCTATTATTATTGGTAATTATTTTAAGATATGGGCACTATTAGTCTTCAACCCCGTTATGGACACTATGGGAGCTCTCTGAATATGATTATAAAATATATTTGTAATGAAATCAACATTTTCCTAATCATATGTCCCTCACACTAATTCAGTAATTGTAAATGTAAAATTTACATATAATTTTACACTTATGCTATACTAAAGCCTGAAATGGGCACTTTTTGTGACAGCAACCTCATCATTTTTGATCAAAGATGTGGCTTAACTTCAGAATTTTAACTAAAATCAGTATTCTTATGATTGCTCTGAACATTTCTGACTAAGTTCAACAAACATTAAATTACTTATTCATAAACTTAAAAAAAAATTAATAGAAATGTAGGTGTGACGGGGTTGAGACTAAGATTAACAGGGTTGAAGATGGTAACGGGGTTGAAGAGACAAATACAGCTAAACATATACATCGTTGTTTTTTTCTCAAATTCACTGAAAGATTTTCTATGACCACTGTATTTCATTATGTAACCAAGAAAAACAACATATAAATTGCAATTGCAACTCAGTTTTATTAACCCGACTGCAGGAAAAACAACAATAACTTTAAATACATTAGAACATTATAAACTGACTAAATAGGTCATCAAAATAAAACATATTACTTGTGTGCTTTTTTGATGTGTTTGTGTGTCTGTGCGAACATGTTTTTGTGTGTTTTTTTGCATGTGCGCGCGCTTCGTGGCAAAAAAGTAACGGGGTTGAGTGTGACGGGGTTGTGATTTTTTGCTTGAAAATGGCCACTGCTCTACATGTAGTGAACAACAAGAGAGTACATGGCATTCATTGTATTAATAAATCATGTATATTTTTGAAATAACAAAGATAATTTTCACAAGTAATAGAATTCTATCTTTATTTGATGTAACGGGGTTGAGTCGTTGAGCTTGACGACCACAATATCAGATTCTAAATAAGTTATAGTTATAAAAGAAGGTGGTAACTTGCCTGTGTCTACACACAGTGTTGTTCAGAAGACTTCTATGATGTTAATTCATGTTATTGATGTCACATATAAGGATCTGTTCATTAGTTTTATGGGGGAGAATGGTTTGTGTAACGGGGTTGAGGGATTACTGAGGGACGGAACTAAATAATGTGATTTTAATAAATAATCATGAATTTACTTAGAAAAAAAACATTACCAGCAAAAAAGCACAGATAGATATTCATGGGAATGGCAAAATGTATGGACTTTTTTCTAATTATATTATTCATATTCCAAGTACACTTTCAAAGAAGGCCATGAGGGACATGACAAAATAGGTGGTGTCAACTGAAAAACAAGATAATTTCTAATATAAAGATAATATGTATGTCATTATTTTTAAACTTTATTAAAGGAGACATTTCAATTGATACAAAAAGCTTTTAAGAATAGATTTTGGTGACCCAATAGGTAAAATACACTTAAAAACTTCAGAGGGACTCAAATCGTACCGGTTTCGTGGAATGACTCCTTTACGTTAATCTCGTGTTTCAGCTCAATCTGCTGCGGCTAATCGGCATAATGATATTTCAAACACCCAATCCCTGTGGCCCTCCACCTGCGGCTCAAGATGTGGAACAACTTTGCTAATTACAATGCTGCCTGAAGTCAAGCCAACACACTCCACCCTACTTTAGTTCAGAGAGTGCTTCAATTATGGTCATTAGCATGTTTTAGCTCGCCTTGATCCATGGCATCTTGGATCTGAATGTCTGGTCAACCGAATAAGCTTATATGAGACAAGTCCCGAACCATTAGAGTGCATTAGCATTCAGCTACAGTAATTAGATCAAACTCACAGGGTTTTCCAACATCCCTTCCTGGAATCTGAGCAGGTCTCGAGGTCATTTCTTCAAACGGCAATAATAGAACATGATAAAAATCATAGCTGCAGTAGAAAAGGACCTTTTTAACGAATTATGGCAGACTCAAAAAAAAAAAAAAATATACAAACTTTTTTTCACTCAGAAATTGCTGGTTAATTTCACAAATAATTACAAATAAATGGCAAGTAACACATTTCATTAAACCTAGAAATGTATTGTAAAACAGTCTAATAAACTTAATAATTACAGTGCATTGTGAAAGTTGTAAATAAAACAAAGATTATCGGAGTTTGTTTTATTATAAAATACTATTTCAGTCTCTCTACTTAAACATTTCACCTTTTATTTAATGTGTTAACTGCTGTTTCCTTGTAATTAATTGTGAATTCTACTAGCAATTTCTGAATGAAAAAAAAAAAAATCTTTTTTTTTTTTTTTTTTTAAAGCACTACATCTTTTTTTTCAGTGCGCCATAGGCTGTAAGTGACCTTCAAGTGCACATACTTTTTTTTTATTTGGCCTTAAAAGAAATGTTTATTTTATTATTTGTTTTTATTTATATCATACCAAGTGTTACATCACATAAAAAAGCTTTAAAAAAAATCATCATTCAAAAAAACAAAACATTAGCATTTATCTGCACCATGTTATATAGCATGCTCCCCTTCACACTTTTTCACATGAATATTTCAAAATGCATCTACAAGTGGACAACCCTCAGCCCTCCTGACTGTTTCGATGCATTTCCCACTGGGCCATGACGCTCTCCATCTCTCCCTTGACTTTACAGTGTATTTATGCTTTTCTAAAGAATTCCAGGCCTAAGAGCCAGTGGGATATCAGCCAGTTCATTCCTTATAAGCCTGCTTTTCAGAAGAAAGAAACAGCTGTTCCCCTGCATGTGATGGCAATGCTTCATATTTCAGGGTCAGGTGGAAGGATGGATGGATGAGTGAATGAAAATAATGAGGCAGCAGGTAGATGCTATGATGTCTGGCTTCCATTTCCCCTTGGTATCTGAAGTCATTATTGCTCACACTCTGGCATAGAGCCCAACTGATTTCAACACATAATTGTCAGGTGCTGTATAAAAATCATATGTTTAATAGTTCTGCACATTGCTGGACAAGTGATGGGCAGTGACTAGCAAACTTAACTACATCTTTCAGTAGCATAATGGAAACTCAGCTGCTTTCCAGACTTTCCAGTTTGTCCTTCTTTTTTGTTGAAAGAATCCAATACTTTTGCATAAGGATTGCATAAGGACAGTAAAGACGTTTATAATATCAAAATTTAGTTCTATTTAAAATAAATGCTGTTCTTTTGAAAAAGTATACATAAAAACGTATCCGTCATGCTGGGTTGCAGAGCACACGATGATGAAGAAGGATAAGGTTCAGAAAGTCTTTAATAATCCACACGAGTCAATTCAAATATAGACAGGCAAAAAAAAAAAAAAAACTCAAGCATTAACAAGACTGGACAAAGAACAATGAAAACAAAGGGAACTATTATACTGGTGATAATAAGGAGAACACTGCTGAACGAATGAGCAATCATATTAGTAACCAAGACGACAAACGAGTGGCGGGAACCTCTGATGATCTCTGGACAGTGTTGGTTGTACAGAAAGTTCTGGTGAAGTCAGCGGGTCACAGTCTATTATTGAGCACTACCTCAACAACAGAATATGACTCATTCTATGTTTTATTGTTGTTTTTCTCTTTCCGGATGTCTCTCTTTTCTCTCTATCTACAGTATGTCCGTTTCACCACCTCTTTACTTCCCATCTCTGTTGTTTTTCACTAATCTATTTATGTCGTCCTAACACGCATACAAGAAGTGCATCACTAATAATGGATAGCTACAGGTCAAGATTCTCGGTAAAAACACTCTGTAATTATGCTTTTTATCACAAGACAACGTTTATAACAGACAACGTTAGTGCTGCATCAGAAATGCAGCCTACTATGCTACTAATCCTTTTTCTTGCAAAGTGGCTACAAGGATTTTGCCATTGAAAATAAATCTATGGATGATGTTCTTTTAAACTTTACAGACTAAAACTGAAAATATGTTTTTGAACATTATTTCACTCTTGCATTGGAGACTAGCACTTGAAACAGCTAGATAATGTAATGCTCATAACCTAGATCCATTTAACACCTATATTTCACAACATATCTTTAGACATACCACCTTAGACTTATTTCAGTACTACAATTAAAAAAACATTCTGATGCACCTGCTTTGTGTTATAAGACATTTCAGTTTAAGCAAACTGACTCCCCTTTATCATACAACTGAAAACTATTCCTAAACACAAAAACAAATAATACATAAATGATTAAATAAAAAATATAGAGACCAGTGTATGTCAGCCTTGGTTAATGTAGAGTGGTTTTGTTTATTTTCATTATTTTCCATCTGCCCATGCAAGCTGTGACCTTTCATACTGTCGCACTGTCACCAAATAAGCTCAGACTCCTGCAGTGATATCAATAAAATACATCAGGTGTGCTAGAGTTTCATTTTAATGCCAACTAACTTGCATAGCTCCATATAACACCTGTACTTCTCTTCACACTCAACACATTAGACATAATAAAGACATATGCATGCAATGCATGTGATTTAAAAACACACATCTGCCTATTAATATTAATATGACCAGGTTCAGATAAACAGCTGACAAGTGAGGGTGTCAAGTCGATTTTGGTGTCAGTATTCTTTTCCTTTAGGCCAATCTGTAAAAAAAAAAAAAAGAAAAAAAAAAGAAAAAAAAAAAGAACTTTAAGTTGAACTTTCATGAAACACAGTATCTTAAAAAAGTATGTTGAATTACACCAGGGTATTTGTGCATCATTGTGGTACTGTGTGGGCCTTCCTTGTTGCACATCGTTGCTCATCCGTAAGATAACATTCATATTTGACAGCGCCATATCCACTACACAGAGCAAACAGAGCATAAACCTCTATCTCAAGAGCAGCCGATAGAGCAGTCGCTGGAATTAGGCCCGCTACACTGCAGATTTATCCTGTTGTCAAGATCAATTCAATGTATTCCGACTGTTTCATCGAATTAGTAATGCTCTGTTCTTCTGCAGGTGGAACAACAAAGTCAGTAGCCACAGAACAATAATGGGAACTGATGGATTTTTGTTTGGATGAGTTTTATTCGGTTTTCCTTTTTTTTTCTTCTAGATTTGCTAGGCTACACAAACTGATTCTCAGATTTAAAGTTTCAGACTATTTATCAATCAGTCTTACATCAGTATCCAATATTAGGCTATATCCATATAATAAATACCACAACATAATTTCATAACAAATAACCATTTATAGGCAAATTCATTTAATTTCCGACAGGATTGTCATAAGGTTTTTTTTAAATTTCACAAGGCTTAGATTAAAAATCCTGCTAATGCGACTTCATCAATAGCGAAATATGACTTTACATAATTATTTGTCAATCATCACTTTAAAAGGATACAATTTAAATGAATTGTGACATACAGCTTACAATAAGAAAAAAATAAATTTACAGTTACAATTTACACATGCAATATATATTAAAATGATAAATATACCAAACATACAAAAATTATATTATTATATGTGTAAAAAATATATTATTATTATAATTTTAGTAATTAATCATTTCAACTTGAATGCAATTTAAAGTAAGCGTCCAATCTTTACCTTTGGTGCAATAAATGGTTTAAAGTAGATTGTAGATTTTCTTTTTCTTGTCTAAGACTATTAGAAGTTTTCTGAATCATTTAAAGGGAGGGTTGGTGATTTGTTCCAGAATTTTATTTTGCTATGCTGGTCTTCACATCCTGATAGCAATCACTAAGTTAAGTGGTCTAAATGTATTTATATTTATATATCATCTGTGGAAGGCATAGGACCATAAAATGTTCGTCCAAGGATGTCCTACCAGCCTGTCAACATATGTATTTTCATACCTCTGCGCAACTGCTCGCACAGACATCACACGTCATCAGCGAATTTCATGTAATGCAGAGTTAGACAGACGTCAGTCACAGAGCACCGCAAACGAAACAGCAGCCAGCTTTTACAGTTCCTCCTGAACCAAAACAATGAGTTTCACGCCATAACTACTGTAATTTGGAAGATATGGAAACCCGTGACGTTATACTCGGAGCGGTTCGTGACTCAAATGTGTTTCAATGACAACACTATCAACGCTGAAATTAATCTGCAGCCGTCAGGTGGTACAGGTCTGTGCTCTTTAAGTTGTTTATTTTTGTTCTTATTGTAATGTTATGTGCATTTAGACATGAGGTAATTTAACGCCGTCTCTCATCTCGTGACGCTGTGTGCATTCATGTATTTTGAAGGAAGCGTGGCCATAGAGAACGCTCTAAAGGGAGGGTGGGATCATGCTTTCAAAGCTAACTTGCTATTGCTAGCCATTTTGAAAATTGCCTAGCCTATACCTAAAAAGCATTTTAAAACCTTACTGAATCAAATCTCTGTTTAGTGCTGTCAAATAAAATATTGACCCGTTCTGAATGTACAAAAATTGGTTTTGAATCGAATCTGTCAACTCAAAGAATCACACCCCTAATTTCAGAGAATACACATCTGTAGAAATATAATGTGTTTCGGCTTTTAGATGCCATAAGGAAAAACATTTCCCAGACACAACATTCAACCATGTGACAGGTTGTTAAGAGGCTGACAAAGGGGAGAACATAAACTGAAGATTCAGTAATGCAAGAATCTCCTCCAGGTCATATCTGTGCGTCTTTCACTCAGTCCTGAGAACCAAACATAACCATTTTATTTTAAAGCAGAAAACACCTTGAACATGATTCCTCATTTAAAAGGCTTGTAAAAGAGTCAATATTTTTAAAGTTCTGTTTGGTGCTGCACACTTCACTTTTAAAGGACTGCTATGGGCTGCTGATTCGTATTCTGGCTGTAAGTATCTTCAGAAATACTGGAACAGTAAATTGCACAAAGCCATTTAGTGTGGTCCTCCCTACCAAACAATGTGGCACTGAAAATCCTCACAGACTGGCACTGAGAAGGCCTGTGGCCAGAGCTGCTGGCCGAGTGATGGATGACTCTATCAGGACCCAAATTTACTCAGAGGCAGATGCATCTATTGTGCCTGGGTCCAGAAAAGGGCCAATTAGGTGAGGTGAAACTCTGAATATCGCTCTATATAATCTGTTACTGTCAAAGGGATTCATGTATAGTAAATGTATATGGATGTAATTGACCATACTGTATGCTCTGATATATTTTAAGATGCAGCATGACGCAAGATTTGTGGCCTGTTCGTACGCTTGCTATGCAACTAATTACTGCATTTTTGTGGATGCGTTTCCCAAAGTTGGTAGTATATTTTTGGCTCTGCAGAACATTAAAGCAATGAAAGAATCCATTTCTTATTACTGTGCACATTCTGAATGACTTCAGATGTAAGGAGAAAGATAATCCAAATGCATGCATATCAAAGAAATGAGCTTGAAATGCAGTAGTGCAATCCAACATATGCAAACTCATAATTCTTAAATCCCCCGCTGTTGAGAAGCCTCCAAAAGAGAGCCTGTCACCTTCGGGTTGATTTTCAACATGAATCTGTAATATTATAGAGGCGGTGTTTTAAATCTGTGCCAGTGGGCTAGTTCAGTCTGTGATATCAGACAGAGCTCTGAAAGAATAGAAGAGCATTCATTCAGTCTCTGTCTCTTGATAAACTCAAACCCTGCTTTTAATTAGAAATAACAGGTAAAATTAAGACTCGTTTAAATCAGCGGGACAGCTGTACGTGGTGTTTCAGTTGACGCTTGTATAGCTTTACGAAAACAAGTGACAGAAAAACTAATTATTCTGGGTAATACATTGAGAATTGTCTTTGATAACAGCCACAAATGATAAAATAATGAATTAATGCTAGCTACAAACATGATCATTATGAAATGTAACTCACATCAGTGTGATAACTAATTTGCACAGAACAGAAACCAAACCCCAAACTAACTGTCTGTCTGTCTGTCTGTCTGTCTGTCTGTCTGTCTGTCTGTCTGTCTATCTATCTATCTACACGGAACAGAAACCAAACCCCAAACTGTGTGTAAAAAACTCATTTTTATCAAGCTTGTATGCTTATGTTCAGTTATTTCACTTTAATGGCAATGCAAATTACCTATTAATTGTCATTAAAGTGAAATTACTGAACCTAAAATATACAAGCTTGATAAAAATGCTCATTTTAGAAGAAAATTTCAGATGGCACTTAGAAGCTTTTGCATCTGAAGTCTTTATGCTGTGAAGTCTTTATTGACAATGCTGTCAATGCTGTAAAATGTAAATATAGATATCAAAATAGATACGCATCACTCGCACATAGAGGATGCAGGATTTGTGAAACAGGCCGTTCAAAAAAAATACTATAGTCTTCCATTGGAATAGGCACTTCAGCCACTTAAGGAACAGAACTACAGTAGACAGGAGCAAGAAGTTCCTGCCTAGAACACTTTAGCAAACTAAAAACTACTGTAAACACATTGACAACTGCAAAGCAACACCCTGGCAACCACCCTGAACAGTGTAGCAAAGTGCTAAAAACCACTGTAAACATGTTGGCAACTACATAGCAACGCTCTGGCAACCACCTTGTACATTGTGAACACAATGGTAACTACGTAGCAGCACCCTGGCAACCATCCTGAATACACTAGCAACATACTAAAACTGAGCACATTGTTAACTGCATAGCAACATTGGCAACCAACTTGAACACCCTAGCAACAAGCTAAAACCTACTGTGAGCTATACTGGTATCTGCATAGCAACACCCTGGCAACCATCCTAAACATATTAAAACGTGCTAAAAACCACTGGGAACACATTAGTAATTGCATAGCAATGCCCTGGCAACCATCTTGAATACCCTAGCAACATGTTAAAA
Organism: Abramis brama; assembly: GCF_963993115.1. Classification (NCBI taxonomy): domain Eukaryota; kingdom Metazoa; phylum Chordata; class Actinopteri; order Cypriniformes; family Leuciscidae; genus Abramis; species Abramis brama. The sequence goes on along the minus strand of NC_139976.1, from coordinate 5,772,413 downwards.
ATCATCATGAAGACATTGGCATTATGGTCTCAACTTTTTTTTGCATGGACAAACACCCCTATTCTCTTCAGAAATTGTAAATATCTTGTTCATTTTGTGACCTTTTGATCTCAAGTAATGCATGCATAAAATTAATCTGAAATAAACAAACCAATGCACAATGTACAAGGTGATCTGTATCAATAATATCATTTGAAATAAATAACAAATGACTGTACAATATAAAAGATGTTTGCATTGATTAGCCTGGAGAGTATTGGTGGAGGTCACCTGACATGACTTTGTCATTCGTACATTATTATTTATCTGCCGCTGTGTTTCTCTTCTCTTTATATCTTGTCTTTTCTTGTTCATTCTATCCTTCACTCTCACTCTTGTGCCTCCCTGACTGCCAGCACACATTTGAAACTAATCAGTAAGGCCAGCAGTGTATTGAATTTCCAATAAAATACACACAATGGAAGCTCAGAAATGTTATGTGTTATTGAACAGCATTGGGGAAGGTATTTTTTTTTTAAATGTAGCATTGTGTTACAAATTATACAAATAAGCATGTGAAAAATTGCATTTTCATAATTGACTAATCAGTAATCTGAACATTTAGCTGACTAGTCAATCATCCTGTATAACTAGGGCTGATTTATCGTGTGTTCACACTTGTAGTTCGCTTGGTTTGCTTGGTCCAGTTTTTTTTTTTTTTTAAATTGTAGTCCTGGTCCACTTAGCATTCACATTGGCATTTTAAAACCGAACCTAAAAATACCGAACCTAAAGGCATAGGGATATGTTCATAACCTGATTGGTCGGCTTTTATTACGTATATTTCGCAACGGAATTTACCGAACATCCAAAACAATGCTGTGTGCTGGGCTAAATGCACTCGCTGTATGCATGTAGCCGACATATGTTGGTATTTTGACCAGCTGAGAACTCGTGGAGAGCTTATAAAATGTGTAATGGAGTCAAAATGGCGACAGGAATCCCTCCGTCACACACACAAATTACGATCTGCTGCTATGATGGACAACATCGTGACTATAACGAGAAAAAACAAGTATTTTATAAGCTGTCATTCTGTCCTTTTTATGGTCGCATCTTGTGACATCATGTCTCGTTTTTGTTTTGTTAACATATCTTTGGTCCGTGTTGCGTTCATATTTCAGTAGAACCGCACCAGAGTTTGTTTCGAAGTGGATTGAGACCCATCTTTTCAGCGGTCATAGTCCGCTTGTGGTGCGGACCGACACTTATTCAACACTTATTCAAATTAACTGCACTAACAGAGCAATCACACCAGAGTTTCTTTTAATCGGACCAAACATGCCAAGTGTGAACACACCCTTAATTTTCCAAAACCAAAAAAAATTACAAATTCTATGACTCTTAATTATAATGAGTTTATGCTCATTTTCATGAACACCTTTTCACACACAAACACAAAACATACAGCGAAAGTAACAAAGCTTGTCGCCCTGAGTTGCTTCCATTGGCAGTGACTTGCCACAATGAGAAAGTATGAGAAGAAACTGTGAGAGAATTATGTGGCATGAGGAGAGACCCTCCATCCCTGATCAGTACAACTCCACCTGTGGGCTGATTTTTATAGATCTATAAATGAATTATGCATAGAATATTCGAGTTTCATGGCCCTTTGGTATCTCTGAAATTTGTTGCCTGAAGATAGCACAATACACTTCAGGGCAAATGTTCACAGCTCAAACACACCCCAGGTGTAGCCATTACAAGTCTGTCCAGCAGAAACTGACTCTACGTGAAGACAATGCAATACATCATGTTTGTGATTTATCATGGCAAGCTTTGAATCTAATAAAGCAAAGACAGATGCTTCCATTAAGGGAAGCACAGATGTTTAGAAAATAGAATAAATAGGATGAACGTACTCATTCAATCCACATCTTTACAAAAAAACCCCCAAACAAACAAGCTCTTTGTGGCATGTACCGTATCTGAAGACCATCAAAATTACATCAAAAGTAGTAATTAAATGTCCTATAGAAGCTCACACACACGGCGGCAGCAGCGCACAGGCATACTTATGCATTCACATACTAAGTGCATAATTAATACTAATTAGAGAAGCCAATGATGTTCTCAGCAGGGGACCAATAGCAATGGCCCAGGCATAAATGTCAAGAGAAATTGGCCACTTTTTCTTTTTCTTAGAAAAGGCAATTGATCCACTGGTCTATGAAAACAAATCCTAAAAGGTTAATTAGTCCTTCCAAACAAGCTTTGTCTTACTTTTTTCAAATTGCAGAATTAATGGCGTTAAGCAGAACAGCATGTTAATTATGCAAATTTAAAGGCTTTGTGTGTAATTTAAACTTATTAGTGGTGCTTGATATGACAAATATCACTATTACTATTGCTCATGTAGGGATTTAAACAAACCTCTAATGTAAATACTAAAGTTTTGTATTCATTATAAAAATATTATTGATTCCTCTTGTTGAGGAGAGGTGTCCCATTTTACAAAATTCACCTGGAGGATGATAAAAAATTGGAACCGAGCCATATAGTGAGTGATCAGAATAGACTTGTCTTGAGGGTGGACTCCACCTAGGAGCCAAGTTTTTTGGAAAACGCAGCCCAGAACACCATTGCAACTGCATAGCAGCAACCTGGAAAATCTGTGTGAAAAATCAAGAACATCAGTTCAGAACAGTAAAACCACAAATTTAAACGTACAAAATTTGCAGCAGACTTTTTGGCAGTTGGCAGACTTTTTTTTTCCACCCAGAGAGAACTATTATCAGAATTGATGTCTTGCTCTCCATCTTCACCTGTTAAAATACTGTATGATTTAAAGCAAAGGCAAAGGTGATTTTATGCATGCTTCCACTAAAGGGTATTTTTAAAGTTTTTACAGTGGTGATCATTCTTCTGTCATGAATATTTGATTGGGTTTATGTCCAGGCCAACAACAATATGGTTTCATTTCATTGCGTTTTTTTTCCCTGGATACCAATGCTCCAGAAAACTGATTATCTCTCTATATCAGGACACAGACACCAGTTTTATGCTCATAACTTTTTGATGAAGCTTCTTTATGCATCGGATCCTCCACAAATACTGTTGAGATTTATTTGTCTCTGAGTGATTCTATATTCCAACATATGCAGTACTGGCTCTATTCACACAGGACAACCCCCATCTTACAACTCCTTGAAATGTATGGAGACAAGTATTTAAAATAGTCTTACATAATGCAAACCATTGATTTATGATTTATTCATTTAGGTCTTGACAACAGTCTCAGATTTTTTGCTACAATAGTAGCAAGCAAACTAGATATCTACTAGCAAAACAGTACATTCTGTTAATGCTGTTTTATGCAATGTCTCTACAATTATCAATAATTATACTTTCAGTGGGCAGGAATTCTGATCACGGTCTATACACAATTTCAGCTATTTTCTGGTATTTTTGTACAACCGTTCACTGTGCATCATTAAAATGATTATAATGGATTTCAGATAAACCTGCCTCTGAATGGGAAGGAAAAAAACTATTTTGAATCACTTCATTCAGAGAGTTTCTTTCTGTATTAAAGCAATGAACTGTTGTTTTACACCCAATTTTACTTCAATAATGTGCTGTTTTTCCAAATGAAACAGGATGTTCATTGTGAAATTACTTATTAAACTGACAAGCAATAAACTGATTAAAATAAAATTTCTTGTAAACTAGACCCATCTTACTAAGCTGAAGCTGAATATAGGAAATGGCTGGTGTAAACATCATATTTATCAGATTTAATCTCTCACAGTATTTTCATAAACTGAATTGTGTGCTAGCAGGAGGACTAATTTCAGTCACCATCTGACACTTTCTAGCTCTAAAGAGACTTCACAGAAAGAGAGCCTTCTGCTTCTCAACCGGACACTTCTCGGTGAATGCTGCTTAATTGTAATCAATGAGTTTAAACAGGGTTAGTATAGCTCTGGGAATTGAAATCTGCTGCTTAAGGTATGAAAGGAAAGAGAGACAGATAAAGATAGGCAGGCCAATTTGCAGCATTTCCTTGTTAAAACACTGAATTGAATGTAAAATATAACCCCCCTCAAGCATAAGGCTGCATCTGCATCTCCAGGACATGGTGACACACTTGAACAGAAGCAGAGACACGGTGTTACTTTTCATTCAAAAGCCAGAAGCCTTAACTTAACTCTCGCTCTCTCTTATGCAACTCGCCAAGAGAGCTGTCTCATCACTGCAGCTCTGTTCCCAACAGAAAGTCAAACAACAGAAAGTCAAGGGTTGTTAAGCAAACAAATAGTGGTAAGGAAAGTTTAGACTGGTTGTGTGGATCTGCATTAGAAGCCCTGAGTATGCATCATGTTTTTTGTAAGCAGGGCATGACAATCAACACTGATTTGAGGTATGCTGGACCAATTACGTGACCAAATTTAAGTTTTTTTTTTAAATTACGAATCCTAAAACCGTGTCCAAACCAGACGCGATGCGATAAGATTCCAGCAACAAGCAATTTGTCTGTTTACACCAGACACGAGACGCGACAAAATCACAGCCAATCAAAAGACCGTATGGGTGGAGTCTCTCGCAATGAAATGAATAAGTACATAAACAAAATCATAAATATTACAACAATTTTATACACAATTTGAACATTTTTAAAACTACATACTGAGTGACTGAAACAATCTCTGTCATAGTATACACTTGTTTGTTCACACCGAGTTAACAGTTACTTTGAACATTCTTGTTTCCTTTAATTTAGATGAATTATCCATTGTCATTTTCAGTATGGCCATAAAGGTCATGATATTCAAAGTAACATTAAACACTTTCAACATTAAATAAAACATAAACAGTATACCCAAGTATACTATATTTTGTAGTTGTAGGACAAAAACGCGGTCTTCATACGAATCTGTACTTTTGTGACGTAATGCTGCTTATACCTTTGGGAAGAAGTCTGCTGTAGAGTGCATATGAAGTATGCCATTTGGGACAGGGCCTGATTAACATGGAAATATACCTTTTATTGCATGTTGCGGTGTTGCATTAAATCTGCTAAGTACATGGTGTTATTAACGCTCAGCTGTGATGATCGAGATCCTATGGCAATTAAAGGAGAATAACCTTGTGAGATCCTATGCGGGACAGGCAGAGAGCGGGGTTTATGCTCAGAGGAAGGCTGTGTGCTTCAAGCGGGCAGCTCATTAATTCTGGCTAAGTTTTCACTGCTAATTTCCATAGATTAGTTAGTGATGTGTGGATGCAAGGTTTGAAACGCTGCAGCCGTCGAGTGTGTATTCAGTGCACCGTCATGCAACCTTTATTCTGCTTTTCCACTCTCTCGCTTCTCTTTCCGTTGCTCGCCAACTCTCTCGCTCTCCAACAGCCTGTTTATGCATTTCTCTCACACATGCCTGTCAGATCAACCCATCCATCCACATCCCTAAACTCACAGTATTCCATGAGAATGCACATTAATAGGTGACAGGCAAAGTGTACCCCTCGTGACATGCTTCACATCTGTTTCTGCCCCCTCCCGGTGACTAGTCACTTTCTGTTGAAGAATCCAGGGGAATTTCCGAATTTCCGAGGAATAGTTCACCGAATTGGATCAAATTTTCGATGAGGTTTCTTTCTTCTGTAAAACACAAAATTAGATGTTAGGCAGTATTTACAACAAAAGTGCTTGGAGATCTTTTGTGCTTATGGAAGAAAGAAAATAATATGTTATTAAAATGAAAACAAATCATTTTTGGGTGAATTTTTTTATTTATTTTAATGATAAAACAACATGACATTCATAATCATGCAGATGTTAATAGGCTTATCTGCATGGTTATTTATTTTGTGTTTATATGCCAGCCTGCGATTGCTTATTTTGTGGCAAAATGCGTAATTATATGTCTACAGACTTCATCTCATTATCTGATTTACATTCCATCTTTCTCAATATTATGTACATGGGTTCTAAAAAAAAAATCTATATTTTATAGATTTCTTCACGCCGCCTGGCAGGAAGTGCCATGCGTGAGCTCTCAGACGCTCTGTGGCTGACGGTTGAAGAGCAACCTTGAGATCTTACATCACTCTTGCACTGGTTTGCTCTGGACTGTTCTGCTTTCATGCCCTTATCGATCTGTTGACCTAAACAATACTCCTAACTCATTCTTGGAAATACTTATTAAATTGTATGTGCTGCTATTAAAAACAGATCACAGGAAGTCACGTCCCCTGCCATTTACGTACAATCACTTGGAGAAGGTACCTTTAAAAGCACTGAGAGATTTTAAAAGCTAGAGTGAAGTTAAACGTTGGGAGTGCTTGTGAATTTGTGCTGTTTGTTGGCACAGTGAGCGGTATTGGATAATGTTAGCAATTTCCTCTAGAAGCACAACAGCTCTTCCATCATGTGATGTCTATAATTTCAGCTCACATAATAGATGTATGGCAGGTTCCATAAAGGTTTTCCGGAAATGTGTGTGGAGTGCAACAATGCAAAGAGGTCATCAAACTAACGCTTACAAGATGAGAGGCGAGACATTCCTCCATTCACAACTCATATATATATAAATATTCCGTAAATAGCACTGTTGACAAGTGCATCGATTTTGATGTCTTTCAAATTCTGAGTAGATAATAGTTCTGTTTCCATAAAGACAACATTATGAAATGAGAGACACAAAGAGAAAGATAGCTAGAGAAGTTGTAGCCAAAACAACCTAAATATGCATGCACAATTACCGCTGTGCAATAGAAAGAAAAATGAATAAGGTTTACAATAAAAACAGACACATTCAATACATTTGCAAACATTTAACTAGTTCCAAAAAAAAAAAAAAAAACCTTTTTCTTCACAACCCTTAAAGTGTTTACAACCTTTATGCAAATAGGGCATGGAAATTGAAGGGACCCATTTCTTCTTCTAAAATAATTGTAATAAAGTATCGCTACTGGATATACAACAGTGGGCAATGAACATACGGCATGACCAGTGTTTTCCAATCCCAAAACTAATGACTCTTATGAGCCAGTAATACTGAAAAAAACCCCACACAGAACGACTGCTGTAGTCCGATTGCCAAACAAATGACTGAGGTCTTCTTGTTACGCGACCAGCGATGTCTAATTCATAAACAAATGATTCTTATGAGCCAGTTCTTCATAGTGAATCAAAAACATACACGTTCTGATTCCGAAATGAATGGCTCTTATGTGTCATAATTTAACAGTGAATAATAATAAAAAAATACAACATGAATTCAGATTCCCAATTCAGACACTCCTTTGAACCAGTTCTTTGGCTCAACACACCAACGTCCACAATTAAAACAGAGTCTAAAGTTAAAGCTGCACTCATTCAGCGATGTTGTATGTACACAGTCAGTCATAATTAATTCAGTCTTCATCTTGTCTGGTAACAGGAGGTTACTGAGATTAAGTGAGTAGTGTTCTGACGGTCATGTGATCTCAGTCGGCTCCCATGAGGCCGCCTACTCCATGTAAAATAAAACAGTGTTTTTAGTCTACTTATGTGACTGGTCTTCTTACGTGACTGGTCTTCTTATGTGAGTGTACACGATTTTAAACATTTTCCCACAAGTAATATTCATTTATTTAGGTGTAAAACGTTAAAAAAGGGACAAATTACAGCTAATTTTTAAGCTATGAGCTATGAAAGCGCAAGTTCTGAGAAAAAACGATTCTTTTGAGCAGACATTTAAGAACAGACATTATGTCCCTTTTTCTACACCCCGTTTTGTTTTGCAGATATAAATAGCAAATTTATCCTGCTCCACAACAACACGTAAAAGCTGAATTTTCATTCTTTATTTATGGTTGTACTTTACTTCTAAATTGAGGCAGTGGGGAGAGAAAACCGCTTTCATTCTCACAAAAATGTCACTGGGGACCTTATATAAGTGTTGTCCTACTGAGAAAAAGAAAGTGGGAAAAAAACCCTGGGATGTGCGTGCATGTGCATACTTGCCTTGTTCAAAGCCAATGCAATTGACATCTTGGAAGAAATGTGCTTTTAGATGAGGACAAGGACAAAATATACTCCATAAAATTACATTAGCAACTTCATCAAGGTTGACATTTCTTCAGCAACTTCTAGCCTGACTTTCTGAGCATCATTACCTGAAAAGTCACCATCCTTCGCACTCATCCACTTTTTTTTCACTGTCAGTTAAACACTTTTTAAACAGGTGTTTTGAGGGGTCTAAATGGGTAACACTCCTGACTGACCCACATGAATAAAACATCCTCAGCATGCTCATCAGAAATATCTTTAAACAGTATTCCTGTTGCTCAAACAGCAGAGCATGGTGCTAGCAGTGCCAAGGTCATGGGTTTGATTCACATGAACTGCTAAAATGAATCCATTGTAAGCATATTTCAAATGTTTGCATTATATATATATATATATATATATATATATATATATAAAATAGCAATACTATAGAAGCTGATGAGCTTTCAAGGTAAAGCTAGGTTATGTGTGTGAAGATTATTCCTTATTTCAAATTATAATAGTGAGAAGTATTACAGTAAGCCTATATGAAAGTGGCCCATAACTTTAAATTTGAATTGATGTAGCAAACATGATGAAGAATTGCAATTCAAATGTGAACGTAAGTGCAATGTACAAAGTCAAAGACAGATACAGATACAATTCTAGGTTGTTTTTTTTTTTTATTACAAAAACTTGAGTCTCTGACTCTTTTGCATTATGATTCAGAGTAATCAAAAATTCTGCTGTGAAGATTTTCAGGGACAACTTCAGATGTGACATTCATCCAGATATTTCATTCTTCTCCAAAAGTGGACGTTTCACAGCTCACAGTCTGTTTGTGAAGCAAACTCAGGGCCAGCTTTTGGCTTTCATAGAAATAGCTTCAGTTTTGTATATAAAAAGTGTCCTTTTGTTGGTTGTTTACATGCTTCTTGCTGGACATAAGGGCTTTAACCATCACAAAACAGCTTTGCAGAAGTCCAACACATAAACACAGTCTGAGGAATAAACAGCTACAGGGCATGAAATCTCCTGGTTCACGGAGCCAACTTTTATCTGTATTCCCCAAAACGTCACTCTAAACTTGTTTAGAAAATGTCAATTTTTTAAACATGTTATCAACTCAGTTTTAGAGGACATGTGAGAACATCCGATGTCAATGACATCAAATCTGGCATGAAGCTGCTAGTATGAATGTGTATTCACAAATGAGATTTGAGAGCTCTGCCTTGCTATCTACAGCCTACATACAGTAGGCAGCTGCCTTCTGAAATTAAACCTTGAAAGTGGCCAATTAGGAACGCTTTATTTAGGCAGGAACTCCAAGCATCAAACAAATACTGTACCACTTTTCACACAACATTCAACTCACAATTATAATAGAGTTTGTCTTGCTAAAAATACTCTTTCTAACATTTGGCGTCAGTCATTTTTGCAATGGTTTTGAAAGAAGTCTCTAAAGCCCGGAACACACTGAAACAGATGCAAAAGAACTAGCGCTGATGAAATCATGTTGTCGCCTCGCGTCGGGGGAAAAAGCTGCACTTAAACACACCGAGAGAATTACAGCCGACTGTCAGCTAGAATGCGCGTTCTGCGCCTGCGTGTAAATGAGACAACTGTCTATTTCTGCAGATATATTCATCTGTATTCGTCATTCAAAAAGGGAAACCGACGCTGCAGGCGGCAGATACACAAACCGTAAACACAGCAGTGCGTGCTTACTGTTTTGAAGATCAATCCTGCTAAACACTTTCTTTATTCCACTCCGCTCATGTTGATATTGAAATATTCGCCAAGGAACACTCGGGTAAGATGACTTAACATTAGAACAGCCTTCAGCCGTCCTTCGGATGAGACGTTAAACTGAGGTCCTGACTCTCTGTGGTCATTAAAAATCCCATGATGTCTTTCGAAAAAGAGTAGGGGTGTAACCCCGGCATCCTGGCCAAATTTGCCCCTTGGCCTCTGTCCATCATGGCCTCCTAATCATCCCCATATATACTGATTGGCTTCATCACGGTCTCCTCTCCACCAATAAGCTGGTGTGTGGTGGGCGTTCTGGCGCAATATGGCTGCCGTCGCATCATCCAGGTGGATGCTGCACATTGGTGGTGGTTGAGGAGATTCCCCCCTTCCATGTAAAGCGCTTTGAGTACCTAGAAAAGCGCTATATAAATGTAACGAATTATTATTATTATTCTAATTGTACTGTTTTGACTTCTTGCTGTTATTCTCGTGCACTGATTCATTTACTAAGCTGAACAGCCAATCAGAGTTCTCTCTCTCACCGACGGAAAAAAAGCCGATGAGGACCAATTTCAGCCGACGGTGCGGAACACACTGAGAAAACTTAGTCGGCCGACGCACAAAAACTGCCCGACGGCTGACCGTCGGCTTGGTGTGTCCCGGCTTTATGCTCATCAAGGCTTCATTTATATGTTCAAAAATACAGTAAAAAAAAAACGTGAAACGTTTTTGCAATTTAAAATGAATGTTTTCTGTTTTAATACATTTTAAAATGTAATTTATTCCTGTGATCAAAGCTGAATTTTCAGGATCATTACTCAAGTCTTCAGTGTCATGTGATTCTTCAGAAATTTTCAATTTCTCTTTTCATCAATTTGATGCAGCCTTACTGAAAAAAAGATTCTCAAACAAAGCTCATTAAAAAAAACATTCCCATGACATTTCTGCTAAATCACGTTGCCAATGTGAATCTGGCAAAGGTTTATTATGTTGTTATTGTACGCATCACTGCAGTTTGGAAAATGAGTGGTGCCAAAAGGTTAATGCTTTTGAAATTAAGGTGCATGAGTTTGAAAATAACGTAGCACCTATAAACCCTACACTGTAAACCCGAACAAGTTGGCAAAACTCAAATTTAAGGCAATCAGTTGCCTCAATTTTTAAGTTAAGAAATTCAGAGTTTAAGATTTTTATTTTGTACTCATACATTTTACTTGCTCTTAACTTGAAATGTTTGAGTACACTAATTCACACATTGAACTTAATTTTCATGTAACCTCAATGTGAACCTTTCGAGTGAATTGAGTGAATTGAGTGAATTGAAATCCCAGCCCAATTTCAGTTAAACTTAAGTTTGTCTAAATGAACCAAATCGGATCACAAGTAGATGAGGGACACACATTCACATTTACACCTGGTGTTTTAATCAGTCTCATTTGTCCACTTTGAACCACTTCTGTCCTGATTTCTTCGAGGGGAGGGTCTATGGGTGCATGGGTAAATCAATGGGCTTTTTCAGATTTTTTTGATCTAATGGTAAATATAAGCTCGCGCAATTTACATATGAACGCACTGGAGACGACAAAAACATACGGAGAGCAGCAGCTTTTGTTTTTGCTCTGACACAACACCACTCTGAACGCAGTAAGTGTGTGTTAGAAATCAGGAATGGTGAGAGAACATTGTGCTTGGTGCAGTTTTCCATCTTCAAACCAAACTTGGAATGAGTTTTTGACTACATCTCCGGAGAGAGTTCAAAACGTTAGACTCCATTTACCCCTGTATTTAGCGTCGTCCACTTGTGATCCGGTCGACCAAAACGCATCTAAATACCAGGTGTAAACAGGGCCTGAGTGCTTTGCATCAGAACTGCAACGCTGTAAAAGGTGAGATACTGAGAAAGTTTACTACATTAGAAAAGGTTTACTACATTCAATTGGACCTGATTACATGATGCAAACATCAAAATGTATTAGTTTACAAATCACACACTACTGAAACAATGTTTTGAGGTCATAGTATTTTGCAAGGAACCACACAAAAATGAGTCTTTATTAATCGATAATCTGCCCATGTAATCATAATTTGTGTGAAAAGGAATAAAATGTTGTTGGTGTTTTACTGTTTTGAATGGTAGAATTTATTGTAAAAGAGTGTAATCATGAAGCTGCTTTCGCAATGGGAACATGCCTACTGTGCCTTAAAATGCTGCCTATACGGCTTCTCACTATATTGTGGAACAAATCCCGAGTCATTCATGCAGATGGACAAACATGTTTGAAAAATAATTGTTTGGCTTTGTGCTTTGTGAATCACAGCAGATGTGACACTAGGACTCACAGGTCCCCTGCGGTTGACTCTAAAACTGCTGGATTGAAATTCTGCAGCTGTAACATTTAACTGCTGTTGTGTTTCACATCACACACACCAAACTCAAATAGTGCATGGAGATCTTTGGTTGGTGAAATAGCGACAACATACAGCATAATTATTACATAATTTGCCAAGTAATGTATAGCTGGAGCACGGCATTCTGATGCATTGACAATGAAATCCATCAACACAAGCTGTCCATGCTGGAGATGGAGGAACGGAGGAATATGCTTCTGTGTGTGTTGACAGATCGAGTCATAGGTAGAATAAATCTCAGAGAGAGGTGGAACACATAAATAGAAATGCAACAATTGCGCCTCACATATGAGTTCCCAGTATTCACAGCTGCTCCTGTGTAAGGCTCTTTCTCTTTTTTCGTATGCGTATACAAACCTACATTAAGAAAATATGCAGACTTTTAGGGATAGCTCACCAAATAATTCTGTCATCGTTTAGATTACTCATTCTCATGCAGTTTTCCAAATCTTTATGATGGTATTTTTCTACTTTTGAAGATTTTTTTATTTTATTTTTTCATGTATGGCTTGACACATATAATTGACAAAAAAGCCTGATAAAAGTAGTTGCACTATATTTCAAGTCTTTTGAAGCCATACAATAATCTTGTGTAATGAACAGACTGAAATTTATAGATGCATTCTGTAACATTTTCATAAATAAAATGGTTTACACCTTATACGTAGCCTACTGCCATGTAAGATTTTGTTTTTGTTTTTGAATGAAGTCTCTTATGATCACCATTTAATTGAAAAATACAGTACAAATTCTTTTATGAATAGAAAGTTCAAAAGAATAGCATTTGTTTGATATAAAAATCTTTTAGAGAATAATATTTTAGCCAATATTGGTTCTTCTTAAAATTCTTCTTTTGTCTTCCAAAAAAATAAAATAACAACAGCATACAGATTTTAATAAACAACATAAGGGTGAGCAAATTATGACATATTTTAAATTGGTTGTGTATGTTATGGGTTAGTTCACCCAAAAATGAAAATTCGGTCAGTAATTACTCAAGTTGTTCCAACCCCGTAAGCAGAGGCGGACAGAGTACACAGCTACATTACTTGAGTAAAAGTACAGATACCCCTTGCTAAATTTTACTCAAGTACAAGTAAAAGTACTACAGTCAGATGTCTACTTAAGTAAAAGTACTAAAGTACTTGTTTTTAAAAGTACTTGAGTATCAAGAGTACAAGAGTACATTTTCTAAATATTGCATTACTACTGCCACAGTGCTTACATTGGTAAACACAGCAAACACTTGAAGCGAAAACTATCATTAACTTGTTCAGAAAATTTAAATAGTCTGGCAAGGTGGGGCCACGGGTTGGCACATTCCCGGGATGCGATATTTTTTTCCCCCCAGGATGGTAGGGGAAGACCCATGAATATTCATTAGGGAAGTCATCCCTGATTGGTCTGATGACCTACCCCTAAACCTACCCGTCATCCATGGTTTCGTCTCTTATCTAAATATGGAGTTGACTTTGGCGGAAAGCTGAAGGTGATTGCTGATAGGCTGTCCCAATCAGTGGCGCCTACACAATCCAATCACATTTGAGAGGGAAACAACAAATTGACGGTTTCCGAGATGTTTCTTTTTTCCTTTTTTTTTTTTTTTTTAGAAGAAGTAATGGGTACTCACAGTTATGGATAGAAATGTAGTGGAGTAAAGAGTACAATATTTGCCTCTCAAATGTACTTGAGTAAAGTCATGAGTACTCCCCAAAAATGATACTCGAGTAAAGTACAGATCCCTCAAAATTGTACTTAAGTACTGTACTCAAGTAAATGTACTCCATTACTGTCCGGCTCTGCCCGTAAGATCTTTGCCTAAAAAAAAAAATCTTCTCAGTTCTCGCGCATGCGTCGTGGCGCTCTCGTGAACTCACGTCAGAGGCCCACACGGAAGAAAATGAATAGTGGAATAAAGTTGTTATTTTTGTTTGTTTTTTGCACACAAAAAGTATTCTCGTCGCTTGATAAACTTAAGGTTATTAAGTAAAAGGACTATTTTAAACGATGTCTTTACTTACTTTCTGGGCCGTCAGATGCAATTACCAAGCGGCCTATGAAGGAGTGATCCAGCTCTCAGATTTCATCAAAAATATCTTAATTTGTGTTTCGAAGATGAACGAAAGTCTTACGGGGTTGAAACAACATGAGGGTGAGTAATTACTGACAGAATTTTCATTTTTGGGTGAACTAACCCTTTACATTTTTTTTTTCTAACCTTGTGGTTTACTTCCCAAAACACATTTCAACAGCAGCATAAACCTCTTGCTCTCTCCTCTCTTTAATTGCTGAGAGTGTTTTTAATAAAACTTTGACACTGGGTGACACTTTATCAGCTAAATTCAGTGTGTGAGTCTTTAGGACACTCTGACAGCCTGTTAACACCCCTGACAGTGGTGTGTATGTGTGTTTATGAGAAATGCCTACCGCTCATTGCATAACCAGACACGGCGCTATCGTGTTGCTGACACGACTCTGTATGAATTCATTTCACCTTTCTTATGTGTGAAGTAAAAACTAATGATAAAGAAAAAGTTAACCAGAAAAGTATTTTTGATATAGGGGCATCGCTGGACACTTTTAGCTACAGTACAAATGTTTTACTTAAAGATTTGATATCTGTGTTTCCATGCTGTGAATGAAAGCATTTCTGCTAAAATGTAGAATCTTAACTTGTTATTATGATCTGGTGATGATAAAGCCACAGTTTTAAATGAAACATGCCCACAGGCCACAAACCAGCATTTGACAAATGCTAAATTGGTGCTTTCCAGTAAAGATCGGACATCTCACTTTGTCACTGGATTAAATCAATTACAAGAGCTTGGGGAAACACGTTCCATCCAAATTATGTCAAAATTGAGGGGCTGTTTACTCGACACCATTTTAAACAAAAAGCTGAAAACTTTGTATTCGTTTTGGCCATTCAGATTCCACACAACCAAGCTCAACGACTGGCAATTTCTCAGTTGAAAAACGGCAGGGAGACCATTCAGTGTGAGGCACTAGACATAACAAATATGACAGAGAAAGACTGAGATTTTCCAGATCACAACATAATGTTGTTATGTGAGCGATGCAATGGCAGCAGCCAGATGAAATATAAGAAAAGAGAGCAAAAGGAAAAAAAATAGTCCAGATTGTTTCTGACACAAGTGTTGATGAATGTGGAGCCGATATTCAGCACAGTTCAATAACAAATAAATAAAACGTATTGTAAAATAATTACAGTAAAATCAAAAATCTATATCATGGTTAAAAATATGTTCTTATAAAACTAAAAATATCACTGAGAATAAACTCCAGGGAGGCAAGTTATATCCATAACTCCATAAAACCCTTCATAAAAAGTTATTTTCTGACCTTGCTAGCTGCTCACTTCTGGGAAAGACCCATAAATAAAACTGTTTCTCATGTCTGTTTAGGTGAGAAAATGGGTTATCACTATTGAGGGAAAGTCTTGGCTCAAAAGATATATATATATATATATATATATATATATATATATATATATATATATATATATATGAAAAAAAAAATTGCTTATAGTTAACCAGACAGCAAACTTTTTTCTTACTAATGGTTCAGAGGGCTGGGATAAGATAGCAAACTCACATCCCATTAGTCATTTAAATTATTTGAATATTTGATAATAAGAAAAATCATATTGATGCATTTGGACAAAAATGCTTATTAATTCTAAAAGTCGTCGCACAGGTGAAAATTGCCATTACAAATGTAACATTATACACTACCGTTTAAATTGTTTGGTAAAATAGTTTTGATGTTTTTCAAAGAAATCTCTTATGCTCACCAAGGATGCAATTATTAGTAAAAACAGAAACATTGTGAAAAAATGTACAATTTAAACAAAGAAATAATGTTAAAGGGTTAGTTCACCCAAAAATGAAAATTCTGTCATTAAGTACACACCTCCATGTCGTTCCAAACCTTTCGTTCATCTACAGAACACAAATGAAGATCTTTTTGATGAAATTTGAGAGCTTTCTGTCCCTCCATTGACAGCTACGCAACTGAAACTTTGATGCTTAAAAAAAGTTCATAAAGAGATCGTAAAACTAATCCATATGAATTTAGTCAAAATCTGATTCGATCGCTTTATATGACGAACAGCTTTAATTTAGGCTAAGATAAACAAAAGTCTCACGGGTTTGGAACTACATGAGGGCGAGTAAATTATGACACAATTTTCATTTTTGGGTGAACTAACCCTTTAATATATTTTAAAATGTAATACATTTTTCCAGGATTCTATTTATTTCTTAGCAACCCCAACATTTAGAACAATTGTGTAATGACCTGTGCTTACCTGACTAGAAAAAGGCTGCCAGGTGGCTTTGCAGGGACTTTGTTCATAAAATTTAGACACATTATAAAACACTGAAAAGCACTTCCAAGATGGCCGCCATGTGAACTGGCAGGCTTAAAGGTGCCGTTTTAAACTTTGAAGGCTTGGGACAGTACATTAAAATAATATGGTAATACCAGTTTGCAATGTTCCCCAATAGTCAACCTGAAATAAAAAAAAATTAAAAAAATGTCAAAACAGGTGATTCACAAATCAGCATCAGCCATAATTGGCGTACTTTCTGTAACATAGGCTATTGAGGGTACTTTTACATGTACCAGCCTAAGAATCAACAAGACCAGGATTACTGATAAGATTTGCCTTCTAACAAGCTGTTTTGTTAGATAAACAGATTGTGTTGATAATTAATATGTCTTATTTAATTAGCCATACTACAGAGTTTAAAATTGACAACAAACACATTATTCACTCAGAATGGCGTAACATAAGACACACCTCAACATCTGCTAAAGTAACCAAAGCACATAGATATATTAAACAGGATTTTATTAAAAATGACATACCAAACACTTTGCAGCATTTCCCCCCTAAATTCCACTTATGCTAGTCAAGGCTTCTTGCACTAAAACAGTAATCATTTAGTCTTACATGACATTATCTGCCCTAGAATTTAACAGGCTAGTTTTGATACAGTAGCAGTTTTAAGATTTCTATATGTAATTGACTGATCTTATGTTACAGACAGTATGCCAATCATGGCTGCCAGATGTCAATTTTAAGCTGATTTTTGAATAACCTGTTTTGACATTTTTTGTTTTATTTCAGGTTGACTATTCGGGGAATATTGCAAACTGGTATTACCATATTATTTGAATGTCTTTCGTTAATTTGTCACTTGATAGACGCTATGAGTGTACTGTTCATGGACGATGATCACTAGGAGGGCGATTACTAGAATTCATTCTTTCAGGAATCGGATTGATCGTGCTGTAGATTCTAAAGTTCTGTTGCACAATGAAAGTAGTGCAGAAAACTGGTATTTTAATTTGATGTTCTGACCATGTCATTTGCGCAAACTGTTAATGTCATTCGCAAAAGTTTTGTGCATCAGAATCTAATGTACACCAAAAGATAATCGGGCTGATTTTGGGCCGATTTCCCCCCTTCCGACAATCCTAGCTATGTCCCGATTATCTTGATGGTTCAACAGATTATCTTATCAGAATTTCCCTTGGTGTGAAGTGTGTTAAGAGTGTCCGAACCTGCTCGGAAGAACGTCAGAGCCGCCCCGATCGCGAATCGTAACTATTCAACATGTTTAATATTTACGATCAGAAATCCTGATGTGTGGGGGGAACCCCAAGGACAAACGCACACACGCTCTGGAGATTATCAGTCAAACAAAACAATATCCAATCAGAAAGCGTGATGATGGAAGACACGGTCATTCTCACACACACACACTTGCAGGAAGCTGAGTGTTAAGGGTTCAGTGAGGTTCTATAGAGGGATTAAATAACTTTTTCTAAAGAGACAAATCCAATAAAGAATAAATTAAGACAATAAAGAATGAATATATTTCTGTATAAAAGGTTATATATAATGGTGGGTACAATGGGTTTTTTCACGTGAATTTTCTGTGAAAATCATTCCAAACACTATCATTGCAATTTCTTCCTGCATATCGTCCGCCATGCAAGATTTCCTGTGTTCACAGTCGAGACTCTGGTTGAAAATCTGTTCGTGTGTGGTGTGTCTTTGTCACATCATGGCACACCACATATAGGAGCAAAATGCTTAAATCTAGGATTTTTTGTCCTTATGTAAAAAATCTTTTGGTGTGTACCCAGCATAAGCAGATGCATGAGATATCGTTCATATGCTTCATGAATACCAAGCATTTGGACTCATTTGACAAACTGCATTTTGCATACTATTATAACCAAGGCTACCAAGTATGTATATTCTGACATAAGTTTGTTTACATAGAATATTGAAGTTTAATTAGGTGATTAAAGCTGAATGAAAAATGATGTGTTGGGGTCCCTATGAGCAGGATTTAGAAATACAGATCAATATGAATTGCACTTGAGCACTGAGAATTGTGGGAGAACAGGAGACAGAGTGTGTGGTAATGATAGGGGTGTTTTTTGCCCACGGATGTGGGTAGACCAGAGATATCATTAGGATTATTAGCTCTCGAGACACAAAAACAGAAACATTTCCCAAGAGTCTTCTATAAAGACAATCTTCAAATCCTGTATTCCACTGTGCAGCATGCCTTTTTTTCCTAATTTCACTGACACGATAATGTGAAAGGGATGGGGGAAAAACATTAGCAAAGTCAATTACATGGTGTCGGAAAAATTGTGAAATGTAATAATTATATGCACAACCATCTGGACAGGTGCTTGGTGCAGATTTTCAGCTTATAGTAAGTTTTGAGACCTGCCCACTGACAATCTGCATCTCAGGATCTCTGAGGGACTGAAATATTGTTTGTTCACATCAACAGGATGTTTGAGCACGTTTGTAGCCTTTGCTTAATTTCATATGCCTTAGCTAAAGAAGGATGAGTATTACGCAGTCTTAGACAGGAAGACAATGGGTGAATTTGTGGATTAGAATGCAAAAGATGTATTGAGACCTTCTCAACCTCTCAGAGGCTGTCCAATCTTCCATATCGCTGCTGTCCTCCAGCAATGCTCACAGCAACACAGCTTGAGGTGAACCACATCTGACTTTCTGTTGGAACATGAATATATATTGAGGTTTTTTTATAATTACATTAATGATATGGTGATTAATTAATTAAATTGGTCACATAAAGTACACTGTTCAGAGTATTTCAGAAACTGCTGATCTTCATACACAACCGTATGGTTTACTGAGAATGGTCTGAAAATAAGAAAATAGGTGAAAAAGGGTGGAGATGCCTTGTTGAAGCCAGAGGTCAGAGGAGAATGGACAGACTGGTTTGAGCTGATATAAAGGCAACAGTAACTCGTTACAACTGAGGCATGCAGAAGAACATCTCTGAACACACAGCATGTCAAACCTTGAAGCAGATGCGCTTCAGCAGCAGAAGACACCGGTGTCACTCCTGTCAGCTAAGAACAGGAAGCTGAGGCTATTATTTTGCACTAGCTCACCAAAATTAGACAGAAGAGAGAAGATTGTAAAAACGTTGCCAGGTCTGATGAGTCTCGATTTCTGCTGCGAAATTCAGATGGAAGGGTCAGAATTTGGTGTAAACAACATGAAAGCCTGGATCCATCCTGCCTTGTATCAGTAGTTCAGGCAGCTGGTACTCTAATGATGTGAGGGATATTTTCTTGGCACACTTTGGGCTTCTTAGAACCAATTGAGCACCATTTAATTGCCAGCCTACAGTACCCGAGTATTGTTGCTGACCATGTCCATCCCTTTAACCCTTTAGAACAGGGATAGGCAACTCCGGTCCTGGAGGGCCACTGTCCTGCAGAGTTTAGCTTCAGCCCTGATAAACACTCACCTGTCTGTATCTATCTAGTAATCCTGAAAACACTGATTGCCTTGTTCAGGTGTGTTTAATTAGGGTTGGAGCTAAACTCTGCAGGACAGTGGCCCTCCAGGACCGGAGTTGCCTATCCCTGCTTTAGAACCTGAAGCTAAAATAGGTGTTTTTCACATATTTTGATTTGTTGACTGTAAAATTCTAAAACAATGTGCTATCTTCATGTGCAAGGTGTCATCTCTTTCAGAAGAAAAATAGCTTTCAACAAATTACAGTTATTGGCCATTATTGTGTGTGGTGAGTTTGTAAATAGAATTTAAATAGACAAAAATAAAAAAATGAGAATAAATTTACTGATTTTTATTTAGAAAAAAACAGAAAAATCACTAACGAAAGAAACAAACACTTTTAAGTTGAAAAAATGAACCATAATACACATACAAGTCTTTTTTGTGACATTGGGTTGCAGAGTTTTCATTTAGGACACTTTTTTTCATACACGCACACATATACAAATGCATGCATTCATACTAGGCACGCACACATACACATGCACACACCACATGCTAAGATACCTGAAAGAGTAATGCTATCTGCCTCCCAAGTTTCATTAAAAATCATCCAAATCCCTACAAACTACATCTCGAAGCACTGCCTACGAGGCTATCGGCTCTGACAATTATTTTATGAGTTATACAAGTCATATTTGTTCAATAATAACTACGAAGAAAACAGACATTTAAAACCAAAGACATAACAGTCTTCTCAAGTAATTGTATGAACTTCTGGTTAAAGCCCGCCCACTTCTGGTTTTATCTGAATAAAGATACAAATAATTTTGAGATTGTTACAGATACAGATACAAATATTGGTGTGGAGATTCGTATCACGGATGTGCAGCCGACAAATCCGCCGCAACTGCGTGATGCTGTCATGTCAATATACCAAAATTTCTAAGGAATGTTTCCAGCAGCTTGATGAATCTATATGCCACGAAGAATTAAGGCAGTTCTGAAGGCAAAAGGGGGTCCAACCCATTACTAGCAAGGTGTACGAAAAAAAGGTTGGTGTGCATATCAACATTTACTGAGACAGTTAAACACTTTTTAAAGACATTTTCTCTATAAATAACCACACTACCTGTACCTGTTAAATTGACAGTCCAAATTCTCGGTGAAAACTGATATTATTAAGTGCTTAGATTTTTAGGGTACGTTTACACGACAACGATACACTTAAAACGGAGATGTTTTTCCTTTGAGTTTTCCGCGTACAGACAACACCATTGTCAAAACGATCCCCAATCACACAGATCCTGCGACTAAACGACTGTATTCTACTGCCAGGCTATTAGATGGCGATGAAATATAGACTTAACACGTAATAAGCATGTGCATGACGTCATCGACTTCAGAGATTCGTTTTTGTTGTTTACACAGAGAAGCAAAAGTTTGCGTTTTCAAGCACCCAAAAGTGTAATTGAACAATAAAAAGTCTTACGTTTTTAGTTGAAAACGTTGTCGTGTAAACGGCCCCTTAATGTATATGGAGAACTAGCATCACTAAAAAGAGGGAATCAATTACCCATTATAAATTACAGTAAAAAAACTGATTATGTTAAAATCCTTTGCTAATTTTTTGAGGAATAACTGCTTTTATGATCAGAAAAAACATGTAATTGGACAGTACACTACATCAACTGTTCCAACAAATAAAAATGATCGGGTCTCCAAAAATAAAAGCATTGCAGTGATATTTGCACATAGTTTGAAAAACAAGTTCACATCTACAAAGGTGAGGTTAGTCAACTGCTTAAAACCATGAAATAGCAGAAGTTGACTAGTGAGTGAAGACTCTGTCCTTTTAAACTGCAAATGACCTCCTGAGGTTCAGGCTGACGAAGGAAAGGTCTGTCCCTCTGAAAGAACCGCTCTGGATGTTAACAGGAGTGGGCACTTCAGGCACTGACCAAAGATGTGGTCTCGCCCGGCACAGACTAACCGCAAATGTGATTTCACAGGAGGTTTAAGATCCACTCCCGAACAGAATCAGTAATATTATTATTCCTCAGGCACCTTCTTTTTGCCATTGAGAAGGTTTATCCATGGACTGTACTGCAGCTTCTGTTAATTTGTGCTTTGTAAGATTTATTTTTGTCCAGGAATTAGTGAGGCAACAGAAAGCTATAATTATAGTGCCACAAGGCAGTGATTTATTCCTCAAACATTCTTCTGAACTTCCACAATTAATTCAGCCGCTTAACGTAAAGACATAATTTAAATAATTTTAGCCTTTCACAAGCATTATAATCATAAGAAATGTAAAGTTATATCCTATTGATTTGCCTTGATAGAACGTTCAACGCATTTAAATCAAACCAGCATTGATGATGTCATCGTAATATTTGCATACTGAATTGTGATTGGTCTTCTTTCATACATCTATTTGCATAATACATTCTGATTGTTGTTTTCATCTTTGCATGTTTAAACATCTTTACCTTTAGCATATGTTCTTGTCCTTCTTGTTATGTCTGCTTTTCACGAGAATCATCACATTAGACGCAAATGCCATGAAGTTGGGTTTCATTTAAGCAGAACCAAAACTTAAAACCTAAATTAATCCAACACTTCAACACTTTCCTTTTCTTCTGGCAATGTAAATTTGTGTTAAACTTTTTGTGTTAAAAGCTATTAAACATGGCGGGATGCAGAACAAAGGTTGTTTTTGATGAAAACCAAAGAAAAAAATGGTAGCAAGATTGTTTACTTTGCGACATGAGCGCTGGACTCATCTCACACCGCTCTTACACAGGTAAATAATTGAGGCAAATCACTCCAATCAAGGTGCACTCAGCTGTAAAATACAATATTAGATTATTATATTGTTTGTTGATTTCTACATCACAAGTTTAATCACACAATAGCACAGAACTCTCATTTTTCATTGCAGATCTTCTTGCATGAAATATTTTCATTTTAATTTGATCATTTTGAACAGCACACTAATTCTTTTCACAGCCGTGTCCCTACTTTTGACAAAACAATCAGATAGTTCTGAAAACATTTTTAAAATCAGGAAATATTACAGTCAGCCTTCACTGAAGGCCTGTTTTGCATATTTCACCTGCTGTGAGTTCAAGAACATTACAAAAGCTAGGGTGAGATTTATAGTTTTTATGTTACTATGTCACCTAAATTGTGAATATATTTTGTGAGATCTTTAGATAATGTCTCTTATTTTGAAGTCTTATTTTTTTTTAATTAAAATTTGGTTACTCTTTGGTTACTCTACTAACTATAAGTGGTTGATCAATGTTTTTTTTTTAAGGGTTGATAATATCTAGAGTACAGCTATATTATCTAGATAGATCATATCTATAGCGTGGTCAATATAATGCTGTTATATTTTAAATAATATAATTTAATGATGGAAAACTTACATCAAGTGTATGTATATTGTTCTTATACTAATAAGTGACAAGTAAACAGAGGTGGAAAGAGTACTGAAAATTTGTACTCAAGTACAAGTACTGTTACATTGCTGAAATAATACTCAATTACAAGTAAAAGTACAAATTACTCTTCTCAAAAACTACTGAGTACTAGTTACATTTTAGCTGGCGATAGTTAATGTAGCCTATTACCAATAAATATTCAACCAAATCATAGATTTATGTAGAAAATAGCTACTTTTAACACGTTTTTACCTTATTGTCGAAGGACATTAATTAGTGGTAATGATACTGGAATTTCTAACTTCAATATGACACCTTGAAATATGTCAATATTCAGTAGGCCTAGCCTATAATTTTTAATACCATCGGGAAAACTACCACATAGCCTACTAAATATTTTAATATCTACATTTTTGTCCATCCATTTTGTCAAGGCAATCATTATTTTCAAGCATCGAAAGGCACAACACTCATTGTAACAGTAATCTATTTGAATGGAAAAGTTTAATTCAAGTCTTCTGAAGAGACACGTCCACTTTATACGGTGAGATTTTAATTTAGGCTTTTGTTTACATATTTAAACATTGATCAATAACCATTACAATAATCTAACTTAAATATTTACTCACTCAGTGTATTTGTCTTTACAATAGGGTAACGTTAACTGTTGCAATAGCTCAAACACAGCACATGGAAGCTTGATTTCAAACTGAATTTAATTTGCAAAAAAGACTAGATTTTTCATAACTTTTGACAACGTTTAACTTAAGAGCATGGAGAGATTGGAGCTGGACGTCATTTGAGTCTGCAGTGAGAACCACTTGGATAGATTCGCGATTGCACATGATATGACACAGTCCGAGAGCGCACACTCAGTATGCGAGTCCAGTTCATTCGTAGGGCCTATATTTGAGAGCTCGCGTCCATTTTATTGCGATTACATGAATGTGCCCTCGCGTTACAATATTGCACTCGTGACATTTGCCATTAAAATATGCCATAGAAACTTGCAGTTATTAATCAAATTATGCGTAATAGGCCTACCTGCAATCCCGCGCTGAGTAGGCGGGTGTGTCAAACTCGCTGTCGTTGAGATGAGAGAATGACGAGAACGCGCAGCTGGTGTCGTGTCGGTGTATAGGCCCTATACTGCAGAAAATGAGTATTGACAGATATTTCGGTATTGAAATGTATCAAAATATAGATATTTTGACATTACTACTATCTAGTTTGTTGTTTCTCCAAACTTTCAGTCCAGCCATTAATCACTCTGAGCTCCTTGCCTCTTTCACTTATGATCAGCTCTCCAAAACCTGCTGCGACTGCGGCGGCTTTAATTCAGTCCAAATATCAGGGGTTTTATTGGTCCGTTTACGATCTTTTTTTTTCATTGGCTACCGAAATGCCCGTCAAAGATTTGAATATCAATTCAAATTGTAGCCTACTCAGTAACGAAATGTGATTTTACAAGTAGCGAAGTACTTAGCTTAATATATACTTGAGTAGGCTACAAATAAAATTACAGATTTAAAAATATACTCAAAAAAGTACAAGTACCCAAAAAAACTACTTAATTACAGTAACGTGAGTAGTTGTAATTCGTTACTTCCACCTCTGCAAGTAAATATAGACGTTTTATGAGAAAATTGTATGTGAATGTTTAGAGATTAACCCCAAATAATTGCTTGTACATAAACATTTCTCTTTTTGAAGTCATATATAGCCTTTCTTCCTAAACTTCTTTATTATTGCCTCCAAACCTGCACACACTGTTCTGCAGCGTCAGGCCCAATTTTGCCAACCCAGTCTCTTACTACTGCGTATCTATACCACGAGTTTTCATTTTCATTTGGCGTAGTATTTACACGCCAAAGTCACATTTCGCGTTCATATGGTACGCAAAACCCTCCCGTTAAACTTCTATTGATGTAAAATGCGTATGCATTGCACGCAGAAATGTATTATAGTTAACGTCATCGTCCCGCCCCTTAATCGTACGAAGATTCACGATTCCATCTCGTGCAGATGCCGAAGGTGCATGCAGAAATACGTGTTATTATTTTATTTATTATTATTTTTATTTTTATTTTATTTTTTGTACAGAAACATAACTCATAATCTCTAATGGGGGCGAATGGTCACATAATTTAATCTATTGATTCGTGACTCGGGTACGTTTATTTCGTTATTTTCGTAATACCAGCACGTTTTTTAAACTAATGTATTTTAAATGGGAAGCGTCTTTCGTGATCACAGCACGATTCTTTCTGCCTATCGGGCTGCAGCAGAGAACCTGTTTAATCAACATTAATTCACGAGATTTTATCTTATCATGGACCATGGTTTATGTATTTTTTTTAATGTTATTTTTTCGATCTTATTGCCAGGGAAGCTGGATTGCTTTGCTGTTTATTGATATTTTAAAAATCATATTTTATCAGTAGGAAATCGCGCTGAAGAAGTCTCGTTCCGAACACATCGCGATATTTGGCATCAGTTCACGTGTGCCAGATGTTGGTAAGTAGTAATAAATACGCTGTCCTAACGTGTGTTATAATGTCTTTTCTGTTTGTCGATATTAATCAGATTAGCTCACATTCAGTCACTGCATTATATCTGTCATCGCCACGGAGGCTTTGCGTTTCATTGCTTTCTAATTCTAAACAGGGTGATTAAACACCGTCTGTCACGTGACGTGCTGTTGTATTTGTAGTAGAAGCACAGTAAAAACAACACTTACCATGCTTTTACCACATTAACATTAGTTTTACTGTGATAAGTGTAGTAAAAAGACAGTAATCACAAAACTGACCATGCGTTTACCACACTATTGGTAGTTTTAATGTGATACGTATTGTAAATGTACAGTAACCACAATACTTACCATGCTTTTACTACAGTAACCCTAATTTTACTGTGATAGGTGTGGTAAAAGGACAGTGACCACAAAACTTACCGTGCTTTTACCACAGTAACCCTAATTTTACTGTGATAGGTGTGGTAAAAGGACAGTAACCACAACACTTACCATGCTTTTACCACAGTAACCTTAGTTTTACTGTGATTGGTGTAGTACAGGGCAGTAATCACAAAACTTACCATGCTATTCCCCAGAATTGGTAGTTTTAAAGTGATATTTGTTGTAAATGCATATTAAACACAACACTTGCCATGCTTTTAATGCTTTATAATGTAACATCCAATATTTGTAAGGCAGTACTTTGTCCTTTAAATAATCCTATATATTATTAATTATACATAATGATATTTTCTTTTCTTTTTTTTTTTCAGATGAAAAGACCAAAAGGACCTTTCGGACTCAGTCAGCCCATTATTGTTTGAGGACAAGTAAACGGAGGAGACGGAAAGCTGTATAGGTAAATATTTGCAATGTATGTATTGTTTTTAACCCTAAATCAAATAATTTATCAAGCATTTGTTGTTTCTTAAACCTTTTCTCACAAAACCCATAGCCCAATCAGTATGAACATAGTCTGAAGGTCTTAATAATTCACAAGATTTAACAAGTTGTCAAATTCGTATGATACTCGTACATATTTGTATACTCGTACACAATCCTGCAGCTTTTACTCCTAGTGCTGTCATTGGCTACTGCCTCAATTCCTGTACGCAATTATCGCGATATTTGTAAATCAGTTGAGCCCCTTCTTGGAAAGTAGTTGGATGTCCCACACACTGTCAGAAAGTTGATATTAATTGCATTGTATTTATTACAATTATTACAAATTGGTCCCCGTCTGTTTATGTTCCAGTGATACATGATGTCTCTCCACACCTCATAACCTACCTCTGTTTGCAAGAGTGGAAAAGCTTATCTGACATTGTCATGTCACATGACATCAGATACTCAATTATTTTGTCGTAATCAGATCAGTTACACTGCCCTACCCGTTTGCATGTAAATCATTTTCATACGATTATTGCTTGCTATTAAAGACATACTTTTATTCATAGAAATGCCCACATATCAGTGAACTTATAACATAAAAATGCTTTTAACATTTAATTATGCAACACTCTTTACAGAAAAATATCCCACAGTTATGGATAAACTCACAACATCATCATCAAGTCCTGTGCCGGGCACATTGGGCGACAAGTGTCCTCCAACGTATTCGATCCGTGGCCAAGTTCTCCACATCTTCCCATGGGACACTGACATTCTTCAGGTCTTTGTGAAACATCTGTCTCCATGTCTTCCTTGGTCTTCCCTGTCTCCTGCATCCTCCTGGTGGTGTCCTCTTCATCACTGTGTTTGGGTGTTGTTGTTTGGGCATGCGTAGGATGTGTCCAGCGAGGTGCACCCTTTGCTCTGTCTCAGTTTCTGAAAGTCTTCATGTGAAGTCCACTCCTCCTCGTGATCTCTTTGATATATGCAGAACCAATGTTGAAAATAGTGATTTATCTTTTTCCATATTGTTAAAGCATTTTGTTTTCTCTTTCAGCTTCATAAACTGTACTTGATTTCTGCCTAATGCCTTTATAAAAAAGGGTCAGTGCTCATCAGGTGTTTTGCTATTATTGCTATTTGTTATGTTTTGGACATATTCATTGCATAGTTACAATAAAAGTGACCAATAACAACAAGGATATAGAATGAAAGTTGAGAATGTAAAATGTTGTGCTTATATTTTTGCCTATTTGTTCTTTAAAGCAAAGAAACAAATGTATTTTCACATGACAAAGTTGAATCTCATCTCTTGGTTTGTAAATATATAACTTCATCATAGCAATTTTTTAACGTTAATGTATGTGTCACTATAATAGATTGCCCCTGTATCTGGATATTTTTAATTAACTGATTTTTATACTTTTGTGCTGTAGTTTTGGCTCTACATTTGTCTTTAAACAGTTTGACATTAAATATTGGAATATGCTTTCAAAATTGTGTCCATTCATTTGTGCTTTTGTTACATTTATTTGAATATAATTGATATACCTTTATACATACATACATACGTATACATACACTGTAAATGTTAGAAGCACTTTAGAACATGTAATTATCTTTAATTAAAATACTGCAAAACTACCCTGCTGTAGGACATTGCTTAGCAAAAAGTTCCTCTTTCAAATGTATTTATGCATCAGTCTAATCAAAAAAGCAAATTTGTATCATTGATCATGTGAACTCGTTTTTGGATGGTAACTACACAACGGAGTATTTTGTTTTTAAATATGAGTTTTATAATTTAATTTAATACATGTTTAACAGCCTAAATATACAATATTTAAGGTATCTATCCTTGCAGGCGGAACCAGAAGAGATCTGTCATCATTTACCATAAATGGGCATGTAACTGTGACGCATCTGTTCAGCTGGGTTGTTATTGGCTGTGACTTTATCGCAGAACTCGCTGTGATTGGACAATCGTTTAACACATATAAAACGGCGCTTCATGTTACAAAGTATGTTTTGGTGTTATTATTACGTTAGTTATACATTAAGTTAACTATAAAGTGTCTCTATGTTGTGAGAAATTACTCCTTTACCGAGATCCTAACCCTAACCCTAAGCATGTCTGCACATTTCAATGAACTACAGCTCCATGTTCCTGTTCCAGTGATAGAATGACAGAGACATGTGGGTAATGTAGTTTAAAACGTTTAGTAATGAAACAATAAATGTTAAATAAATAATATATTTAATGGACAACTGGATATCTAAATTTGTTCATTGTGCAAACCTTTATGACATATATGAGGGACAGGCTGGAATTTTATATTTTACTGTGAGCACTTTAAAAATAACCTTTATGCCAACTTTCCATATATGTCTGAAAACTGTGGCCAACATTATTTATTAAACATAGCATAAGCAGTTGTGCTGCCGATTTTCTCTTTGATACACGAACCGGACTTTGAGTTACAGCCATTTGAAATGTGCATTTGTTTGCTCCTCTGGGGGCCGTTGCTGGGCCCCTGGGGGTGGAAGGGCAGTACAATCTACACAGATCTACACACACTGTTACTATTACACAAGGATAATGCACCATTCAGTAAAACAAACAACAACAAAAAAACAGTGCCAGAATTTCCTTTTCACTCCTTCTGATTGCTGCTTATATGCCTGACATCAGTAATGTCTATGCTTTCATTTGAAAAGCAGTAGTAGATGTACTAGAATGATCAACATGGATCATCTTCAATTATGCTTGAAGTGTTTATAGTAAGATAGCCCAATGCAGCCTTTTGTAATTTAGTTTCCCTTTATTTCACTGAAATGTGACATACATGCAAGTATATGCAACTTAAGTATATGCATTGTTGTCCCAAATATCATGAACCAGATCTAAGTTTTTATGTCCTAAGTAAAATAATCATGGTCATTAATTATATGTAGTTGTTTTTAAATTATGAATTAAACTAAATAAATAAGAAATTAAAATTTCTAAAATAAAAAATTCTATTTACTGTACCAAACACCACTTTCAATACACAATATTCACCATAATTTATTAAACAACACAATTGGAGGACTTTATTAAACAACACTTTATCAATAAAGTTGATAAAGTAGCATAAAGACAAATGAGATTCAAGATAAATAAAAATGTGTCTTCAAAAATACATTAACATCATATTGATCCATTCACATCTGCTGAAGCTTTAAACTGAGTGCCAGAGAATCATATTCAGTCACCTACAGAATTTGATATTGTGTTGGAAAATAATGATTCATTATCACAGCTAAACTGGTTTCTTGCTCTTCCGATGTACGTCTCTATCGTGTTCATGTTCTTCTTCCTCCTCTAAACAGTTTGTTCAGTTGAACCCTACAGTACATGAACAGAAGATGTGATCACTGATGTGGTGTAGCTTTTTCTCAACCAGAGGAAGAAGTCTCAACATCTATTATTTAACATTTATTGTTTCATTACTAAACGTTTTAAACTACATTACCCACATGTCTCTGTCATTCTATCACTGGAACAGGAACATGGAGCTGTAGTTTGAAATGTGCAGACATGCTTAGGGTTAGGGTTAGGATCTCGGTAAAGGAGTAATTTCTCACAACATAGAGACACTTTATAGTTAGTTTAATCTATAACTAACGTAATAATAACACCAAAACATACTTTGTAACATGAAGCGCCGTTTTATATGTGTTAAACGATTGTCCAATCACAGCGAGTTCTGCGATAAAGTCACAGCCAATAACAACCCAGCTGAACAGATGCGTCACAGTTACATGCCCATTTATGGTAAATGATGACAGATCTCTTCTGGTTCCGCCTGCAGGGATAGATACCTTAAATATTGTATATTAAGGCTGTTAAACATGTATTCCTTCTAATTAAATTATAAAACTCATATTTAAAAACAAAATACTCCGTTCACATGATCAATGATACAAATTTGCTTTTTTGATTAGACTGATGCATACATTTGAAAGAGGAACTTTTTGCTAAGCAATGTCCTACAGCAGGGTAGTTTTGCAGTATTTTAATTAAAGATAATTACATGTTCTAAAGTGCTTCTAACATTTACAGTGTATGTATACTATAGTATATTAAAGTTATATCAATTATATTCATAAATGTAACAAAAGCACAAATGAATGGACACAATTTTGAAAGCATATTCCAATATTTAATGTCAAACTGTTTAAAGACAAATGTAGAGCCAAAACTACAGCACAAAAGTATAAAAATCAGTTAATTAAAAATATCCAGATACAGGGGCAATCTATTATAGTGACACATTAACGTTAAAAAATTGCTATGATGAAGTTATATATTTACAAACCAAGAGATGAGATTCAACTTTGTTATGTGAAAATACATTTGTTTCTTCACTTTAAAGAACAAATAGGCAAAAATATAAGCACAAAATTTTACATTCTCAACTTTCATTCTATATCCTTGTGATTATTGGTCACTTTTATTGTAACTATGCAATGAATATGTCCTTTAGCAAAACACCTGATGAGCACTGACCCTTTTTTATAAAGGCATTAGGCAGAAATCAAGTACAGTTTATGAAGCTGAAAGAGAAAACAAAATGCTTTAACAATATGGAAAAAGATAAATCACTATTTTCAACATTGGTTCTGCATATATCAAAGAGATCACGAGGAGGAGTGGACTTCACATGAACACTTTCAGAAACTGAGACAGAGCAAAGGGTGCACCTCGCTGGACACATCCTACGCATGCCCAAACAACAACACCCAAACACAGTGATGAAGAGGACACCACCAGGAGGATGCAGGAGACAGGGAAGACCAAGGAAGACATGGAGACAGATGTTTCACAAAGACCTGAAGAATGTCAGTGTCCCATGGGAAGATGTGGAGAACTTGGCCACGGATCGAATACGTTGGAGGACACTTGTCGCCCAATGTGCCCGGCACAGGACTTGATGATGATGTTGTGAGTTTATCCATAACTGTGGGATATTTTTCTGTAAAGAGTGTTGCATAATTAAATGTTAAAAGCATTTTTATGTTATAAGTTCACTGATA
The DNA here is from genome assembly GCF_963993115.1 of Abramis brama. Classification (NCBI taxonomy): domain Eukaryota; kingdom Metazoa; phylum Chordata; class Actinopteri; order Cypriniformes; family Leuciscidae; genus Abramis; species Abramis brama. Next base: position 5,740,467 of record NC_139976.1, on the reverse strand, counting down.
TGTGGGCATTTCTATGAATAAAAGTATGTCTTTAATAGCAAGCAATAATCGTATGAAAATGATTTACATGCAAACGGGTAGGGCAGTGTAACTAATCTGATTACGACAAAATAATTGAGTATCTGATGTCATGTGACATGATAATGTCAGATAAGCTTTTCCACTCTTGCAAACAGAGGTAGGTTATGAGGTGTGGAGAGACATCATGTATCACTGGAACATAAACAGACGGGGACCAATTTGTAATAATTGTAATAAATACAATGCAATTAATATAAACTTTCTGACAGTGTGTGGGACATCCGACTACTTTCCAAGAAGTGGCGCAACTGATTTACAAATATCGCGATAATTGCGTACAGGAATTGAGGCAGTAGCCAATGACAGCACTAGGAGTAAAAGCTGCAGGATTGTGTACGAGTATACAAATATGTACGAGTATCGTACGAATTTGACAACTTGTTAAATCTTGTGAATTATTAAGACCTTCAGACTATGTTCATACTGATTGGGCTATGGGTTTTGTGAGAAAAGGTTTAAGAAACAACTAATGCTTGATCAATTATTTGATTTAGAGTTAAAAACAACACATACATACCATTGCGAATATTTACCTATGCAGCTTTCCGTCTCCTCCGTTTACTTGTCCTCAAACAATATGTGGCTGACTGAGTCCGAAGGGCCCTTTTGGTCTTTTCAGCTGAAAAAAAAGAAAAGAAAATATCATTATGTATAATTAATATATAGGATTATTTAAAGGACAAAGTACTGCCTTACAAATATTGGATGTTACATTATAAAGCATTAAAAGCATGGCAAGTGTTGTGTTTAATATGCATTTACAACAAATATCACTTTAAAACTACCAATTCTGGGGAATAGCATGGTAAGTTTTGTGATTACTGCCCTGTACTACACCAATCACAGTAAAACTAAGGTTACTGAGGTTTGAAGCATGCTAAGTTTTGTGGTCACTGTCCTTTTACCACACCTATCACAGTAAAATTAGGGTTACTGTGGTAAAAGCATAGTAAGTGTTGTTTTTACTGTACATTTACAATACGTATCACATTAAAACTACCAATAGTGTGGTAAACGCATGGTCAGTTTTGTGATTACTGTCTTTTTACTACACTTATCACAGTAAAACTAATGTTAATGTGGTAAAAGCATGGTAAGTGTTGTTTTTACTGTGCTTCTACTACAAATACAACAGCACGTCACGTGACAGACGGTGTTTAATCAACCTGTTTAGAATTAGAAAGCAATGAAACGCAAAGCCTCCGTGGCGATGACAGATATAATGCAGTGACTGAATGCGAGCTAATCTTATTAATATCGACAAACAGAAAAGACATTATATCACACATTATTAGGACAGCGTATTTATTACTACTTACCAACATCTGGCACACGTGAACTGATGCCAAATATCGCGATGTGTTCGGAACGAGACTTCTTCAGCGCGATTTCCTACTGATAAAATATAATTTTAAAAATATCAATAAACAGCAAAGCAATCCAGCTTCCCTGGCAATAAGATCGAAAAATAACATTAAAAAAATACATAAACCATGGTCCATGATAAGAAAAAACCTCGTGAATTAATGTTGATTAAACAGGTTCTCTGCTGCAGCCCGATAGGCAGAAAGAATCATGCTGTGATCACGAACGACGCTTCCCATTGAAAATACATTAGTTTAAAAAACGTGCTGGTATTACGAAAATAACGAAATAAACGTGCCCGAGTCACGAATCAATAGATTAAATTATGTGACCATTTCACGAACTGCCGTGAGACTTGCTATTAGATGTAGTAACAACATTCGCCCCCATTAGAGATTATGAGTTATGTTTCTGTACAAAAAAAAATAAAAATAATAATAATAATAATAACGCGTATTTCTGCATGCACCTTCGGCATCTGCACGAGATGGAATCGTGAATCTTCGTACGATTAAGGGGCGGGACGAAGACGTTATAATACATTTCTGCGTGCAATGCATACGCATTTTCCGTCAATAGAAGTTTAACGGGAGGGTTTTGCGTACCATATGAACGCGAAATGTGACTTTGGCGTGTAAATACTACGCCAAATGAAAATGAAAACTCGTGGTATAGATACGCAGTAGTAAGAGACTGGGTTGATTTTGCTTAGATATATTATTTTGCTCACGGAAAGTGCCAAGAGCCAATGTCTATAAGCATTTTCAGCTGTTGTTATGTGAAGCTTTTTCCTCAAAACTGACCGCACGGATTTGCCAGTAACACCGCTACGAGTCATCTGAAACCTTCTTTTGATGTAGGTCTCATCCGAAACATCAGCTCTCGCAGTTAATTCCAATCTTTGAAGGTGGCGTGCACTTCAAAGAGAGGGAAATGAAACAGGAAGTGCAAGGGAAGTCTTTCTTTATGGGCAGAAAAAAAATGAAACGTTAATAGAGACCGAGGGTGTCAATAACATGTCTAATATTCTACACTTCAGTGTCTGTCACAAATATGCTTTTGGCATTGGGAACCTTTGTCGATGTAAATAAATTAGGTGGTGCTTTTTTTTCAACTTATTTCTAAGCATGATCATAGACTAGTCTTGTGACTGGAAGGTGGTCGGTCAAAAAGCAAACTATCACAGCTGGTTAAGGTAAAGCAGAAAGGCTTTGTTGCCTTCAGCAGCTCTTGACTCTGATCAGGATCAACAAGGCTGATTCATGATTCACAGGAGTGAGTTTAGCTCGGTCTGGTGGGAGGAAGCTATGAATTTTGATTTGGCAGGTTATTTTGATGTTTTTTTGGCCGGAAACATGTTGAACACAAAGAGCTTTTGGAAGTGAGAGAGAGCTGTGAGGGGGACGGTGAGACTCTCACTGTTGTAAGATGTAATAGGACATGACACAAGTTCAAAATGTGAGTTCTTCTTTCTTCACCTGCCTGTGGTCTTCTGTCCAATCAAAGGACGAGGAACGTGAAGTAGCAGCTGCACAAACTACAATGCTTTTCCATTCTTGTTCATGTATCCATTCAACCAATCTAATTGGTCCGTGTCATTTGGCACTAGTGGCTGTCCTACTTGCGTGATTTTATTTCCCAAACCAGTTTAGCGCAAACTCCGCCTCACAGCCGATTCGAAAGACTTCATTGGTCATGTCAATCACAATGCTGATTGATTACACAATGCTACAACAAAGCGGGATTTGAAAAATCCCCACTATGACAAACCAATTTTTTAACAACGTAATAATTATTTATGTTGAGCTCTGTTTCCAGTGACAGCAATTGAATTGAATAGATGCCAAGTCACTATCTGCACTCCCGCTGGTAATAGCCACATCATATTGCTTTCTATTTGCATAAAGTTGAGCTCTGCTGCTCTACTATGTTGGATCACAGCTGGATTCTGTCACTCGAGTAACAGGTCTGGAAATCACCAGCTCTAATTGAACAAGAATGATGTTTGGTCGCTTTTCATTTAGCATGTAGGAGGACCTGGGTTCATATTATGACTGTGACTATTGGTGATCACTACAGTTTCACTGCATAGAAAAGAACAAATTGCTTATTTTGATTATTTTCGGTGTTCCATTAGAAAAAAACAAGAGAGTTTTGTGTAACGAAGATTTACAGAGTTTATTTTAAAGAGAATGATTTGAAGATGGTGCAACTTGAACAGACAAAATTTTACATTTCAATGTGTGACTTTTTGTTATTGAAAATGCTATTTGTTTTTAGCGCAATTTTCCACCGGACAAAATTGCGATTGTTAACTCATGATTTCTGTTCTGTCTGTGCGCACCAATCTTGCACTTCTATCTACTCCTCAACCAGACCACCTAGAGACTTCGGGTTTTCGGCATTATGTTAAGGAAGGTCTAATCTCGGGAACGCACAAAAAAAAATCCAGGAAAAGATTTACTATCTCTTAGTGTTGTGATCCCATGAGGTCAGAAAATTGCGCTAAAACACTCAACGAGTTTTTATTACTTGTTTGAAGTTGCATTCAAAACTTTGTCCATGATGGTCTTGGACAGTTTAATATAGTTAAATTGCCTACATACTGTATGTACGTACTTCCACTTAAGGACGTCAGGTTTAGAATAACATGAATGCAGTGTTATTTTAGAATTATTTATATAGTATTTATTAATCTTTGCATTAGCCTTCATTTTTTGATTTTCAGTTTTCATTTTAATTTTAGTCTTTTTTTATATATATTTTTATTTATTATTTTAGTGCTTGATTTTTATGTCAGTTATGGCACTATTTCTAAATTCTAATAGGGCACTATTTTAACTTCAGATTATTAATTATAAAGGGATAGTTCACCCAAAAATTCTGTCATTTACTTACCCTCAAGTTGCTCCAAACCTGTATGAATTTCTTTCTTCTGCTGGACACACACACACAGAGAGAGAGAGAGAGAGAGAGAGAGAGAGAGAGAGAGAGAGAGAGAGAGAGAGAGAGAGAGAGAGAGAGAGAGAGAGAGAGAGAGAGAGAGAGAGAGAGAGAGTGAGAGAGTGTTTATGGGCCTAGACGGGTCTAGTTACTCCTTCAAAATATCTTCTTTTGTGTTCAGCAGAAGAAGGAAATTCATATAGGTTTGGAACAACTTGAGGGTTATTATTAAATGATAACCGAATTTTCATTTTTGGGTGAACTATCCCTTTAAGTTTTTCATCTAATATTTATATTTCAATGAAACTGGTTTTATTTTTATTTTCATTTTTGAGTGAACGGTCCCTTTAAATCAAATTCCCTGCATACATAAATATTCCAATTTGGGTTGACTGCTTTCTATCTGCAATCAAATGCAAATTTACTTAACATCATGGAGTGACAGCAGGTCCTCGTGTTTGCTTCTACCTGTAATATTATCCCAAGCTCTCTGACACTCATCTGAGCTCTTGATGAGGACTGATTTAGCATAATGTCATTTAACAGCGCATCTTTCTATTGATCAACTGTCATTACGAGCTAAACCGTGAACCAGTTAGTTACCTGAAAAGTATAGAGCATCCCTCAGTTTTTGGGGAAAGATAATGTAAAGCTGCATTTAAATCACACACACTAGAAGTTTGATTCTAAAATAAAGAAGATGTTTCCAGCTGTGAGAGCTATGAAATAGTAAACTGAATGAAAAAGTTTTTGATACAAACCTCCGGCTATTGCTTTCAGGCTGACATTTGAAGTGAAGTTTGTTGCATGACAGAGAGTTGCTGTTTTCATTTAACATCCATTGCCATTAATGTTGACATGTCCAGCAAAGTGGCGTAGTTGATAAAAGTGCAACTTAATGCAATGCATCTATTTTGCAGCCATATTTTACATTATAGTTGTACAACCAATAATATCAAACATCAAGCAGTAGCAACACACACTATGATCAACAATACAGCATAAAGGTGTTGTTTGTGTGAACGAAGCTTAATAAGGTAGTTACATAATCGGATATTGTTCACTTCCTCCTCTAAGTTGGTTGCGCAGGAAGTCTGCTCGATCCTGAACTCCGGATACCGTTTGAATCATAAATGGCTGATTCTGACAATGCACATGCTCCAACTTTCCAACCCCTGGGCAGTTTAACTGGCACAAATGGTTCAGTGGGCAAGACTTCAGGAGCAAGTCTTCTGATCCCTTCTGCCCTCGCTCTCCGGCTTCCTTCGACTTTAACAGCTGTAGCAGCATCTTTTAAACACACAGTGGAGATTTTAGATCAAAGTCCGTGTTATCGCTGTCAAGCAGAGCCGTGTGCTGTCGGTGTGCTGTGTGTCCGCTGGACAGGGCACAGCTTTGAGTTTCACTCCTCTGCGGTCAGTCAAACGTGTCACTTTGACTACGGCTGTCTGGGGAAGGGTGCTGATGTTCCCCTATCTGAGAGAGACTGGCGAGACTTTCAGCTCAGCACCACCTGAACAGCTATTTAAAGAAGAAAATCCTCCGATTCTTCTTGGCTGCACGCAAACATTTCAGAGGAGGCCTTTGAACTGCAGTTAATGCATTTTTCTGTCTTCTTTCTTCGCATCTGGGACTGGCAAGAACTTTAATTTGTGAGGAATTTCAGATAACTATGCCTTAATGAAAGCATGCTAATGAGATGTAAATGAGCCATCCAATTATCAACTGTTTTTCATTTCAATTCTGTATAAGTGCCCTTGATTGAATTTCTTCCTAACCTAAAAAACTCGCCATGATTTTGCCACTTTACTAATAAACACAATTTTTATTTACTTTCGCTAGTGTGTTTAGAATGATAATGAACAAAGGAGGAAGGATTCCTTCCTATACCTTAGGGTACATAAGGGTAAACTGCATGAAAATAAATATTCATTATGTTCATGCAGTGTTTACCCTTATGTGGATTATGCATCACATGATTTGAATCATGTCACGTTTTTAAATGTGTGTGTCTAACTACGATGATCACCTGTTTCTTCAAAGAGTTAGATTTACAGTTTTTTTGTGCATAAGTTAAATTTGGATGGAAACATTGAAAATATCCAAAGTGAGCCATGTCACATTTCAAAATGAAGTCAAGAATCTGAAGCATCTATGAGATGTTAATTGACTGCAAGGAGAAAACAGCGCATAAGCTAACGAGGCAAGAGGAGCAGTTTGCTAACAACTGTTAGCAATAGAAGTTTGAGAAACATGTACATTCTATCTGTCCAAGGTGACTTTGAGATGCTTAGTTTGTTCATAACATTTATCAGATTCATCATGTCAGTAGCCAAGCATTATAAATGATCAAAGTTAAACCGAGGTAATCATAAAACCATCCTTGAAAGATTAAATGCACCATTATTTGCCGCCTGGAATATTTTGAAAGAGCTAGCAAAGTAGAGCAGCCTGTGATTTACTAACTACACATTTACGAAGAGTGTTCAAGACACGCTGTAGAGCACTACCAAGGGATCGTGGCAATGAAAACAAAATAAGGTGGGCAATTATATACTTTCAGAACAAAAAGACTGCAGTGACTTCAACAAAAAAGCAACAGCGGAGGCATATTGTTGTTCTCCCTTCAGCTCTGTTGAGTTTTATTTGATCTGAGTGAAGTATAAACGGCTCTCAGCTGTTCTGATTATAGAGATGTTGAAGGATCAGTCTGTGACACGTCTCGCACTGCCTTTCAAACACACTCCAGGGGTTCAATGCTATGACAGCTATTGAAAGTAAATAAAGATCCTTTATTTGCTCAGAGATTCACTGAGTCAAATACTCAGACTAATCTAAAACAGCAAGGCCTTTTGAGAAGAAAGAGTGTATTCATAACTGTTATTTTGCTGCAGACCACATTGTCCAGTGCATGAGTTCGCATATATTTTATGAAGTAGCTGATGTATAAATCTTTAATGCCATTTATTGTAAGATCGGTATTATCTCTCTGCCAACTCTTATACTCAAATAAAATGTACGCTTTTACTATTTTCAAAATTAATTTGGCTACTAAATTTAAGTTACTGGCTATTCAGAACTTCTACTAGCCAATTTGGATTTCATACATTATTTTTTTAATCAAACAAAATCCTGTCATCCAGCCATCTGCTCCTTTCCTCGTTCATCCTTATTCTTTTCACCAAAATGTGTTTTAGGTGGACAGATCAATACAGTACTAAGAACAGAAAAAAGAAAATGTAGGACGTTGGAAAATAACAATGCCATTTCTGTTAACCAAATGCTTTTTAATCTTCGCTATTGCTTCAAATCAAATGAACAAGCGCACCGTTATTTGTTGCATAGTGATGTGCATGTTCAAGTAAGCCAGATATGGCTTTATTTCATATTTTTTATTATGATATATGCTGTATTTAATATCATGATGACTCACGAGTTGAGTATTTGTGCTAAATTGATGCAGATTTGGCTTACACGAACTTCCCCAGAAAAGTGAGTAAACATAATAAGTAACATGCGAAATTGGCTAGTGATTTGACAGCGTTATCCGCCACAGTTGATTTTTACCTGCATTTGGCGGGTGTTCATTTCAAACCCTATATGTATATATAATTCCAATTGTCTATAGTTCAAATTTGAAAATAGTAAAAGCATACATTTCATTTCAAATCTTGTATCTCAAACAACCTTTAGCATGATGCATTTAGACTTAGTCGTTCAATGACAGCATAACTGATCAGTAAGTGTGAATATTCCCAGTGATGTCTCATTATGTACCAACTAGCCAATAGTGCATACATTTGAATAAAGTTATATATTGATAACAAAATAAGGTAACACTTTATTTCGATAGTCCACTTTAGACATTCTACTAACTATAAATAACTTTGCAAATGTAGTAAATGTCAACTTAGTATTAGTAGACTGTCTGCTTAATATCTGTTAACACTTTATTTTGATGCTCCCCAACAGACATTCAACTGACTAGAAGTAACTTTGCAACTACATGTCAACTTATTCTACTAACCCTAACCCTAATCTAACAGTCTGCTAGTACTCTGGGAGTAAGTTGACATGTATTTGCAAAGTTATTTATAGTAAATGGAATGTATAAAGTGGACTATCAAAATAAAGTGTAACCCAAATTGCGTCTTTGTATAGGTTTATAGTTCTCCTGTGGAGTATCTGGATGCAGTGCAGTATAATTCATCATCATAGGCATGAATATCTCTAAAAATATCCCCATATTGGTTTCTTCGAACCTTTGAGAATCTCAATATAATAAAAACCAGTGAATTATGCCCTGCATAAAAGTGCCTTTGTATGTGAATGAATATAGTCTGTGTTAGAATGTAAGAGTGAATCCCTGCTACTCTTCTGACATGACATGGTTATCTCTCACTATGAGGAGAGGTAAAGATTTCTCTCCGTTTTCTGATGCCTACAGCCTACAATGATATTCAGTTGTATTCAATACTGCAGAGCACTGAGTACATGTACAAGGCCAATGAAATAGCCTACAGTTAGCACTTAAATGCAAGTAGCAATATATTATTTAAATAATATTGTCTAAAAATGCTGTTGCCAGCAAACTAGTGTTTTGAAAATAACTGCATCCCCTTAAGACTTTAAGTTAAGCAATATCACACTATCTAGAGTGTTGTTGTTTTGCATGCTTGTGAATGTAGCATTGATTTTTATTTTATTTTATTACACGTCTCTGAAATACTTTATGCTGATTGGTCAACCGCAGCATTCAGAGATTAGATAATTCCTAATTTTCACCATTGTCTGTTCAGTGCTATATACCAGACTGCATCGATGCTCACGCTCACTTGTTTCAAACAAATGCTACCATTGGTTGCAGAGAAAATCACCTCAGATGAAGTATTAATATCACTTTAATTTTCTAGACTGATTGCTTTGTAAATTGTATTGGACTTTTGGACAAGTGGAAGTTAGGATAATATACAAGTAAAAATACAGTATACAGTACAATAATTTAAAGTCCACCTATTTTTTCATAAATAATGACCAACCGACTGTATATAATCCCTAATATACAATAATTCTTTAATATCAAGCTACATTTAGGACTAAAGTAGTTTGTCTTTCTTCACCTATGAAAGTTGTAACTCGATCTGAGAATTGCTAAGTATTGTATGAGTTGGCAATTTCGTATCAATTTGTTTGATCTGACTCATTGATTTGTAGGTAAAACGTCACCGTGAAGGTCCACTGCTAAATCTGAGCCTCAGGGGACAGACAGACAGACAGACGGATGGATATGGATTGTCCCACTCCCAACAACAGGCTTTAATACCCCATGCTTCCAGCTCCCCATCAGCTTACATTAATCCTTTTTGGAGTTTCTTTCCTGCTTTTTTTCCCTCTCTAAGCAGTTTCATTATCTCTTTAAGGTATGTACATTATTATAGAGCTGAGCTTGAAGCATAATAAATGGTCTTGTCATGATAGCAGTAGGTCAAAATTCATAGTAAATATATCTTGCTATTGTATCAGTGACAGCTTTAAAAGTAATAGTTTTGTTTGTTTACATTAACATTTTTCTTTCCACATGTTTATCTGTTTATTTGAAATTCTTTCTATTATAATTTGTTTTGCTCTTGTCAGCTAGAACATAAAGCACTTTGAGTTGCTTCTGGGATAAATGAAGGATGTCACAGAAATTGAAAGCAATGTGCAGAATTAGTTGGAAAGCCGTTCATCGATGCGCAGATTCATCATTCGAATGCCGAATACTAATATAAGAGGCAGGACAAACACATTATCGTTTCCTAGAAGATTAAAGCAGTGTCTCTTCAGAAAGTGGGCCATGGGCTCTTCCAGAGAGCATTATCGATCTCCAGAGTTGAGCTCCGCTGGTTCCTTCGTTCAGCTGAGGAGACTCATCACATGCTCATTCTTACCGGGTCTTCCGTCGCCTTGATGCTGGGTGCACAGGGATAGAGGGATGGGAAAAAACCCATCATTTAGTATTCAGCATCAGCAGCGTTTGCCTGAAAGAGCAGGCAGCAAAGAGATGAGCCGGAATGGGATTGGATTATTTCAGAAGCATTTTTATGGCAAAGAAATTGAATTTGCCTTGCCCAAGAGCTCATGAGACATTAGACGCAGGCAGTCATCAGCTGAATATTATTATGCGTTTAGAACAGAGACGGCTATTGGGAAGCTAGTGGCTGCCAAAGGAAGAGCGGAAAGCTGCACACAGCCAATTATCTCATTAAACTAGCCTGCTTATTAAAGCTGTATATAGGCGTAACCATGTGTGCCAGTGTCGTCTGCATTACACCTGACAGCCTCTGAGCTTTCTGTATTTAGATCTGGGACTGTGTCCAAAGCTGCTTGTTTGTTCCTGCAAATATGTAAGACAGGACATCGTGTTCCAGATGGATTTTCTCTTGTATAGCAAGCCCTGATTCCATTCAATTACATAGACAAAAGAAAGGTCTGCAACATGACTGAGAGCAAGTCTAAGCTTATAGATGTAGACCTTCAGAGCTCAAGAATCAGCATGTTAGATTGTGCTTGCCTCTGCTGGTAGATGATGGAACTATATAATTATGCAGGCAAAATAACTTTATCCTTTGATGACATGAAAAGCAATATATATATACATATACATATATATATATAATATATAAAACAAAACTTGACAGGTTGTGCCCTTTCAGCTAGGGCTGGGGTAAATGATTATTAATTAAACGATTAGTCGGGCGATTATTTTATCGATTAGTCGACTAATCTAACGACTAATTGGAATTAAAGGGATACTTCACCTCTGAAAAGATGAATGTGTATTTAAAATAGGTCATTTATGTAGAAGAAATGTGAAGACATTTTTGAATTTGGAGCTTTCTAGACTGAGAAAAGCCAGAAAATGTATTTTTGGCTTATGTGGATGAAAGACAACAACTCCCAGAATGCACTTGCTTCGCTGCCCTAGGAGGCCACTACCAAGCCACGCCTACCGGTTAGAGAGCGCAGTTGAAAACAACAAGAAGGTTAGGCTACTAACTTAGTGAGTCTCCGTGACGAGTTTGCCCTGGATTTCGAGATCGCCCAAAATGTCCGGGAATTCGGCTTTTGCGTTCTACAGTCGCCATTTATTATGTTTACTGTGGCGAGCAGGACGAGGCTGACGGCCGCGGGAGAACGGCGCGAGGCCGGTGGCGTCATTACTGAGACGCGTCGGTCTCATATCTCTCACGGAGGAGCGGGAATTTTCTTAGCAATGGTAAAACGCACATCAAACGATCACTTGTTTAGCGTTCATGTAAACACTACATTCAGATTCACCGATCGGAATGAATTCAGTTAGATTGAAACAAAAGGTGTGCATGTAAACAATGAATGGCGACCGCAGAAAGCAAAAGCCGAATCCCGGACATTTTGAACGATCTCGCCCGCCTGACAAGTCCAGGAAAAGGAGGATGGTAACCCCTACAACTCAGCTTTCTCCTACTACTCAGCTTTCTCCTACTAAGTTACTCAGCTTTCTCCACAGAACAAGAGCCTGCTAGCTTAGCTTCCAGGCTGACACTGTGTACATTCTGTGAGTGAGATCCCACCCTCTATGGACGGGTTGAAAACATGCGGAACAGCTCCTTCTACTGGCTGTAGTCTTTAGCCTCTGGCCAGAAAATCCTCTGATGACGCAAAATGACGATTTTTGCGTCATCGGAGGATTTTTTCCAGACAAAAAATACATAAATCTCTCCTCTCAGGGGTATATGAGGGTGGAAAGCACGGTAATTCGAAAATACTACAGGTTTTCTACTAATACAAAGCTTAATGCTAAATCCTGAAGTATCCCTTTAATTATCCTTTCTGTTATTCGCATATCTCTCAAACTGTTAAGGCCATTGCACACTGAGTCCGAAATTTTCGTATGCGTTTTTTCGTGTTCGTCAGCGTTAAAATTCGTCACGCACAGAAACCTTGCACACTGAGTCCGATGCGTATTTATTAAACCTTTGCGGAAAAAAACGCAAAAAATACAAAATGGATTCGTCAAGCAGTGAGGATGATTTTGTTTTTGTTGCCCTCTTTCTTCTTAAAAAGAGAAAAAGAAAGAGGAAATATTGGGTCCATCCAATCCTGAGATTGCGCTGAGAGGAAGGAGAGTTTCACCTCCTTATGAAGGAGTTGCGAAATTATCCCAAACGATTCAAAATTTACCTCAGAATGTCAGTGGAACAGTTTGATGCTTTGCTAGCGATACTGGAGCCACATATTAAAAAGAAGACCACCAATTTCCGTGAACCAATCGATCCTGAACAGAGACTGGCAGTATATGTCTAAGGTATGGCAACACGCACGCACGCGCACACACACACACGGCCGGCGGAAGCGCTGGGCAGACAGAACAGCTGTATACAGGTTATATTTTATACCCAAATAATACATGATTAGTAATCGAATTGGCTGCTCGATTTTGTCGTTCGCTTGTAAGGTGGCTCTGAATTGTCAAAAAACCTCTCAAAATACTGGCTGTGGATACGAAAAACGCAGAAAATCGAACCTGATCCGATTTTTTTTTATTACGGACGAAAGTTTCGTAGACAGTGTGCAAGCGTGATTGACATAACGTGAGGTTGATTTTTTTTTTTAACGTGTGAAAATTTCGGATGCGAATTTCGGACTCAGTGTGCAATGGCCTTTAGTCCGATGGATTTCAAACCTGACAGGTGTCTTGCTATGGGCATGAGTAAGTGCAGTGCCAAGTTTGACGTTGTTTGGATGAGAAATGCAAAAGATATCATTAAATATATCGGTAAAAGAAGCACTTAGAAGGTTGTGGTTTAAAAATAAACATTCTGACATTAGGGTTGTATCGGTCAAAGAAGCCCCAAGAAGGTTGTGGTTAAAAAATAAACATTCTGACATAAACACTCTGTCAGCTACAATGTTTACTTCTGAATATTATAGTATAAACGTGATAAACCCATTTTGATTAATTTGAGAAAAAAATGTGTTTTCTTTACCAAGAAAGTGGCAAGATGAAAACCACTATTTTCTGTTTCAAACTTTCACATAGCATCTTTAGGTTATAATAACATAAATTCAAATCCAGATTTTGGATCAAGATTTATTATAAAAACTGATTCTTTTTCCCCAAAAATGCAATAAATTCATGACACTTTTTTTTCAAAATGCAATTAATCCATTGAAATATAAAAGTTATTTTTCATATTTCATGTTGAAAATACACAACAAAGTAAGTTGATCCACATATGACAGCCTCTGAACTCGGTCAATACTAATCTTATAAACAGGCACATACTGGACTAAACATACATTCAATCAGCCATCGCTAAGAAATACCTCCTGAACTTTTTTGACGGAGATCAGCTGTAAAATGGCTTGGTCCTGCTCGGTTTTCGTTGACTGAGAACAAGAATTGAAAGTTTTTTAAAAGATCCCCTGGGGTTAACGTGTCAGCGTGACAGAAGTTTGATGCTGTCGTGCGAGAACAAGCTACAGTCGGCATTTTTCCTCCTCCCGCGTGCCTCATCTTCTTAATCTCCTCACGTAAATGATTAGATTTCGATGGCTTACGTTTCTCATACGGCAGAAACCACCACAGGTTCATCAATGCCGTCAAATGTATTCATTTGTTTGTTTGTTTGTTGATCAAAAAGTACAAAGTAGATAAGGAAAACTAGGATGCCGGGTGTATTCAAAGCGCCGCCGTTACTGTTTACAATGCGTGGAATGGTGCGCTGTGATTGGTTGAGCGGATTTATCACATTCTGCAGAGAAAGGAGACTGCCGTTTGTCGCGGTTTGGAAGGAAAGGGAGAAAACATGACAAAATAACACGGCGGGCGGTGTGTGTGGCGAGCTGTACCTCCGGGAATGGTGCAAAAAATAAATAAATAAAGAAGTGTCGACGCAAAAATATGACGTCGACGTAATTTTGACGTCGAAGCGTTGACATCATCGACGCACCGCTACAGCACTACTTTCAGGTGCATCTGCCAACCGAGCAACTGCTATTGAGAAGAAAAGGTAATGCTAACGGAGAGCTTTATGCAGATGTATACACACTTTTATAGACAGCAGCTTAAATTGCAGGGGTACATTACTTTAGACATCCTTTCTGACTGAATCTTGTTAGAATATACAACAATGTTCTGAGAATAGCTTTTGCATCATTTGTTGCAGAGGATACTTGCTTTGATATTTTGTTATCTAATGCTTTGATATTCAGACATTTTATATGTGACTAAAGCGTTCAAATACTTCAGGCCACTGAATGCAATTTACAATGTGGAATATATATATATATATATCTTTAATTTCATAGCCCTGGCAGCATCAGCAATGAAGCATCAAAGTGTCTTTTGATTATGGTGAAGATCAGAAAGGAAATCTAGGTCATTTATTATAACGGCAAACCCATAGTTTTGCTTTTGGGTCTTTTTTGGGGTCTAAATGGAGCATTAGTAGACGCTCTATGGTAAGTTAAGCAGACGCCTGCTTCTTTAGATGAAGTGTGACAGAACCTGAGCGAAAGGTAGAAGTTGATTTGATCTGAGGCTTTATGAGACTCTTGGGGTCTGAATCTACTCTGCCAATTCCAGTAACAGACCTCCCATATGACCACTACCACAGATGTGCCAGGGTCCACAGAGTATCATGGGTAATTGTAAGTGAAATAGACCAAGCTGGCTTCATGATGGAGTAGCCCTTGACTCCACCGCTTGTGAGATAGAGTTTAGAGATGGACCGCTGAAAGGAACAATTCTTTTGATTTAGTTATCAAACCTGATGGGTACGTGAGACAAACAGTCAAAAAAAAAGAAAAAAAAAAAAGAAAGAAAAAAAGAGGTAATTTGCAGTCCGTCTTGAATTTATATTGTACAAGATAATTAACTACTGTGAGGAATGGATAACTCAAGATTTTCAAATAGTAGGCTATGTCATTGTCACACCATGTAACATGGATTGTATATATTCAGCTTTAAAGGAATAGTTCACTTAAAGGGGCTATATGTAAGAATTTTCATTTATTAATATCTTTTTAATTTCCAATGTTTGAACAGCTTGTAACGAAACTTAAAAAAAAAAAACACACACTCCCGACTTCCTATAGGCTGTCTCTGAAAGCCTAGACATGATTTTGATTTTAAGGACTAGGGACATTTTTGCCGGGAAAATCTAAAGAATGTGACGTTAATCTCAAATATAGCCTACTTATAATCAATATCATAACAGTGTAATTTTAATTACCCCATTGGTCGACATGATGCTGGTGAACTGCATAGCTTGTGCAAACATGCACATCGCTATGATCAGATGCTGCTGCTTTCTCAGCGCTGTCATTTTGTTGTTGTTGTTTTTATTTTGTTATTGAGAGGAAAGCGTGCAGGACATTTTTACATAGCATATTCATCTAAATGTCGCAGTGTGGACGGCATCTGGATGTTCCCCAACATTATATTGCTTCAAAGGTATTTCCAGCTTCTTTTTACTTATAAGCAAAAACAAAATAGAACTTCGCTGTGAGTATATTGGAGCATTGAATCGCTCTTGTACATTGCCTGTGCACAAGTGCAAACACAAACAAAAAGTTGCTGGCTGCAGTTCACTTAACGGCCACCGGTGTTGCTAATAAGGGTTTCTGTATTCTGTAATATAAGTAGATTAGAGAGCAGCAGTGGTGTGAAATCAAAGCACACATCTAAATAAATGAAGTATTTATTTGTTTATTTAAAAGTTAGTGGTCAGTGATTTTTTTAATGAAAGAAATTCATTCAGCAAGAATTGATCGAAACTGTTGCAAAAGATTTATATTTCAAATAAATGCAGCATTTTTTTAAACGTGTGAAGTTGAAGATGAAGTTGACGATGCTGACTCGCGATCTTTGCAGTAGTGAACGCGCCTGAGAGAAATACACATTTCATACAGATGACATAAGCAGAGAACAGTCTGTTTTCTTTCGTTTTGAATTGTTCTGTTTAAAAATAGACATTTCAAGCTTTCAATATATGTCTCAGGTCTGTGAGGCAGGTAGGTTTCGTTTCATTTGAAACATGATGAAAAAACCGATGAAACATTGATCAAAATTAAGATACAATTAATACAAAACGAAATTAAATTTAAATACAGGCTTTGTGCTTTCTGTTTGAGGTCTCTGTGAAAGTTTTAAAGCAGTCTTTTAGTGCCGCTTTCAGAGCGCTCACGTCCATAACGGAGAACTGTCCCGTCCGTAACATTGTTAACGCAGTCCAGTGCGACTTATATGTTTTTTTCCTCTTCATTTTTGACTGATCGTTTTTTGACTCGTAGATATTTGAATATATTGCTTGATACAGTATTTGATACCCGTTCGAATTTGATTTTTCTCAAAAGTGACAGCACGTGTGATTTGTGGATTACTGATAAGCGCGAGTGGAGAAACAGGCGTTTATTTATTCATTCTCAGTGTTGAGAAACGTAGCTTTCATGTGTTACGTTATTGTGTTAATAATAACTAAAGTAGCCTACCTAATTATGTTACATATTTATTTTGTATGAAAACTAGCGCGTTCGTTACTTAGGCCAATGGATTAAAAAGTAGGCTACCATTGTATCAGTGCTGCGCGAGCTCTCTCTCTCACAAACACAGACGCACGCACACAGAGAGAGAAGATCATTGTAAAATGAAAAATTGGCGGGCTAATTCGTCTTATAGCCTACTTGTTATTATTTTTAGAATAAGTGATTCGTTATGCTATTATTGGACTCCTGTCTATTCATTGTCAACTGTTTTCTATAAATATGTTTGTATTGGCTAACATTTATTCAGTTAATGCGTGTCCTGTTTAAAATGTGCAATGTTCAAACTCAAAGACAGCACGTCACAAATAGAAGCCCTTTTCCCTGTGGTATTTTTTAGTATCATATTTGGATATTGGAATAATAAATTAAGTCCTATACACAATGTTCCTATGTTTTTTTTTTAATACTGTTTTCTAGGGGTTTCTTAATTTTAGACAAGTTGACCAGCACACATTATATGCAATGCAATATAATGCATGTGTGTTTTGGAAAATAGATTTTTATTTGATTATCATAAAAATGTGTTTTCTATACAGAGATATATCGACATCGGTAAATATCGGTATCGGCCATAACAGCAATATTAATATCGGTTATCGGTATTGGCCACAATTTTCACATCGGTGCATCACTAATTTTACAATATTTCGGTTTCAACTGTATTTTTGATCGAATAAATGCAAGCCTTGGTGAACATAAGACGAGACTTCTTCCGAAAAGACGATGGCAAAAATTTGTCTTAAATTATTTTTCTATATGAAAAAAGTAAGGTGATTGCATTGAAATGTTGAAACCTTTCTGTTAAATTTAAATTGAGTTTGACTCTTAATCCATCAAACAGTATCTTCAAAAAGATGATTTTCTTAAGATCTGATTTTCTTTAGACCTAAACCTTGATTTTCTTTAGACAGTTTTTTTTTCTATGTGCAAATTACAGGTGGTTGAACAGCAGTTTGGTGTGACATGAAGACAGGATGTGATTCCTCCAGGGAATCGTCCCTCCGCTCGTGTCCGACACCTTAAAACACCACAGCTAAACAGAACACCAATCCAAAATCTTTGTGTGTGCGTTTCACAGCACGTCAATGGTACTTCATTTATCTCCATTTCTTCCTTGAATAAAGCTTGTTTAAGGACAACATTCTAATGTGTGTCAGGTTTGTGACTATTTTAAACATGTCAACCTTGTAAGAAATCATTTTATTTGATCACATCTCAGAGTTTTGCTGATGGTCATGACAAATTCCTACATGCATGCCTGTACCAGTGTCCTTGTTTTTGTAAGGTGCAGATAGCTGTTTTAGTGCTTTTTTCATATCCCTTGCCATTTTGAACAAATTGCTGCGCGACCCTGTTTGGGGAAGGTAGGTGGCTTTGCCCGTACACCGGCCCATTACTACATTACATATTGTGTTCAGGACCGCAGTCGATCTCTGAGTGGTCCTTGACTCTGAAGTCTAGGTGACACCTTTGTCATGCGGAAAGACAGGTTTGATAAATGCATCCATTAGGAGTGGGACACAAAAGGGGAATTTTAGCCCATGCAGTGATGAAAGTGAGGAAATTGATTCAGTATAATTATTAAAGTCAGAAGGGTAATGATGTACATATTTGTTTTTGTGTATTCCCCACTGAAAAGACCAGCGTAGACCAGCATGAATTTCTATACTTGTCCAAGCTGGTTATTTCGGATAGTTCTGGTCAAAAATACAGCAAAAACAGTAATGTTGTGGAATATTATTACAATATAAAACATTTCACATGATTACAATTTAAAACATTTAAAAGATCAATGTTGAAAACAACTGTGCTGCTTAAAGTGCCCCTATTTTGCTATTTTAAAGTCTCCAGATTTTGATTTTAAGGTCTCATACATGCATCAAAGGTCAAAAAACACTTTAATTTTCTCATAATATTTAAATAATTCTCAAACGACTCGATGGATGAATCAGTCTATCTAATCCCTCCTTTCTATGAGCTACTCTGCTCTGATTGGCCAGATGACCCAGTCTGTTGTGATTGGTCTACCACTGTCAGAAGCTACACATCCCTTACCATAACTGAACTTCAGCTCAGGAGGCTTCCTAACACCATGTCCTAACTACATGCGATGCGATGTAGCAACACGTGATAAAAGGTTTATTTTCCATGTTAATCAGAGTTTTTGTCCTAACCAGTCGCGACACTCAACGATTCTATTTTAGAAACGGTTTCTATTTTTCTGCAACGTCGCGCTGAAACAACAAACACAAAGTGTGCCAATGATAATCTCAGGTAATGTTTATGTGCTTTATTTAATGTTAAAAGCGTGTAATGTGAATTTGAATATCATTTAGTGCTCCAGCTTTGTAGCTGTAAAAGCAACAATGGATAATTCACCTCAGATCTTGAAATGAAACAAATTGGAAACAAAAACTCTACACGATCACTCTTCAACTCTCTCCTCTGTCCACCTCCACCACCACCCACTTCCTCTTTAACTGCTGACGATTTTGCGAACTTCTTCACCAACAAAACAACAACTATCAGCAGTCAGTTCTCAGCTCCACACACACAGGAACCCAGTCTGACCCCTTCCACAGCCAATATCCCTCTGTCCTCCTTTTCTCCGCTAACCGAGGAAGAAGTATCTACACTTCTCCTCTCCAGTCATCCTACCACCTGCCCTCTAGACCCCATCCCCTCACACCTTCTACAAGCCATCTCTCCCACACTTCTACCAGCACTCACACACATCATCAACGCATCCCTACATACTGGCACTTTCCCTACAGCATTCAAGCAGGCTCGGGTTACTCCACTGCTTAAAAAAACAACACTAAACACATCATCTGTAGAGAATTACAGACCTATCTCTCTCCTAGCATTCATTGCGAAAATACTTGAAAGAGCTGTTTTCAACCAAGTAACATCCTTCTTGTCTCTAAACAACCAGCTGGATGTCAACCAATCCGGCTTCAAGAAAGGGCATTCAACTGAGACTGCATTACTGTCGGTCACAGAAGCTCTACGGATCGCAAAAGCTGCTTCCAAATCTTCAGTCCTCATTCTCCTGGATCTGTCTGCTGCCTTCGACACTGTGAATCATCAGATCCTTATGTCCAGCCTCTCATCACTGGGCATCACAGGAACTTCACTCCACTGGTTCGAGTCCTATCTCACAGGTAGGTCCTTCAGGGTCGCATGGAGAGGCGAGGTATCCAGAGCACATCAACTGACCACAGGGGTTCCCCAGGGTTCAGTTCTTGGTCCCCTCCTCTTCTCCATCTACACCACATCACTGGGACACATCATACAGGCACATGGTTTCTCCTACCACTGCTATGCTGATGACACACAGCTCTTCCTCTCATTTCAACCAGATGATCCCACAGTAGCTGCACAGATCTCAAGCTGTCTGGCGGACATCTCGACATGGATGAAGGAACATCACCTGCAGCTCAACTTGGCAAAGACTGAGCTTCTCGTCCTCCCTGCCAATCCGTCTCTACAGCACAACTTCACTATCCAGCTAGAATCATCATCAATCACCCCATCAAGGTCGGTCAGAAATCTTGGAGTAACGTTTGATGACCAGCTGACCTTTACAGATCACATTTCAAAGACAGCTCGATCATGCAGGTTTGCACTGCACAACATCAGGAAGATCAGGCCTTTCCTTACTGAGCATGCAACACAACTTCTCGTCCAGGCCCTGGTCATTACTAGGCTTGACTACTGCAATGCTCTTCTGGCCAGACTTCCATCATGTGCAACTAAACCTCTACAAATGATTCAGAATGCTGCAGCTCGTCTTGTCTTCAACGAGCCCAAGAGGGCCCACGTCACTCCTCTGTTCATCTCTCTGCACTGGCTACCTCTCGCTGCTCGCATCAAGTTCAAGGCATTGACGCTTGCTTACAGATCTATCACAGGCTCAGCTCCCTCCTACTTTCACTCACTCCTACGAGCCTACGTCTCTACCAGAAGCCTACGATCGGTCAAAGAGCGACGTCTCATGGTTCCATCACAGAAAGCCACAAAATCACTTTCCAGAACATTCTCATTCACAGTTCCATGCTGGTGGAACGCTCTCCCCACCCTCATCCGGAATGCAGAATCCCTGACAACATTCAAAAGACAACTGAAAACCCATATCTTCCGTGAGCACTTAACCTCATAAAAAAAAAAAAAAAAAAAAAAAAAACCTTCCCTTTCCCTTTAAAACCTCACTTATCGGGCTTATGCTACTCTGAATAATGCCTGAACTTCGTATTTTGAGCACTTCTTGCGTTGTTTTTGCCTCTTCATGATGACTCGCTTAATTTAGTCCTAATTTGTAAGTCGCTTTGGATAAAAGCGTCTGCTAAATGACTAAATGTAAATGTAAAAACGTTCAAACTGTGAACATACAAGTGTATTCTTTGACAAAGATTGTTTTAGTAACTCAGTAGACTATGTATTTTTAATAATGTTTAAATGGCGTATTATTTGTGAATTTGATTATGTAGCCTGCTTATCCATTTTCTTGGGAGTGCCGTCAAGAATTACTCTCTGGTTGCCGCGAGACTCCGCCCACACGCTGTTCTGATTGGCTGTGTGTTTTGATTGATTTTGACGCATCATGTAATGTGGACAGACAAATTATTTGTCGCTGGAATCTTATCGCATTGCGTCTGGTTAGGACATGGTGTAAAGCTCAGTTATTGTACACACTGCAAAGACAGTAACGATGGCGTCGATTTTACCATATCAATCCGAGCGCAAGTCCGATGTTGAAACATTGGAAGAAATAATTTACCAACCCGAACCTCCATCGCAAGGATGACCTAAGCAGGACTTTCTCAGTGTTTCTCAATTTATTGTGTTGAACATGCAGGAACTATTAACTGTATCAATAACGGTGCATACATTAGCCCAGCACTGAATGACTTATGTAACAAACGCACACGATTATTAATTATTAAATTACAGAGAAACAAGAAATGACTGCACATGACATGCATACAAAATAAATATATAAATATTATATTATTATTATATTATATATTATTATATTATTATAATATATATATATATATATATATATATATATATATATATATATATATTTTTTTTTTTTTTTTTTTTTATTTATTTATTATATAAATATTCGTTCTAATTAAAAGGTCCCCCTGGGCTAGTCCCCAATCGGCCCAGGCCCATTTGCACGTGCATAGCTTTCTGAGTCGATTCTTTCTTTGTTTTGGGAGACATTAACTTTATTTATCGTGCATTTTCGACTTTACAACTTTTACATTCACAAACAGCTGTATTACTACACATTGTATGAAAGGGAATATTCGGAAAAAACAAACATAATAGGGGCACTTTTCTTTAAGTTCAAAAGAACAGCATTTATTTAAAACAGAAATATTTTGTAACATTATAAATGTATTTACTGTAGCTTTTGATCAATTTAATGCATCCTTGCTGAATATAAGAATTAATTTTGTTAAATTTAAATTATTTTTTTCAAATTTGCAACTTTGTGTTCCACAGAAGAATGTAAAGAAAGAGCAACTATATAAACTATTCTTTTAACTGCTACACCACAACACCAATCCCTCCAATAATTGTTTTCATCCCAGAAGTCACAGGATCCTGCCTGTACAATCAACACTTTCCTGAACAGTAGAAGCGGTACATCAATTTTCCAATGCCTGCGGCAGCTGTGGTATGAACAAGCACTTTTGTAATACAGCACAAGCAATGGGAATATTCCTGTCCCAGAATCTGGCATTAAAACAAGCAAGCAGAACATAGGGAAAACCTCTGACTAGTTCCCAAGTGAGGTGTAGACCTCACACATGTAAATGACCAGATTCAGGAACAGTGCTATCCTGAGGCTATGACTCCACCAGGCATTATGAAATGACTGACACAAAAACACATTATACATATTTTATTTGTTATTTAGCTGCTAGTTGCCAAACTTTTTTGAATGTTAATAGATTAAAATAATTAATTGTGATTTAATTAAATATTAGCATTTTGTTTTAGCATTTTAAATTATTTTAATATAATTTACTTTGAATAAGTTATAGTCATCTTGCGCCCCCCAAGGAGCCCCTCTGCTTTAGATCATTTAAATAATTATAGATTTAAATAACTACTGACAGCTATTTAAACCGCATGTTCTGTTATTGCGTGTTTTAATGAGAGACACCAATATGTTATTTTTTTTTCTAAAATATAACATTTATTTTCTTTCCAAGTTATTTTAATGTATTGCTCTTATTGAATCTTTATTTATTTATTTAAGCTTTTATAACTTGAAGCTTTAATCCTCTGTTGTATCACAAAATAGATATGCACTCAGACTTTCAAATTCTTGACAGAAAACCTAAAAAAAACTGACCCATAATGCACATTCACAGTCTTATTGTGGACAAATAAATGTAACAACTTTAAACGATTTTCCTTTCAGCTAATGGCATGAAGCTCTTTTACTTTTAACCCCTTCTCTTCCACATTCTGGTATATAACAGGCCACTTTTTTTTTCTCATTGAAAATTCTGTTTAACTCCAATAGCATTTCAGCCAAAACACTTTTTTTTTTCAGTCTGACTAAAGAGAGATGAAAAAAGTGTTGGGAAACCTGTTTGAAAACAGACATTTTTTCCAATTCTAGTTGGTGATGGTCCAGAAATCTACACTTCAGCCTTTTTATTTGACATATTTTGTAATCAGTAGCAAAAGTGGTTACACTTTATTTTAACCCTTAAATGCATGAATGTTTTGCCAATCATTATTACATATTCAGGTCTTTATCTTCTTCACCAGATCCACCTTCAAATGACAGTAACACCAACATTTGATTGCGTTCAGTATTTTCTATTTGCAGTAAATCCCTGAACCATTTAAAATTTTGCTGATGATACTTCCTATTCTTTTGTTTTCTGCCTGCGGTAACTATGAGTGAAACACTTCATCATTGTGAATCAGACATTTCCACCTTGTGGAATAAAGGTGAATTGCACTTATTCAGTCATCAAAGATTCAATTATTGTTGTGCAGAAAACATAACTTTACACTGTAACAAAAAATACAAAAATGAAAATGAAAACAGGCATTCTTTTATATTTTTTTTCCCTTGTTATACTGTTTATAATGAATAAGGTAAATTATACAGTGTCCATGTTACAGTGTAATTATACATTTAAGTACTGAGTAATAGTAATTAACTACATACTTTAGGGTTAGGGTAGGATTAATTGTGCCTAATTTATAGTTATCTCTAAATAACGTGTAACAAGGGCACATTCAAATGAAGTGTTACCGCAAAATTGTGTCATTTTGTTAATTTGTGCACTAAACACATCAATATAAATGAGTTCCACTGTGCTTCAAAGAATCTTTAATCATACAACGGTAGTAATTGTGTCCATATATACACTAGCTTGACCCTGTAATTAACCTCACCATGTGCTCTGTCTTAGCATAATCATGCGTCCAGCTGTGAGGGGCATTTAACATTCATGTTTTCTCTGAAACAAATAGACCAAAGCCTTTCGATGTCAAGGCAATATGTTTCAATAGTATTGTGGGCCCATGCCAAGCCAGTTCCTCCGGGTAAGACACCATTCACAATGGATCATCTCTCTTTTTAATACTATTAAAATATAAATTAACGTCCATTGTGCCAAACGGCACTATCGGCCTTTGCTGTTGCTCAGGTAACCAAGGTGATGATTGTGGCACCATGTTTTCTGAATATTCTTGTAATGCTGAATATATTCTGACATGCTTTCCTCATGCTCACAGAATCTAAAGTAAGACCGGCCTCGGGCATTAGACACACTGAAATGAAAAGGTTGGAAAATTTCATTTCTGCATCCAGATATTCCCTTCAGAGAAATGGCAACTCCTACGGCAGACCCCAAAACTGGAATATCTGGAATATCAACTGAACAGGCCCAGTCAAATCATCTCTATCGCCACAGCACTGACAGTGCCATGTTCTGTGCCACGAACAGCCGTGGGTATCCAGCCTCTCTCTCCAACCAATCTAGGAGGGTGAATGAAAGGGGCAACAGTCACTAATTATGAGCACAGACCAATTTTTAAAAGTACATGAAACTGTGCGAGAGCCTGGGGTGTGAGACCACACAGCTCAAGATTTTTGTTGGAGAAAATTAAGAAGTCATGGCCTAGGGGTTTCCTCAATTTCAAGTCAATTTGTTGAGTTCTCTCTCTCACTCCCAGAATTTATGAACCTACCCTAGTAATAAATTGATTTGGAATGCTTACCAACACCATAAATGATAGTTATAAAAGCCAAATGAAGAACTGGGCTTTTGGCAGAGGACACAGATGTTGCATTGAGGGATTTATGAAACAATCTAAAGATCACACAAATAGTCTTTGTCTACTACTACATATACACGACATTGAGGTTTTTGAAAATTATTATTTATTTTAAAGAAATTAATAGATTTATTCATCACTGATGCATTAAAGTGACAGTAAAGACATTTATAATGTTACAAAAATAATCATTTAAAATAAACACTGTTCATTTGAATTAAAGATTCCTGAAAAAAGTCACGGTTGTATCACAGTTATCACAAAAATATTAACCAGCATAACAGTTTTCAACATTGATAATAATCAGAAATGTTTCTTGAGCATCAAATCATCATAGAATGATTTCTGAAGGATCATGTGACACTGAAGACTGGAGTAATGATGCTGAAAGTTCAACTTTACCGTCACAGGCATAAATTACATTTGAAAATACTGTATATTCAAATAGAAAAGTTATTTTAAATTGTAATTCTATTTCACAATATTAAACTATTACTGTAGTTTTGGTCAAATAAATGCATAAGAGTCTTTTCAAAAACATAAAAAATCTTTATACTTTAAACTTTTGAAAGAGAGTGTACTTTTAACTGAAACTTTAATGCAGATGTTCTGAGTTGTGAAGAAGAAACTTCTTTAGCAAGTACTGAAGTATCATCTGTGAATCACAGACCACACCATAAGAGAAATTTACAGTGGACATTCATTTATAATACGCGTATATACATATGCTTGCTTACTGTTTTTGCTTACAGGATAATCCAACCTGGGTTTGGGTGCATGGGGTTATGTTTCATGGATTATACTTTGTGGTAATCGAATCTGTAACCTTTCAGTCACCAGCCCTGAGCCATTACTCCATTTCACACTTCCAGGGCTCTTCCAAACTGTATAAACTCAGGCTGGGATGTCAAATCCACTTATTATATCATTTGTGTTCGCACACAGCGTTTTGTGACATTCACAAGAGTTAGAGTTGATCCACTCCTGATGAGACACCGGCAAAATAAAAGAAAAATAAAAACTTTGGATAACCTCGATTTCCCTCTATATGGCTGCTGAAACATACCCCCTGGCGATGTAAGAAAAATATGATGACTTGTGCTTCAGAGTCACCACAGAGGATTGATTGATGAGAAAAAAAAAGAAAAGAAAAGCTCTTTGACAAGGCCCCCCATTGACCAAGGCAATATTGGAAGGCTCCCCATGTAGACTATATTTCCTCTGGTACTTCTTTAATGATGACAAATGTGCTTTTTTCATCCTTTTTATGAACAGAAACTAAGAGTGACAATAGATTAAAATAACCAATATTTCAGACGTTTACATCAATATTTCAGCAGGTTTTTTTATTATTAAATTATTCAAATATTAATAATTATATATATTAAAATAATTGTAGTATTTCATATATTGATATTTTCCCTTTGAATTATTTTAATGTGTTGCCCTGTCCCAATTAAAAACTGGCAGATCATTTATTTAATATTTTATAACTGATAATGCACTTTTCAAATATCTGACTATTATGCATTCTAATCAGGTCTTTAAAAGCCCCTGGGGCCCCCAAACAGAACATGAGGATTAAATTGGTTTTAAACAAGGTAAAGCATGTCACCGTTAATAGATTAAAACAGTTGTCACAATATTCGAATCATCCCAGATCATCTGAGGGCGAGGTGTGCGTGTTTGTGCGTCCTGACGCACTGTGCTGTTCTGCGCACGGCGCCATCAGATCCGTTCAGAACGCAAACGCACCCGGTCTGGACTGTCAGGACTTTCAGCTGAGCAGAAGCACAGTCGCATCTCTTCATCAACGAGGAATTTCTACATAACATACACAAGTTCTACAAGCATGCATAAGAAATAGAGGATTATATCGTGCTGAGGAATGGTTTTGAGATTCTTTAAGAGGCACCACTGCGGGAGGCTGGAGAATCATCGGCTCGACAGTGAACAGATTTCCACGAGATTCCCACGGAGCTCTTGAGAGCGAAATGAACAACTCGCCGCTGTGATCGTGCACATGGAGAGTGCGATCCAAGGCGCGTGAACGCACACACGGCGCTTTGGACACTTTGGACACATTTCTTACTGGATACTTCAGAAACGTTCGTCTGCAGCTACAGTTCCATTTTTTATTTATCTGTTTATAGTTTGCATTATTTATTTATTTTCAGCGAAACACTAACAGACACATAAATTATGTTGAACTAAGCTGTCTTTGAAACACCTCATAGGTGAGTTCGCATGCATGTTTGGTTAAAAAAAAAACGCTACAATAACTTTTCCGTTTAAGTTTCACGGAAAAGCTTTCTTGATAAATGTCTTGCATCCACCTGTTTAAGTCAATGCATGCATGTGCTGCAGAATTTTGGGAGGGGAGCCTATTTAATTACCTTTTTAATTATTATTATTTCTTTAAAAATCAGATTCGGATTTTTTTATGACCGTAACTTAATGAGATAGGCTATATGATTATCTATGATGAAATAGGCTAATATAACAGAAGTGCTGTGGTGATATTGGAGTTCTGGTTATGCAGTTAAAATAATTTACGCATGTAATTAGCCTATTATTGTTTTTGTAATTTGTGCTAAAATGTCAACTTTCAGGGACTTTTGGACAGTGCAGTATAAAAACATCATTTTGTTCCTTTGGTTTATTGGTTTATTATAGCGAAAGAGCCGGAATAACTTTTCCATTTAAGTTAAACACAGAAAAGCACTCTTGATAATGTCTTGTATCCACCATGTGCATGCGGATGCATGTGCTGCAGAATTTGGGAGGGGAGCCTGTTTATTATGTTTCAGTGGGCTTTTTCTTTTTCTTTTTTTTTTCAGATTCGGATTCTCTTATTAGCCTACCTGAACTAAATGAGATTTTTTATGTTTACAGCAGATTGTCAAATGAAACATAACACATAGGCTACTTACGGGGATTTTTGCGTTTCGGCTATGCAGATAAAAAAAATAATAATAATATGCATGCATAATAATGGAATGTGTGGTGAAATAGAGATATAACTTTGAGAGACTTTTGGACAGTGCTCCCATATGACGAAACATTATCGTTGACATCTTGCTATTTTTGTTCATCAGAGACGCTGGGGTGCTGATAAATGTGCGATATCTATCTGTGTTTTTTTCAGTGTCCACTGCACTGACAGCTTCCTTAGTCTCCATCCATCCTTCTTCCGAGTTGTAGGATGCAGCAGGAATGATCCCGGTCCAGCGCGTTAAAGCTCAGCCTCAGCTGTGGCACGTGAGCACGGAAGCTCCTCCATGGCTCTGGATGGTCCCGAACACCTCCAGACTGTGTAGGGTGGGTTCTGCTCCTCCGGTGCTCATCTCCTCTCGCCCTCCTCCGGTGATTCAGGCAGTCTCGGGATGGCAGATGTCCTGCGATCCGTTTGTGCCTGTGATGCGCGCTCCCGCCGCGGAACCCGCGACCATCAGTCAGTTCAGTCTGCCCAGTGTTCAGGTAACAGGGTTTTACATGCAAATAACAAAGCCCCACTTAATCTACTGAACGTTTTACAGAGTTTAAAACGGCTATTTAATGAATGAATAAATGCATTCGTTTATTATCCGGTAGTATTATTATATACAAGGACCTCCTTCAGCTGAGTCTTGGTTCATCTGGTTTTCTTCTTACACATTTGAGGGAGATTTGGAATACCAAACAGCAATAATAACTGTGATATTACAGATAGCAGTAGATGTAGAGCAACCATAGAAAACTCTATGTTTAGTCCCCCAGGTTTTGGGAGACAATTTTCCAAGACCCACTATATGCCTTCTATTATTTGGAATGTATGGAATGAAACATTTGTGTTTAGTTTGTCAAATCAAGTGGCTTCTCTAGTGGCGTCTTTTTAATATGAAATTTGTGTTGCTCATGCAATATTTTTTTAGGACAGTTAACTTTAGCTTTATAATGTCATTAAATGCTTTATAATTGCCCCAATGATAAGATGATTATGATAGTTTATTCCATTAATTCATGTTCTGGCTGCAAATGTACTGAAAAGTATAATGAAATTCTTACTGGAAATTTTATTTGAACGTAATATTTAGATTGGCTGTTGGACTTATCACCTATCACCCTGTTGATTATTTTGTATGAGTGAATAATTTGAATGAATATGAATGTTATTGAAATTGCAATAGAGTAGGCTAAATATTGCATGATCTTTCATAAAAGGCATTAAGACATCACCTTGATCCATTAAGTACTCCGTGGCTTGACAAGTGCCATTTTATTTTCTGCGTTGACGTATTTCCTATTGAAACAGGAAGCTGGGGCAAAATGTGAAGGGCTCATGCTTAGAATCTTTTAGTTTGCATCACACCAGTGATTAATGATTTACTTCTTGCTTTTGTGATGTTAGAGAGAGGAACATTCTCATTCTAGGGAGAATTATTACAGCCCTGTGAAAAAGATGAATCATAAATATTTTTAAATATTACATGAGTATATTTTGTGAACTTGTATGAGAACACTAGCATTTAGATGATCTCAAAAGGAAACAGACATAGAAATAGACTAAAATCAAAAATATTTATTTATTATTTTGTTTATTTTAATGGTTCTCCTTTTGGCCAAAGGTCAGAGGTCATCACCACAAATTATAGTGTGAATGTGGTGGAATAATATTGCCTATTTAATCTATTTCCTTTTTCTGTATCAAAACAGATTAGACATTGATCTTAAGGTCATTTGTGTACTGAAATCTTCAGCTGACTCTGCAGTAAATGTAAAAAAATATATTGTAAATCAGAGATTTAATTGAGTTTTAAATGATTAGCACAAAAAGAAAAGGCAAATACATTATGCACATGCATAATTATGTGTTTTTATTATTATTATTTATTTATTGCATTATTACAAGCGGGTGTCTGTTTTAGTTAATTATATTATAAGACCAATAAAGGTCTTGATTAAATCTTGAAACAGATTTGTTGAACGGTTATAGTCAACTCGCAGCTGCTTGAATATGCCTAATAATATGGACAGGAATGATTGAGATGTGCAGGACACGATTCGTTGTTGATAACGTTTTATCAGCATCCCTTTTGGTGAACTGTTAAAGCTGAAAATCAAAATTCTGTGCATCATCTCCCTTCAGTTCCTCTGTATTACCACTAGAGGCGCTGTGTTCAGGATGACCCTCACATCCGCAGCTGCATCCCCCTCACGACTCAAACTCGGCTTGACATTTAATCTGTGTGCCGGGCAGAGGCATGGTCACCACTACTTCACATCCCCAGCGTTAAGAACTTTGTGCTTTCTCATTATTAAAGGGCTGTTCAGAGGAGGCGGCAAACATTGCCTCAATAGCACTGTGACCAGAGAGAAAGAGAGAGACAGAGACAGTGGGAGCCAAGAGTATATTATTTAAACAGAGACTCTTGAGTTGCAGACAGCCTTCAGAAGTCTTTGATTGACTGCTACTGCAGAAAGGCATTGACGCATAGCCGAGCATAATAGAATGGGACGTTATCCTGAATGCAGAAGATACAGATGCAGCATCATCTGCAGAGAATTTAACATAAAATGATGTCCACAAACAAGCTTCTTTTTGTAATATGATGTGTTTTGAAGTACAATGTCCATTTGGACTCCATCAGAGTTTATTGGATCATGAAATATCTATATGAAAGGTGGTTTTGACAAATAATCAGAAATGGGTGTTAAAAAGACCAGTTTAGATTTCATATTGACTTCAAATGATTGTAGTGTGCTTATACTGAGGTTGACGGCCAGTTCAGCCAAAACCACAGCATTTAAAAATTAACACTCACAGCGATGCTACACTCTTAAAGATGGGAAATTTCCATTCCACAAAAGGTTCTTTATGGAACCATCGATGCCGATAAAGAACCTTTATTTTTTAGGAGTGTACGGCATCGCTGTGAGTGTTCATTGTTGGATGCTGTTGTTTCAACCTCAGTATAAGCACACAACAATCATTTGAAGTCAATATGATATCAAAATGTTAAAAAATGTTAAATGGTTCTTCCTGGAACCAGTAATGTCAACAAAGAACCTTTATTCTTATAACTGAAGATGATCTTGAATACTTCAAGATCAAATCATCACATTTTTACATTCTTTAAAATAAAAGGTCAATTTCTTTTGAGGGTTCTTGACTCAATTTTAAAGAACCCTTTATGCCAAAAAGGTTCTGTATAAGAAGAAATGTCTTAAATGATTGCATAATGCTTTCAAGTTTGACAAGTTATTTAAATCTTTCTAATTATAAAGTCCTTTTGTGAGCTGCTTAATTTAAAAAATATATATATTAAATTAAAAATAACTAAATCCATAAAATAGTCCCATGATGGGAATCCCGAAAAGGTTCATGAGATGCCTGGCAGATCCCTTTAAGGTTCTGTATAGAACATTTTCTTCTAAGATCCACTAACAAAAGATGTAGCGGTTTGCACCATATTTTTTCACATAAGTGTGGATGTGGCCATTTGTAATTTGAATGTGTTTGGCTTCCGGTATAATCCGCTTCCAGTTATTTTTAGCTCTACAAAATTAATTAATTTTGCTGCTTGATATTGCAAACAGGTATTTACCACATTATTTTAATGTATTGTCGCAATTACAGTATAAACACACTGGTCTGTAGCGCAAACTATTTTACTGTTTACTGCACTTTGTTGTTCTTCTCGTTATTTCCATATAGTGGCTAATGAATCGGAAGTCAGAGAATTGGCACAATAGTAATTAAACCTTCACTGGTCCAGAAAAGTCTGCTGTCATCAACTTTATGAGGAAAAACATTGATGTTTTGTGTTGACACTTGGGATTTTATCATTTATTCTGTTGTAGTTTGTGAAATTGGTGAAGAACAGCAGGTGTCATGCCAAAAAGATTTTTTCACAGAAAACCATAACTTTTCCATAAATCTCTAAAGTCCCTGCAACCAAAATTATTTCTTGATAGCTTTAGAGTATCCTGGCTAGGTCTTTTATGATTCAGTTATGATCTTTTCAGTAAGATGGATCTGAAAGATCTCAGTGGTAATTTGTACTTCTCTTCTGTCTATCCCAGTGGGAGATGCCATCCAGGCCTCATGTGTTGGGTTACCAGCCTTCTGCAAGTGTGGATCTACTTCCAGTGTTTCCTCACGTATACCGGACTGTCCTGCCTCCACACTACGGCAAGGGCTGGGTGGAGAAACGTGTGCCTGACTACAAGGTAAAGGATGCATTCACAGTAATTGATCATATTTGGTTTTGGGGAATGAACATCTGTTCGTCTGTCCGTCCATCCATCCATCCATCCGTCCATCCGTCTATCCATCCATCCAACCAACCATCCATCCATCCATCCATCCATCCATCCATCCATCCATCCATCCATCCATCCATCCATCCATCCATCAGTCAATCTGTCCATCCATCCATCAGTCCATCCGTCCATCCGTCCATCCGTCCGTCCATCCATCCATCAGTCCATCCGTCCATCCGTCCGTCCATCCATCCATCCGTCCATCCATCCATCCATTCATCCATCCATCCATCCATCCATCCATCCATCCATCCATCCATCAGTCAATCTGTCCATCCATCCATCCATCCATCCATCCATCCATATATAAAGCACAAAACCTCATATCCGCTTGTGGGCATGAACAACTGTTCTTTGTGAAACTTTTAGTTTTTTTGCCATTCTGTAACTGCACAGGATTTCTGATTTCTCATTTGCAGTTTTATCTAAACAACAACACTTTGGCCCTTGAAACCACCTGGATCAGTCCAGAGGAAATGGGAATTTTCCAGCGTCAGGAAAAACCACTGATGAGGACGAATCAAACAGCGTTGAGCATATGTAGGCCAGCTGCAGCCTCCAGGAATATCCACACTCTTCTTTTGACACCTAGGCGTGTGTCAGGTAGGAGGTTTCACCCATTTTCCTACCTTTGTGATTCTGGCTTGCAGTTTGGCTAAAATTCATCAGAGGGATTTTTTTTTTTTTTAAATAAAGCTTTCTGTTTTCTATTTGCTCCCGAGGCTATTTCACTTTCTGCTTCTAGTTTCTTTTTAAGCAGTTTTTCCTTTGTAATGTTAATCTTCTTATTTAACTTGATGTACCAATATTGGAGGATTGTCAACTGAGATTTTACGGAGCGAAAACCGAAAAGAGGCTGTCACTCTGTTTTTGTGTTTATGTGTGGGAAGAGAGGCGGGTTGATTTGTGCTTATGAAATGAAACAGAACTTACTTCAAATTTCAGCTCATTTTCAATCATAGTGTGGTTTAATCAACTAGAGCATGCAGTGAAGACTGCTTAAGAGTGTGTAATGAAGATCCATAATGAGTATGCTGTAGAAAACGAATTATGCCATTTGATTCGGGCAACTTGACAAATGTATACGACAATTTGTATACTACGCATCTTAGGGTGATTACTATTTTGCAATATATTTTGAACTCTGTACCTTTTAAAAAGTTAATGCATGTGTTTAAACTGGTGTTTATCTATAAAGGAGTATAGAAGACCTATATTTATCCCTCTAACACATTTCTTGAAACCAATCACTCACTTTCTCAAAACCTTAAACATAAAACCAAATTTTCAAACCACATTCACAGAACCTCAAAATCAAACAACTGCCTCAAAACCATTATATCTGTGCTCAATATCAAAGAATGCTCTTAGATCATACACACAGCGAGTCAAAATTATGAACTCTACAGATCATTCATTAGACACTACATCAAAAAATGGAGAACACAGAATTCAAAGCATGCAGTTACAGAAAAAAAGTATTGCAACAAAGTAAAAAAAAATTGCAATTACATAAAAAAGTATAGTAATGACAACAGTAGTAGGTGAATAAATTGTATGTATCCACTGCAAGTGTAGTATTGTACTGAATATTGAATAGTAGGCCTATCGAATGTCTGTATATTCACCACTTGCATAATGTGAAAATACAGTGACCCAACTGCAAAAGCCAAAAAGGTTACAGTAAAAAACTCTAATTGAAAAGCATGCTACAGTAAAGTACACTCAGAAGAGTTGTGCAACTGTAAAATCAAGGTCAGTAGCCGCTTTCCGACCAGAGGAACCTTTTCACAGTTCCTAGAACTATTGGCTAAAGTACCCGGATGTCGGCGTGTTCGCACCGCAGGAACTAGGAACGATTTTAGTTCTAGGAACTCCATTTGGAGGAACTAATTTAGGTCCTACTTCAGAGTAGGGTCTAAACCAGCACTATAGGAACTACCCGTGACGTTAGTGTACGCTGATTGACCGAACGCACGCGGAGCACCAGTACCCGCCATTTTTAAAACAGCTAGAATGTAAACACACAGATTATAGCCTATATATTTACTCCATGAACTAACTATACAAACATGGTAAACAGTGATAGATGGGTCTCTAAACCTTTATGCTGAAGAGAAAATCCAACGCAACTTTGAGGGGACCAAGTCAAACATGATTATGTTTATCTGCCCAGCTAGCAACACTGGACATCAACCACACGGCATAGGCTAATAACCTTTTTTTTTCATATACTGTCTACTTTCTATAACAGTTCTATCTAATAACATATTAAACAGTACTGTTAGACAGATCGCTAACTAATAAACACAGAGAATGCGAGCATTGTTTGCTCTGGCGTTCTCAGCGCCGTAAAAATAAAGGTCCGTCGCTCCGTGAATAAAAGTCACCGTGCTTGCGTCACTCCCTTACCCCTCCTACCAGTTCCTATGGCCACTTGGCCAGTGCGGACGCAAACAGCAAAACCGAGTTTGGGGGAGAGTAGTTCTTAGAACTGTTTAGAAGTGGAAAGTTCTTAGAACTAAGTTCCTGTAACTACTTGGTCGGAAAGCAGCTAGTGAGAGAGATTTTAGAGCTTCAGCATCATGTCTTCATGTTGGTCCGGCCGGAGGAGTTTCTCCAAATCACAGATATCTCTGCAGGCAAAGGGAAAAACCCTAAAGCAGGTCCAGCCTTGACAACATTCTCCACACCTGAACTGACTTGTATTATGTGCAGTTGGTTTGGTCACGTCATTAGAAATAAGTGTGAACAATTTTGAGTCGTTGTGTGTAAACGATGACAACTGTGTTGCAGTTGTGTTTAACTTTCGCCTACCTGTGTTTAGCATTTTGAAACATAAGTGCATCACAGTGCAAAATGTGTTTTAGTGAGTGAGAATGTGTTTAGAGTTTTGAAAAAAGAGTGCATGAGATTTTCAAACAGTGTTTTAACTTCCTGAACTTGTTTAATGTATTACAGAAAGAGTGATTTATTCGACAAATTGATTTAGACTTTTGAGAATTTGGTTCAGAGAATGGGGTTTAGTGTTTTAGCAATTCAGAAAAACTGTATTATGCATTATAAATAGGCCTAAGTATTTTTATGAAAAAAAATTTCAGAGAGCACTTTTTTTGTATAGCAGAGTATGCCAAAAAAATACATGAGCACATGATTTAATACATTTATTTAAAAAAGGGCAAGAAAAACAAGATGGAAATAAACAGCTAAAGTGATGGATTGACAGTGAGCTTACTTGAGGACAGCAACTTGAAGTTCATTTAGGATTTTTAACAATGTTTTTAAAATTTAAGTCGCTGTCTGTGTGTGTGAGTGTGCGTGTGTGTGTGTGTGTGTGTGAGAGAGAGAGAGAGAGAGAGAGAGAGAGAGAGAGAAACTTCTATTTTTAAGAGCGCAAGGTGCATTATAGACATAGAAAACCAAAGTGGTTGTAAAACAAGATTGTTTACTTACAATACGTTTACACCACATACTTTGCTCCTTGCAAAGTTTACATTGGCATACAGTATACAGAAGTCTGAAAGCTTCGGGATTAAACATGAGTGATCAGTAGTGTGAGAATAGTATCAGATCTATTTATGTAAACCCTTATGCTCAAAATAATTAATTAGTTTGAGTAGGGCAAACTTAAATTAAACAAATTAGTTCAGTCAAATGAACTTTTATGAGTATTTAGAATTTTATTTTTCTTTTGAGTTCACAAAGCTGAAACCTTTTAAGTAATCAGAATTGTTTCACTGTTTTGAGTTGATCTTGTTTCTTTTAATTTAGACAAACTTAAGTTTAAATGAAATTGGACTGGGATTTCTATTTCCCATAATGCTTTGCCTTGACTTTCAAAAAGGGAGAGTAAATGCTAAAATTGAGAGTTATATAATGATTTTTGTGCAAAATGTATGTTAACTGGGAGATTTAGTAGTGTTTAATGTTATGCTAATTTAAAATTATGCAAATTTTTGGAGGGTTACCATCATGGTGATGAGTAGAGCATGAGCTTGAGACAAGTATATGTAAAATGTGCTAGCTGTTTTTAGAAGTTACTATGCTATGCTAATGCTATCAAAGCATTGTGTTACCAAATAGCAAGTTAGCACTTATTGAATTTGCTAGTTAAAACAATAGCTAAGGTTACACTACTAAAAGTTAAAATTACATGATAATTTTTAAGTTTAATGTATGAATTAACTTCTTTAAAGATGAGAACAAATAAAATGCCTGAGTACAAAATAAAAATCTGCCAGTTTTGCTTACATAAACTTAAGAATTTTGATGTAACTGATTACCTAATTTTTTTTTAGTTTTGCCAACTTATTCTGGTTTACAGTGAGTGGGCCAAGTGTGAAATGTGCACACCTAGTAATCCAATCGATCAAAACACATGAAGTGACCCCTTAAAATATTCTCCTAAGTTAAATTTACCCACAGTGAACAAGTTAAATTAAAAACAGACCAGGGATTCAGATAGAGCTGAGCAGTGTATCACCAGGGTTCTCAAGTTTTATCAAAAGCTTGGAGTGAGATCACATGCGGTTAGGGGAGGAGCCCTAATGGAGCCCCGCCCCTGCCCCCGCCCCGCCCTCCAATTTTACCCATTGTTCATAATTAACCAGCACAAATTGAAATTATAACAATTGGTAAATCTGATAAATGACAGAGCAATTCATCACATCAAATATACTCTTTAATGCTATATTTCAAAATTACAAATATACAAAAATTACAAAAATATAACAAATTGCTCCAAACAGTTTGAAAAACAAATATTACCCAGAGCACTCTGCTTTAATACATGTAGCCTTAATGTAACTAGAAAGACTATTAACACAGTATAATATATAATTTAAAATAAAATGAAGAAATACATCTTCATTAGTTCCCATACCCACTAACATTTCCCTTAGTTTCAG
Organism: Abramis brama; assembly: GCF_963993115.1. Classification (NCBI taxonomy): domain Eukaryota; kingdom Metazoa; phylum Chordata; class Actinopteri; order Cypriniformes; family Leuciscidae; genus Abramis; species Abramis brama. The sequence continues at coordinate 5,702,968 of NC_139976.1, read as the reverse complement.
ATAACGTAAGTTAGCCAAACTGAGCCAAAGCTTCTGACCTGGTTGCAAAGTAGTTGTAGAGTTTTTGACTGCATCAATAATAATGTATACGATGGGCTATATATTAAATGTTCTAGCCTAAAATGTTAGACGAGCTTTCTTCCAACTTACCTTCTCCATCACGACGTGTGTTCGCGCGATGTTGTTGGTTACCTAGTAACGAACGTACGGTGGCCGAGAATGTTCCGTCAACTTCCGTGTGTTTGCGCATCTATGTTGCTTAGTAACGAACGCAATCTGGCCGAGATACGTGCTGGCGGCAGGAAACTTCACTTTGTGTGCCTGCGCCTCGTATACAACGTTATATATAAAGCTTGCAGGACAACTTGGTTGGCATTGCCTTTTCAGCATGAGAAATACACGGTGTGGCGTGTGAGCGTGTTGAATTGCGTGTGTCTCACGGCCAATGCGTGAGACTTGAGAACCCTGTATCACTAGCTCTGCATTTAATTCCAAACACTCTTGTCCTCCAGCAGAGACTCAGTGCTACACCTGTGCTCTCCCCTGATCATAAGTCTTTAGCTGCAGATGCTTTCAGGTAGGCAGTGATGAATTTGATTGCAGATACACTCATGTGCCGTTCAAAGATTAGTCCTTGAGAGATGAAAAGTTCACTCCTGTTGAGGGTTTTCTGTCTTTCAGGCCGCAAAGTCTATAATGAGTGAAAGTGAATGGAATATCTTAGCAGCACAGAGTCTTAACTTGTAAAATTTTGACCTTTGCTTCTACACTTTTACATCTTTAACACTTCAAGTGTGCTTTAGAATAGAGGGAAGGTTTGAAACTTGTTAATAAAGCTAATAGACATTCTGAACATATTGTAAATGTAAAACTCTTCAATATTTTTCCCCTGGTATCCTTCAGTTCATCTTGAGAATATAATATCTATCTATCTATCTATCTATCTATCTATCTATCTATCTATCTATCTATCTATCTATCTATCTATCTATCTATCTATCTATCTATCTATCTATCTATCTACATATATATATATATATATACATACAGTACATATCATTTTAAAATCTTACCCATGAAAGTGTCACTTGAAAAGCTCTGGAAATGTCTGTACTGGCAAACTAATATAATTACTGACCAAAAAATATTATATATATATATATATATATATATATATATATATATATATATATATTGTGCATCAATTTTACATTAGTGCTTTGAGCGTGACTTTAAAGCCTTATATTGCTGTAGGTAGGGAGCTCATTTTAGGGAACAGAACTACTGAATAGTATGTATGTGTTCAGTCCACCCAACTATGTCCATATCCCTTATTTTGTAGATTGTTCTATTTCTAGTTCAAAGGCAAACATAGGCCATGGGAGCATTTATCCTGACAGTACAGTATGTGTTGTGTAGAAGGGGGTGAGTCATTCTTACATTCGCAATACGTTCTGAACAACATATTCTAGTAGGTTTTGGCTAGCAATGAGGTTTGAAAAAGTTTCTTTCTATAGCTGATGACAGTTGTTCAAAAGTTCAGAAGTAAAGTTCAGACTTTCTCTAGGTGAAACAGTAACCCAGTTTGAGTATCTCCGATATATATATATATATAGCATATATCACACATATATATAGTGAAAAATAGCAGTGTAGAGGTTTGGAACAAAAAGAAATAATTTTAATTTCGCCTGAACTGTTGTTTTAAGTATGCACCATATCGGCAATAACATGGCAGACAAGAAATGATGAATATCTACACGTGAGCAGGTTGTCAAGCTTCCGTCTTGTAGCGTGTGCTTTTCCTAACCCATTGAGGGTTTTTGTGGAATCGAGGTGACAAATATTAAGATGGAAATAACAGATGTGGGTGTGGAAGAGGAGTCTGCTGCCATCTGTCAAATACTTCTATGGTTTGTGGTTGCCTCTGTACGCTTCATAACCCAAAAATCATATCTCTACACCCCATAACCCAAAAAACACCAGCAGTCTGTTTCTATGACTGAAAAAAACATTGAGATGAGAGAAAATTACTTGTTTCTCATGCATGTATGCAAATCCGTTGGTTGTGACTGATGTTTCTGTGCTCCTGAGCATATTATTATTGGGTTAAAAATTGGTGTATATATTTAAAGTTAGATTTATGGTTAATATTACGTTCTTGGATGCTGTTGTGAAGGTCATGAATGAGGAAACGACTTGAATATTTTATGGAACGGAAAGTTCTCTGGAAGCCCTCAAACTATAATTGTACATTCAGGAATAGGCCATCGTGGAGTTTGAAAGAAGCATCAAATGATGTTGGCACCTCAAAACTGTTCTTTAAACATGCAAAACTTTCCTTTTATAACTCTTTTGGGGCATAAAATAAGCATTCACCCCGTCTGTTGCCTGTCTGTTTCTCTAGGCCACAGGCAAGTTGCCTGAGAATTAGAAAGTTGATCTTTGATCTGGAGAATTACAAAATCTACTTGATCTTTGTCTTCACCTTTGATGAGCTTAGCTCGACATAAAGGTGAATAGATCAAACCATTGAATACACCTCTGCGTCAGTTACAAAGTGATAGTTATTCACCCTCAGCACAGCAAAGCTTTGGGGAAGAATTGAACTTCAGAAGGTAGTTGTCTATGTCCGGGAATCAGTTCTGGAGTGGTATTGAGAGTTGTTCTTACAAAGTCCTCCTCACGGGCTTGAGCCGTTGATGAGCGTGAGTCGAGGAAATAATTGGTGCCAGAGGGTGTGTGGCGTTCGCACAATCGAACACTGTGAGGAAGTCCAATTTGTGTCTTCGCAGTTACACTTCCTTACCGCAGGGAAAGGGAAGTTCTTGACGTCTGCAAACACATCCACAGAGGTCAGCATCTGTTTAAGAGCTTTTCCCTCAGGTAACAGCGTACTTTATTAGGGCTGCTAGAAATTCTCGTGATAAATTGGTGCGGCGCGCACGGCATTTGCCTTTTGTTTAAAAAAAGTGTTTTGTTGGACTGTTTTTTTTTCTCTCATAGTGCTGATATCTGTCATACTATGATGCTTTCCTCAACTTTCTCGATTTTAATAAGCCTGGAACACAGTATTAGCCTCACTTGTCACACACACAGTTCTTTAACTGACTTTCTTATGCACATTGCACACGAAACTGGCAGCTACGATCCAAAAATCGAAGTTCCAATTTGCTGTCTGGTACTAGGTTGACATGAGCGTTTCTGAAGAGCTAATCACTGGATATACCAAAGTTTTAAAGGTTAGTGGCATCAAATCTTGCAAAGACATTGTAGGATTTTTTTTACGGTACTTAGTTGCAAGTCGAGATAGATATCCACAAGCAGAACTGTATTTTATGGTATTATTATTCAGCTATAAACGTGAAAACTAAAATTGTTTTTTTGCTGAAAGAGACAATCGGCAGATTTTTCACCTGAAAGAGACAGTTATTGGAAGATTTTCACCTGAAAAAATCACTAGTAAGAGACAATTGGCTGATTTTTCAACTGAAAATTTACCTGAAAGAGACAACTGGCAGATTTTTTACCTGTGAGAGACAATGGACAAATTTTTCACCTTAAAATTCACCTGAAAGAGACAAATGGCAGATTTTCCAACTGAAAATGTATTTGAAAGAGACAATTAGATGTAGTAAATTGTACATTCCAGTTGCTCAAACTTTACAGCATAGTCCTAGCAATGGGTCATGGGTTCAATTCCCAATTCAATGTAAGTTAAAATAAAAGCATCTGCCAAATGTATATATGTTTAAAGGGCCTATATGCGTTTTTCTGAAATTTAAACTCGCGACTGACACCTGTGGTCAAAAAACGGAACTGCTCTTCCTTTCTGCTCGCTCTCGTACGTGCACACTTCACAAGTCATCCCTGCAAAGAAGTCAACATTATGTTTACAGAGGTAAGAACAGTCAAATACATATATTGTTTGAGAAACTAAGGCTAATTGCTGACTAGCGGTGGTGGCAGAGTGATCTGAAACGTTTAACATGAACGCGCTTGACGTCACATCCGCAGACAGCGCGCGAAAAATCCGACCCGACAGAAAATAGGAAAAATAGGATACAGGCTTATAGGTGCACCCACTGTAAGCTGACAAGGTGTCAGTATGCTCATCAGGAGATGTTTGAGTCATAAATGGTCAAATAAAAAGGCTATTGTTACGTTTATTTTGGGGAAAAAGTTGCATATAGGCCCTTTAAATTTAGAAGAAAGCAATGTACTATTGTGTCAACAGTTCCAATGATTTTTGTTATGAACTTCAGTCTAACATTTTAAAATGATGCACAAAATCGATCTTGGGTGGCTGGAAACATCTGCATACACTTACTTAGAGTATGTTACAGGCTTAAGAGATTAAAGTGTATAAATACAATTTGCATGCACACACGTCACTGGAGGGAAACAGATATTAATCAAATGATGTTCTACAGATTTAGCATTTCAAATGACTTAATTATTATTTTTTCCATAAAGCAAGACCAAAGAAAAATGCGCTGATAAGAGGGTATGTTCAGAAAATGATTGTTGAAGGTGGAAGCCTGTAAATGCGTACATACAATTGTGGCATAATGAAAACAGAGCAAATCAATATCTGAAGCAAATAATTTCCTGGCATTCGGGCATTCTTCATCTACCCAGCACAGAATCTGCCGCCAGCCATGCATTCCAGGTCCATCATTAATAATCTGTGCTCTACAGTGTTTATATCTAACCAAAGGAAATAAGAAATATGTTCAGAACAAAATAAAAGGCGTAATAACTCAGACGTATGTTTCCATCTTCAGTGCAGTTTATCCCTCAGGGCCATTACACTCCTTTTGAAGGTTCCCATCCCTGTTCTGAGGTAAGCTTCGTATCGATCCATAACACCACTGCAGCTGGATGTCATATACCGATAAACCAATATTTTATGTCGATTTATTTGTCATGTGTTCGTCCGTTTTGATTTTCATCAGTGTGAAAATCAATAAGTACAGTTATATGGTTTATGGAATATAACAGTGTGCTGTCTCTGAGGGATAGTTTAGCCTCTGTGTTGATGGAAAGGTAAAAACACAGAACGAGTTAAAATAGTCAGAATTTAGTGAAAACAATGGAATTTAATAAATTAACATACATATATGAAGTCAACAGTAAATGATTGAGAAATTTTCATTTTTACTGTCAAAAAATTATATGATCAATAAGTTATGACAACATATGTTATCACTGTACATTGCTTTTTTATAAGTTATTCAAGATTCAACTCATTTTTTAAAGTCAGTTTTTTAAATAATTTAAGTTGAAATTACTTAAATATCCAAGTTGAAAATATCCTATCTATCTATCTATCTATCTATCTATCTATCTATCTATCTATCTATCTATCTATCTATCTATCTATCTATCTATCTATCTATCTATCTATCTATCTATCTATCTATCTATCTATCTATCACAGATCGCCACAGCACTGCTGAATAACGGTGCAGGAAACAATGAAATACATGAAAATGATTTGGTTCCAGTATTTTATCAAAACTAATCAACTAATCAATCCAATCAATTGAAATGTTACGTTAGTTTTATAGCAATTAATGAATGTAAAGTTGGAGTAGAAAAAATGCCTCCGTGTTTTAGACAGCCAAACTAGTTCAGGCTTTATTTTAGCTCGCTCAGGGTCGTTCATTTATCATCTAATAGGTGGAAGCATTGCAATGCTTCCTGAGGGCTTTCCTGAGAAGGGCTCATTCTGTTGTGTGCATTTTCAGGTTCTACACTGTGGTTTCTAGGGCAAAAAGTCATTTTTACTTTAACCCACCATTCCTCTGCTTCACAGACCCACTCCAAAATCTCATTTTTCATCTTCATGAATTTTAGCCTGGTCTTATTGACAGGACCTAATGGAACGTGAAAAGTCACTCTGGTTGCCTTGTCAAGAAATACGCAGCTTCTGGAAAATAGAGTTTAAAAGTTGAGCAGGCGATTTAGAAGTGCGCACTGAAGCGTTTTGGCCCACCTTGAATGGATCATGCCGAAGCTCTCTTGGGAACTTTAATGAGGCTTTAAAACACCTTCACGTGGAACTTTTCATGCTTTTATTTTGTGCCACCATGAGATTCATAACCAAGACCAAACATTTTGAGAAACAGTTTGATCTCATTAGAGATAAAGGCTGCAATCAATAACACACAATTCATGCTAGAACATTGAAATGGGAAAGAAACAGAAATAAACTCTGTTTACTTTAGCTGTGCTAGAAGAATCCACTGCAGTGCAACAGTCACACGCTCCTTCGCATTTGACTCCATCTAGTCCAAACAGAATTCTAGACACATTTGAAATAAGAAACATTGATTTGTCTGACACACTTTTACTGCAGACTACGTGTGAATACTAATTATACACAGTGAAACTCCATATTCCAGGGTGTGAATTTAACAAGGACTGTCAGGGGGAGATAATGTCTATAAAAGAGTTTTTAGGTCATTGTCAAGGGCACAATCTGTTGAGCGGTGTCTCAAGCAATCCATATTTAAGTAGATTATACTGCACATCAGCCAAACCCACATGATTGTATTGGTCGTAGATTTCTCTTTTAATAGCTCAAGAGAAATAATGGAGCTCTTAATGTTTACTTGAAGTATATCGGCAGATGTTTCCCTTAAAATGACTTGGAAGTAAAAGCAGACCCAGATGGGACAATTGTTGATATATATTTGATCGTTTGCGTTTGACTTTTGATTGCACACTTGTTGCAGAACCTGAATTCATCAAGTGCAACATGTTCCTGTATCAATATTTTTTTTTTTTTTGGAACAACATTCCAATCAATCAATCAATCAATAAGATTTGAGGATTTTGAAGATTTTGTTAAACGATAACATCTTGTTTACAGTTTATGTCAAGTTTAGGCTTACAACCAGGGTTATGTGCTTCTACATCAGTGTTATTCACCTATTTGATTTTAGGGATAAATTATGGGTAAGATTAGGTTTAGGAGTAGGGATAGGGTTAGGACTATGTTTTCAGGCAGGAATGATGTTCAAGGATCAACAGGATCAACGATTTTGCCGCTTAGAAATATCCAGCCTGGTCTTTTGAGACTATACAGCTAACAAAAATATATCCTAAGAACATTTTGCTAACATTCCCATTTAGTTATGAAAAAAATGCTCCATGAATGATGTATAAATAAAGTTTTTGTGCCAGCATTTTGAGAAAATTATTCATTTGAACGAATGTTCTATTAATGTTACTAGAAGATACACATTTGGTTCCGAGAACAAATTCTGAGTTCCCTGTTAGCTGGGTCCATATTTATCATAACAGTGTCATTTGTTCTGATATTTACATCTGATAAGTTACTTTTTACATGCATGTTATTCATAAAATCCATGCAATAACTGTCATTGATTGAAAATGTGCATGCAGAGCATGCTGCAATACTTTTGCCCTCCATTAAGGCAAATCAGCCAGCCAACACAATTTCAAATCAATACATATTGGCCCCTGTTCATATACCGGCAATGCATACCTGGCATTTTAATGACCTACCTGGATTTTAATTTTAAAGGTCCAAAAAGCATTCTTTAAAGTGCCAAAAATCACTGTATTTGTGCTATAAGATACAGTATGCATGAGCAAATAAAAATGAAAATGTTAATATAAATATAAAAAAAATGAAAATATAAAAATTAGCACTTCTTGAGGGTTGAAAAATCTAAAAGAGAACTCTTCTAGTTCTTCTAGTTTTTTGTAACCAATCACTGATTTTTTTATTATGTGTTGTTCTTGATTTCAAAGTGGGCGGATTAATTGTGCAAAGTACGATCATGAATGCGCATTAAAGGGATTAGTTCACCAAAAAATTAACATAAGTGAACATAATTGTTTCTCAAACCTGTATGACTTGGTTGAAAATGTTTAGTTGTTCTTTTTCCATGTATTTAAAAAGCATAGGGGCAAGTTTTAAAAGATTCCAAAGCAAAAGAATGTGCCACTTTTATAGTTGTAGTTGTATATAGGCATAATTTGGATGTTTGGTTGAACTTCATGTTGACTTCAAAACCATGTTTACTAAAATTGTTGTGCTTCTGCCAAACTTCTTTCTCAGCTCAACTCAACTCTCCAACTTCATAAATTACGATAAAAGCCTCTTCTTTAGGCAGTTACCTTCAATCCACTTTTACTCTGAAAAGAAGTGCTCAGCATTATTATCTGGCCTATGTTACAGGAGGATTTGGGGGAGACTAATGGCTTAATTCAACAGAATAAGTTGTTTTCAGGGAGACGGTATGAAGTAGTTTGTTAACCAGGTAACTAAGGTAACAGTGGGAGGACAGCATAGTGACAGAGACAGACTCTGACACAGAGCCTCTTTGTGGATCAAGATGATGGCAGTGTAGTCTGGAGCACACATAAGTGGCCGAAAGTTTCATAAGTGCAATCACTCGCCATTTCAGCACCGCTGCAGGGCGGACAGCTCCAGAGCGCTGAAGGCTCCCGCTACATTTACCCTTGTCTTGGCCTGAATCTTTCTGCTCAATTTCTCTGAAACAAGACCCCCTGAGAGAGATGGGAGAGATTGCTCGAAACATGTCACACTTAGACGTCAACACACACACACACACACACACACACACACACACACACACACACACACACACACACACACACACACACACACACACACACACACACACACACACACATATTTTGAATTAGCTTTTATTTTTCATTTTAATTTAAGTTTTAGTTATTTTATGTGATTTTGGTATGGAGTTAATATTGTGCCATAATTAAACAAACAAATCCAGCATTTTGCAAACAAACTCGATCTGCTTTGCAAAGGAAAACTCGACTCGCAAACAAACTCGATCTACACGAGGTACAAAGGTCAATTTGAGCGAAAATGCAGTGGAGTAACAAATATGTATTGTGTTTTACAAATATAAATAAATGAGCCAAGATAATATTTCACAAATAAATACAAACCATCCTACAAATTGCATGTAACCTTTGAACAAATACCAAATCTAGTGCATACAAATGCATCTGTCTGTTATGATTGTGAGACACTTGGCTTTTTATGAAATCTCTTGGCTCGATTTTCTCACAAATGCAGTTGAGCAACTTCCTCTTCTTAAACAGTAGATGGCGCTAAACTAGAGTATTAATTTAGCGCTAGTCTCCCGGAGAAACACTGATTTGAAACTTGCCTTTGCCTACAGCTGAGGAAAATGATCGGTGAACTGGCGTGTTTCTGTCTTTATCTATAATTAACCTTTTTAAGGTTTTATTTTGCAAAATGTTTATGTCATTTTTATTAGTTTTCTGTGTTTTTTATATTTCTGTTTAGCTTTAATTTATTTTTATTTTAGTTTTAGTAATTTATTTTTAGACTTATTATCCTACAACTCACAACTTATTTATCTTAGTTAGTTGGCAACATTTATAATTAATATAAATGATATATATACTATTTACTATATATGTATGTATATATATATATATATATATATATATATATATATATATATATATAGTAAACTCGCAATTCTGAGAAATAATATCTTTTGTGAAATATAAACTTGCAATTATGCCTTCTTTTTTTTTTGCACGTTTTTTTGCAAGTTTTTTTCCCACAATTCTGACTCCCCCCCCCCCAGAATTGCAACTAACACTCTCGCAATCGCAAGAAAATGTTAGAATTGTGGGCTGACTTTTTTCCGCAAAATTGTTTATATCTCACAATTCTGACTTTAGAACTTGCAATTGTGAGTTTACATCTCACAATTCTGCGAAAAAAAAGAAAAAAAGTCTGAGTTGTGAAGTGTAAAAAAATTGTGGGGGAAAAACAATCTAAATTGTGATTTATGGTCAATTTTTTTGTTCTGTGGCGGAAACAATCTTCCATTTGCATAATTCGACCTTTAACGCTTTTCTGGTCTTATATTTGTCATTTTATAACTTTTGATAAAATTGTATTAGTGCCCAAACTGTTGCGGTTGTGGTGACTAAGGGAAAGTTTATGAGTAAATATTTATTTTTTTTTTTTTTTCACTTCTTGCTATGTTCATATTTTTGTGATAGATATAAAATAGTATTATTTAAATATTATAGTAGGCCTATATTACCTCTGTTGAAGTATCTGGGAAACATTCAATCTAAAATTACATGCTCATAGTTCAGAAATGATAAAATAAATATGTAAAAATAAAATAATTTTAGATTTAATGCAACTTCGATCCATATACTGTAACAAAAAGAGACATTTCTGGGAGAGTTCATTACTGTATAGCTCGAAGAATCACTCGGATATACTGTATACTATCATAGGGTAAATGGCTGAGATGTCAAAACAAACATTGACTGTGGTTCAAACGTAACTTGTGAAAGCATAAATCGTAAGGACTTGTTTCAGACAGGTTTGAGGACACTTCTTAGGAGCACAGCAATAATAGCTCCCCTTGAGACTGGGAAAATGCCCTCATTCCTGCAGCCTTTGGCCACCGTATATTTATAGTGTTTCTCCTTCTTCGTTAAACCTGTCAAAAGGCAGCACCCAGCCACGAAATGAAGAAAGATGTTTTTTTATATATCATGAGTGCTAGTTTCCGAGCAGTGTTACTTTTGAGGTTTTACCTCTGCTAAAGTCACATGGCGTGCTGGGCTGGCTATCAAGAGAAGCCCTCAGTGGATGTATAATTCAAGGTTTCTATTTCACGTCATGTTCGCGGAGAGCGCTTCCTGATGAACGATGCATTGTTTATGTGATCTGTGCACCTGTCACTTCATCTCCAGCGGCTAGGTATTAAAGTGAAGCAGTTAGATCCACATTTATCATTACTATCAAGCTAAAAGGTTAGCAGAGTTTAATCCGCAGTCCCCATACCCTTTGCTTCAGCTGTCAGATGACAGAGTATTCCTCCCTCCCCAACCGCCCTCTAAAGCATTCTCGCAGTATGGGAGAGTGGATGTGCTGGAGCGGTTCCATATGATATATTCCCCGGTGGCCTGATTTCCAGTGTGCTACATGTGCATGCTAACTGCTCTGGTTGGCTCTGATCCGCCCACTCTGTACCATTAGATAAAGTGTTTCAGCTGCTCAGCATGGAAGAAACACCCCGCCTGCTCACTCCAAAGATCTCTTCAAGGTTTGGTTAAATAGCATTTCCCTCGCTCAGGGGAGACAGGCACTAGAAACGGTGGAGATGAGACGAGCATGTGTGTGTTAGCTCACCCAGGTGACTAATAAGGGATCTTCATCATGGTTTTGACAACACAGTGAAGTTAGGTACAGTGTAGAGCACAACTACCATCCACTTCGGCTAGATATTTCAAAAAGATCTGCAATAAAGATTTCTAAACCATGACATATGACGCTGTTGCGCTTCGGGCGACCCGAGTTCGAGCCCCGGATCGCGGACCTTTCCAGATCCCGCCCCCCCTCTCTTTCCCGCTTCACTTCCTGTCTGCTTACTGCCCTATCATAATAAAGGCAAAAACGCCCCAAAAAAGAAAGAATTCTAAACCATGAACCAAAGCAAATCACATTGAAACCTTCATGTGAGAAAAAATATAGTAAAAATCATGAAAAACATTAAGGTATGTACACCGTAAAGAAAAATACTAAAATAGTACTATTTCAGTCTTTCTACTTCAAAATGTCACATTTTAATTCAATGTGTCACTTTTATTCATTGATTATAATGTAAAATACAATATATTTGTTGGTTATGGCAAAATATTCAAACATATACAAATACACAAGTCATTAGATGGTGTGGCTGGAGTCTATTCTGGAGCTTTATGGGAGTCACTGCTGTTGTTCATGTTTACATTCAATAGCTCTTCAGGCTTACGCATTGAATCGGTTTTAGATCTTTAAAAATTCATACAGTGAAAAAAATCACGTAGAAACAGTTTTCACTCTTTAAAACATACATTTCTCAAGTAATTACAAACGGCAAGTATCACATTGAAATGAATGTGACATTTTGAAGTAGAAAGACTGAAATGGTATTTTCTTGTAAAACGTACTCCAGTAATCTCCAATAATTTGTATTTCCTTTCAAAAAATATTTTTTTTTACAGTGTAGCTCTTAAAAAAAAAAACACTGGCTTGCAATTTTTTTTTTATTAAATGCATTGGAAACTACGATATATGGAGTTACAGTAAGTAACACCATGGTAATGGATTTGATTCCCAACAAGCACACATACTGATATACATGTATACATAACGGCTATGGATTGCCTGTAACCTTATCCACATTACATTTTTGTTTTTCATTTGCAGCAAAAAGCATTTGCCAAATGCATAAATGTAATGTGGATGAAGTTGACTTTGCTTGCATGGTGGTCATGACTCCAGATAATTCAGTTACAAACCACATTTCTTCTAATGTCTCTAATGTGCAGTTACAGAGTTTGGCTTGTTCACTGACTCACATATAGTAGATATTTGTGTGTGAGGGTTTGGGATTGTGTTCAGATTTGATAAGGTTTTCAACACTTCGATGAAACTCACAGGCAAAGCCCATGAAACATTTGGCAGCCAGTTAAACCCCAGAACAAAGACAGTCCTGCACACGACACACATTGCATGTTCAAACCTCCATTGATGCACATGATGGAATTACAAGAATCTGTATTTATATGACTGTTTACTGTCATTCTTATTTTATATATGCAAACATGTACCCATTTACTTTCTTATAATATTATGTAATTATTTTTTCCATGTGTGTTTTCATGTTGACTACTATGTTGTTTATATGAAATTATATGAAGGCAGATTAAAATGATTAAAGCCACATAATACTTAACATAACGTCTCTAAAACATCATGCATTTAAAGTTGGCATGAAACGGAAGTTCGTGTCATATCTAAATGAAACTCCAACAAACACTTCAAAAACTTGAACAAATACTGTAATGCAAATACATGGTGACTTTAAATAGATAGTTTGATGATGAGGAAGAAAATCCACATCCACACAGACGTTACTGATTTACTGGGACAATTTTCCTATCCCAGTTTAACCATTAAAATAAACATTTATGAGCACATTTTGTTAGACTGACCAGCAAAAGAATGGCCAGCAAAAAAATACAGTGTTATATCAGTGTTATATCCAAAGTCAACTATTTATCAATCTTTATTTGTCTTTTCAGGTTGTCCCGTGGCCATTAAGCGAAGAGGAAGTTCTAAACGGATCGCTCTGGCAGCAGCAGCCATGATGGCGATGGATTCTGACGTGACACAGGGAGCATCTGTCTCTTCCGCTCACCCTCTCCACCTGCTCTCGCTCTCACCGATCAAGCTTCCGTTTCTGATGACACCTCATGCAGGTAGGAGTACAACAGAAAAAGCTTTTATTAGTGTCCTTGTGCTCAATGTGCTCATTTCATGTGCTCATGAAAAAAATCCCCAGCGCAGCGGTCAACTATCAAACGCCACCGCTGTCCCAAAGGATCCTATCCTATCTGCAGTTTTAGGGAGTAACTTACTAAAAGTAGTGATTCGTTCACTTAATCACATTGCAGTGACAGCAGCTCCACTGTTTCCAATAGTGAATTTTTTTCAGTTAACATGGCGTGATATAACTGTCACAAGGGTTTGTGAATCATTCAAGAATGCATGGTCATGAATATGTTATTGCTTTTATAAAACAGGCATTACTATTATTGAGTAACTTACATTTTAGACACGATATTGCCAGTTGCATTTTTTGTGCATTTCCAAACAAAGCTACAGCGGAATGATCTATTGAGCTTCCCCAAGCAGAAGTGGCATTACTGAATGAATCTGTGTAGTAGAAGGATGAGTGAGTGGTTTAATGAATCACTGGTCTGTGGTCCGTTAAAGGCGTAGTAGTATGTCCCAAAAACTTGCCTAATTTTCTGCTACACAGTCATAATTTTAGGGCATAGCATAAGTATGTATATTGGTACACAGAAATAGTCACCCTGAATGTGAATGATCCAATGACTCACTTATAAGGATGAGTTGATGTATTTTAATGGATCGGATGAGTGAAAAACTTATAGTTGTTTGTTTCATCACTGAATGAATCACTGTGTTTAAACGAATCGGTTGACTTAATGATCCAGTGACTCATTCATAAAGATAGTCAGTTGTTTAGTTCCTAAAATAATCAGTGTTGTTGACCGAATCTGATGAGTGAATGTTTCAATTTCACTTTTAAGGACAGTTACTTATTTCACTTCTGAATGAATCAGTGTGTTTGAATGAATCAGTTGAGTTAATGAAGAAAGAATCACTTAAAAATGATTAAATTATGAGCAACTTTTTGTTCGTAGCTTGACTGTTGATTTATTTTAGTTGATTAATGTACTAATTATTTAGTGCAAACCAAACTTTGTTCCTGTTTGGTTTGCACTAAACTGTCTTTACCAAACTATACCAGCAATACTCTCTCCTCATCAGTGCTTCAGCTTTTTTCTTCTGGGTCAGATTGAAACCAACCTGCTTTGCGTTGTTTTGTCTAACCCACTTGGTAAGATTCTTGGGTTCATAATGAGGGCCTGCTTTCTCACAAAGCTTCTGATGTCCTAATTGGTGAATTGTAATTGCAAATGCCTTTGGTTATGCAAATGTCACAGTTTTTTAGTCCTGGGTTGTCAGAAATAGTCTGCATGTTGTTTTATTCATTCACTTTAAACTTAGCACGCATGAAAGGAAAGGTTTTAAAGTGCATTCTGGTAAAAAAACAAAAAACAAAAAAAAACTGTTTGTGTACAGTGCTTTCATGCAGACTTATTCGATTTGAGAGGAAATTTGAGGGTTTAATGTTTGTTGGTTTGGACTTTCCCAAGCAATTACAAGAAATGTTGCTGCTTGAGCACTCATCTACTTGCTGAGCTTGTTTAGGTGTTGTTCTTACCATGGCGTTCCCATTATTCTTCAAAAAGTAAGAGTTTCACTTTGCTGAAGTGGACGGGTTTAATTCAAGGGTCAGTGCATAATGACTGAACTGAAAGAAGTACGGACTTTAGTTAGGGAAACAGACAGAGCGTATCCTTTTTATTTTCCAGTCTTTCTTTTTCTCTTTTTCTCTCTGTCTGTTTCTCTTCCTTGCCTATTGATTAACTGTTTTCATCTGTTGAACTTGTTCAGTCCCTCTTGCTTGTGGATTGCCTGAGGTAAAAAAAAACATGCATGCGTGTCAATAAGAGGGTGTATATGATTCTGAGTGCAGATCTATATATTTTATGGGCAAATGTATGTATTTTTCACCTCCAGTCTTGTATGTGGGTGTGAGGGATGAATTCTCTAACAATGTATGTGCATGTTTGTCTGATGCCTTGGGAACTGTATCACTCTTCATGTCTGGTCCACAGAGCATCAGCCCACTGCATTCGAATTGTAATTGGCGTTGCAATTCTTTCTGATTGCAATCTAATTCTTAAGTTAGGAATTATTGCTGTACAGTTTGTGTAAGGGCAGATAATTGAGGTGTACGGCTCTCTCTGGATGCTGTGTTTAACTTATGTAAGACAGTCTAATTAATTAACCCACAATCCAGTTTAACAGGCAGCTAAATAACTGGAAATACCAATGCAGTGAGTTTTTATCACTCCTTTCTATATAAATTAGGCTCATCACAGATTGCACCTTATCACATCTCAACACAACACGTGCCACAATTATCAGGATAAATTATCCTGTTTTAATTAACAGTTCAATATTTATATGTTTTTATATATTTTTGTGTGAGTGATTAAATATTTAAAATGTTGATGTTCTTGGATGTCTAAAACTGGCTATGTAAAATTTTGTATCATTCATTTCGAATCCATATTTAAGCGGTAGCACTTCATTTTACAGTCCTGTTCCATGTACAGCACATACTATGAACTTATTATAGTAATTACAATAACTGGTTAATAACTAGGGACTAATCTTGAAACTGCCTCTATACCAAACCATATTGTTACATGTCTGTTTGTTTTTGGGCTTCCTTTTGTGTTCATTTTGTTCAGTTTCCCACCACTCCTTGTTTCCATCATCACGTCTTCATGAGTTCATTTGGTTCAGCTGTGTGTCGTTAATTATCTCATTAGTTCTCTTTGTTTGCCGCATGTATACCCTGTGTTCTCCCTAAGTGTTTGTCGGTTCTTGTTGATGTTTGTTTGTGTGTTTCTCCAGAGTTTCTCCTAGTTCCAATGTGTTTGTTCAGTAAAGTCTTCATTCCAAAGTTATTCCTCATCATGTGTATTTCTTAGCACCACTATTCGTAACACTTATATAACCCAGTACTTTCTTAGGTAAGTACACTGTAAGTACACTGTAAGTACACTGTAAGTGCACGTACTGTAAAATAAAGTGCAACCATTTAATCTTGCAAAATATTTTATTGCAGATGTTTGTGTTAAGAGCACTTTATTAGACACTGTGGACAGGTCGTACTCTTTTCTTGCAATGGCTGTTGTGAGACATCTTGCTGTCTACAGCCTATACAGACACCTGACTTTTAAGTCAGCATCTTAACTAAGATGGAACTTCATAAGGGACAGATTTTTTTCATAGGCAGCAAGTTTTGCAACACAAAAATATCTAGTTCAGTCATGAACCTCTGTAGGGCACAGGCTGATATGTCCTTTACATGCAATCTACAAGAAATCACATTATTAATGCATGACACTGAAGCTGATTGGCCTCTGCTGATCCAGCAGCCAATGAGATTGCTTGCTCAACATTTAAATAGTCTGGTTCATTGTTTGCTGTAAGTTAGTCCTGCAACACGCTCTCAGAGTTCCTCTGAAATCCTCCAGCTCCACCTGTCTATTTATATATGTCTAATTATGTGTGTCGGTGAAGATGCTTTGACACCATTTGTTTTGTACAAAGTGTTATAGAAATGTGGGAGAAAAAAAAAAATTCAACAGTGTTTGGTGTTAACATGTTTCTAAACTAACTATATAAAACATACAATTACATAGCACATTCAGGTAAAATAGTCCTTTTTTTAATTTTACTGAGCTGAATACATTTTGATATTGAATAAATTATAAGTACATATACATCAAATAATTTCTCTTTCTTTGTCTGCCAACTAAAATGCATTTTTCCTACACAGCGCTACACAGTGCATGCTTTTCATGTGATACTACCTTTGAATTAAGCCAAACAGAAGGTATTTTAGAATAATTATGATGCCTACTATTTGGATCAACCTTCATGATGGAAGCATGCATATGATGCTTCCTACGTAGAGCTAAATAGAGCCAGCGAGGATTCTGTGGATGCTGATGGCAGTTGCACTGGATGCATGTTTTTGAAAGCAGATGTTGCCATTATATCAATGTGCATGAGTTGAGTTTAGTCACTTATTTATCATGCTCTCTGTTAGTGCCAGTGCTGCGGGGGGGAGTCCTTTAATGCCAATGGAGGCGGCTTTGAGCTCTCTTCAAATGCCTGAATTACAGGAGTCCTACACATCTGTTCTGAGAGATTAAGCTTTCAACTGATGCCCTGAATGTGACTCCATTGTTGCCAAACCAAATTTTTTCCTGCAATTAAATGATAGAGGAAGAGTATTGTATGACCAGAATTCGAAAAGTTTCAGATTACAGTATCAACATGAAGTTGAGTAACTGATTTTCTGTGTATGTGTCAAAGGTGTTTATCTATTTATGTCGAGATGTTGCAGAGTAAGTTGAACTAATGTGTTGTCTGCCAAATTCCCAAGGCTTATGGTGTCTATAGATGCATTTTACTGATGTGGGAGAAGTTGTTTTTTGGCTCACACCTAAAGATGTGTTTTTCTGCTCTTTACTTGAAAATCGACATGCTCACTTGTAAACTCGGTGGGGGTGCACAATTTTATTGTTCTGCAGTAAAAACTGGAAATATCTAATCTGAAAACGTACAAAATTGAGACAAATGTGTATAGAAAACAATACATATGAAATCAATATAATATAACTATATACATTGTTGCTCAAAGGTTAAGAGTCAGTAAGATTTTTGTAACGATTTTTTTTTCTTCAAAAATCTTACTGACCAAACTTTTGATTGGAAGTGTAATTCTGTCTCTGACTTATGATATAGTATGTGGATAAAGTTTTTGAGTTCCGGTTATACAAATGCCACTCATGGAGTTTTCATGACTTATACAAGGTGTGACCCACCAAAAGCCAAAGGTCAAAATTTATACAAGCCGGGCTGCTGAATGAGGGGGCAATTATGCAAAGTACATTGTGTCTGATAACAGCAGTATTAGTAGGTCATGATTTACATAAGAAGTGTCTTTACTGCTTGGGCATAGAGATAACACTTTGGAGATTAATTTGGCGTTTTCTGAGAATTCTGATAAACACCTTCACTGATAAATCTTCAAATTTAGCTCTGTCTCTGTGTGTGTCTCTCTCTTGAGAAGTCCTGCTAATTTTCCTAATTACAAACTTATCTCAGAACAGTAGTGGGCCGGTCCAGGGGTCAAACTGATTAGATGCCATAACTACATCAAATGCGTGTTGACCTTATTATTTTTAACAAGCAAGATATTTTATTGTATTAGTAGATGTTTTAACCAGTGCCTACTTCTTTTTTATTGCCTCTTTAAAGGCTAACATGGATTTATATTTTTTTGCTATCTTTTGGCTTTCTCAACTCAAAATATAATCAATTAAATGGGCCCTCCTAAATATTTAAAGGTGCACTGTGTAATTTGTAGCGGCATCTAGTGGTGAGGTTGTGAATTGCAACCAACAGAAGTTACGGTGGCCGACAGGAAAATATGTCATCGTCTGAGACAGCAGAGTAACCAGTTAAGCAATGAGGTTTCGTTATAAAGATAAATTAAGAAATAAGGTTTACTTAATTATTCAGTAAAACGATATGTTCTTGCGAATATTATTGTTACTTGTTCATCATTGTGTCAAGTGTTGACACAGACTTTAGTATTGAGTATGCGCTGACTTTAGCTAGCTTCTTTGCACGAAGAACAACATAGTGACGAAACACGTTTGTCCATTTAGGGCCACTGTAGAAACATGTCAGAGACCCGCGGTGTACTGTATGTAGATAGAAATGGCTCATTCTAAGGTAATAAAAACATAACGGTTCATTAAATAAGGTCTTTATACACCACTGAAAACATAGTTATGTATATGATATTGAATTTCTGTCAACTGATCCTCCTAAATATTACACAATGCACCTTTAACACTGATACAGATTTTGTTTTTTTTGAAAGACGTTGATACTTTTAAATTGAATTGTCATAAGTGACAGTAAAGACATTTATAATGTTATAAAGCATTTCTATTTAAAATAATGCTGCTCCTTTGAACTTTCTATTCATCAAAGAATCCACATTGATAATAATAAGAAATGTGTATTGAGCAGCGAATCAGCATAGAATGATTTCTGAAGGATCATGTGACTGAAGACTGAAGGAAAATTCAATTTTGGTCTAAGGAATAAGTTACACTTTTTAAAAATATATTAAATAGAAAACAGTTACTTTAAACTGTAATAATATTTCACAATATTACTGTTTTTCTTTATTTTTGAGCATTTGACACTTTCAAAAACATAAACAAATCACACTGTAAAAAAAGAAAAGTTGACTTCACTTAAAATTATAAGGCAACTTGCTGCACAGATTTTTTTGAGTTGACTCAACTAAAACATCTCTATAGTTGAGTTGACTCAACTATAACATCTCCAGTTGAGTAAACTCTATTAGTTGAGTCAACTAAAAAAATCTGTGCAGCAAGTTGCCTTATAATTTTAAGTTAAGTCAACTTTTCTTTTTTTACAGTGCACACAAACCTCAGACTTGTAGATTTTGTCCAGTTTCTGCTCAGACAGTGATTGAACTGGCTCTCAGCTCTCAGCTCTCAGCTCTCAGCTCTTCCACCTCATGGACTCGTGGACAGCTTGTACTACTCTTGTTCACACTGATCAGGTCAGCCTTAAAGCTTTAATTGATTGAAAAGGTCACCGCAGAGCGATAAAGAGCGAGAGAGATGAAGATGATTAAAGTGGAGAGGTCTCTAGCACAGCTTTCATTAATATTATGCACTCTGACTGGACTAAGAGAGATTCACTAATGACTCTAAGGACGCTCGCTATGAATTCTGTACCATATTTAGATGAGCAGTTTGCCCCCTGGAAACTCCCTGCGTGGAGCCCCGATTTAGCAAATCTATCAAAGTTGTCATTATACCTTAAAATTCCTTCAATGATAAAATACTCTCTGCTGTTCTAGTTTCATACAAAATACATCCATATGGTTGATTCCAACCAATGGTGTGAATTTGGAGTGTTTTTTCACAAATAGCAGACAGGGTAAATAAGAATAATATTCTGTTCTGTTCAATATTCTGTAATATTCATATTATGTATAAGTACAATAGGATGTTGATATACAGTGAGGAAAATAAGTATTTGAACACCCTGCTATTTTGCAAGTTCTCCCACTTGGAAATCATGGAGGGGTCTGAAATTGTCATCGTAGGTGCATGTCCACTGTGAGAGACATAATCTAAAAAAAAAAAATCCAGAAATCACAATATATGATTTTTTAACTATTTATTTCTATGATACAGCTGCAAATAAGTATTTGAACACCTGTCTATCAGCTAGAATTCTGACCCTCAAAGACCTGTTAGTCTGCCTTTAAAATGTCCACCTCCACTCCATTTATTATCCTAAATTAGATGCACCTGTTTGAGGTTGTTAGCTGCATAAAGACACCTGTCCACCCCATACAATCAGTAAGAATCCAACTACTAACATGGCCAAGACCAAAGAGCTGTCCAAAGACACTAGAGACAAAATTGTACACCTCCACAAGGCTGGAAAGGGCTACGGGGAAATTGCCAAGCAGCTTGGTGAAAAAAGATCCACTGTTGGAGCAATCATTAGAAAATGGAAGAAGCTAAACATGACTGTCAATCTCCCTCGGACTGGGGCTCCATGCAAGATCTCACCTCGTGGGGTCTCAATGATCCTAAGAAAGGTGAGAAATCAGCCCAGAACTACACGGGAGGAGCTGGTCAATGACCTGAAAAGAGCTGGGACCACCGTTTCCAAGGTTACTGTTGGTAATACACTAAGACGTCATGGTTTGAAATCATGCATGGCACGGAAGGTTCCCCTGCTTAAACCAGCACATGTCAAGGCCCGTCTTAAGTTTGCCAATGACCATTTGGATGATCCAGAGGAGTCATGGGAGAAAGTCATGTGGTCAGATGAGACCAAAATATAACTTTTTTATCATAATTCCACTAAACGTGTTTGGAGGAAGAAGAATGATGAGTACCATCCCAAGAACACCATCCCTACTGTGAAGCATGGGGGTGGTAGCATCATGCTTTGGAGGTGTTTTTCTGCACATGGGACAGGGCGACTGCACTGTATTAAGGAGAGGATGACCGGGGCCATGTATTGCGAGATTTTGGGGAACAACCTCCTTCCCTCAGTTAGAGCATTGAAGATGGGTCGAGGCTGGGTCTTCCAACATGACAATGACCCCAAGCACACAGCCAGGATAACCAAGGAGTGGCTCTGTAAGAAGCATATCAAGGTTCTGGCGTGGCCTAGCCAGTCTCCAGACCTAAACCCAATAGAGAATCTTTGGAGGGAGCTCAAACTCCGTGTTTCTCAGCGACAGCCCAGAAACCTGACTGATCTAGAGAAGATCTGTGTGGAGGAGTGGGCCAAAATCCCTCCTGCAGTGTGTGCAAACCTGGTGAAAAACTACAGGAAACGTTTGACCTCTGTACCAAATATTAACATTGATTTTCTCAGGTGTTCAAATACTTATTTGCAGCTGTATCATACAAATAAATAGTTAAAAAATCATACATTGTGATTTCTGGATTTTTTTTTTTAGATTATGTCTCTCACAGTGGACATGCACCTACGATGACAATTTCAGACCCCTCCATGATTTCTAAGTGGGAGAACTTGCAAAATAGCAGGGTGTTCAAATACTTATTTTCCTCACTGTATATATATATATAT
The DNA here is from genome assembly GCF_963993115.1 of Abramis brama. NCBI lineage: Eukaryota > Metazoa > Chordata > Actinopteri > Cypriniformes > Leuciscidae > Abramis > Abramis brama. The sequence continues at coordinate 5,680,974 of NC_139976.1, read as the reverse complement.
ATATATATATATATATATATATATATATATATATATATATATATATATATATATATATATACAGTGCAATGCATACGTTAATACACCCATGCTAAAGTAATATTTTGGAAATTGAACTTAATGCCTTAATTTAAAAAATTAGGAAAAATCCAACCTTTTAGGACACCAATTTTCTTTGTGAATGAATAATGTATCGTAAATAAATAAATGTTCTTCCTTAAAATACATGGTGCATAAGTGTGTACACCCCTATGTTAAATTCCCATAGAGGCAGGCAGATTTTTCATCATCACATAGCCTTCACCATACCTAGAGATTGGCATGGGGTACTTTCCATAAGATCATCTCTCAATGCAAATCAAACTAGCTTTTAGGCTAACTGAAATAAAACCATGCCAATCTCTAGGTATGGTGAATGCTATGTGATGATGTGGGGCTATTTTAATTCCAAAGGCCAAGGGAACTTTATCAGGATGCATAGTATCCTAAAAATTAATTTAAAAAAAATACTTAAAAATAAAAATCTGCCTGCCTCTATGGGAATTTAACATAGGGGTGTACACACTTATGCACCATGTATTTTAAGGAAGAACATTTATTTATTTACGATACATTATTCATTCACAAAGAAAATTGGTGTCCTAAAAGGTTGGATTTTTCCTAATTTTTTAAATTAAGGCATTAAGTTCAATTTCCAAAATATGATTTTTTATTCCTCTTTTTAGTCAACTTTAGCATGGGTGTATTAACTTATGCATTGCACTGTATATACAAAACAAAACAAAAGTTGTTGATCTCAATAATTAACAATGTTAATTCATAGTATTAATAATATTAATATTTAATAATACTGAATAAACAATATTTGTGTTTATTAATATTATCATTATTATTCATTATTTTTTAGAATAATTACAAATCTTTACAAATCTTTTATTCACAGTGTGATGCTGAATGGCACACATTATTTAATTATATTAATAATAATAGATGAATTAATAAAATAATGTGTGCCATTCAGCATCACACTGTGAATAAAAGATTTGTCACTCTTATTTCCATGTTTTGGCATCACACTCACGCACAGCAACATTACCTGTAATTTGTTTCTGAACAACTGCACATTTGTGTCAGTGGAGGCTGAACTCGCCACAGCGCTCTCGTTTCAACACTTTGTTTGCTGTGTTTTATTAATGATAATGTGTAATGTGATTCACTTGAAAAGAATGAACACAGACAGAAAAAGTATTGAATCCTCTACATGAATTCAGGATGTTCTTTTTTTTAACAGACATGTCTAGAAATGGTACACTGGTAATTATCCAAGCCCTGGTTTGCCTTCTATTAAAAGCCTGCGTCTGATGTGTTCGCAAGTAAGAGCAGATTTATGCCACGGAGCCTTTGATTTATGAAATCTCAATCATTAGCTCTATACGGCTTGCCAAGCAGGATCTCATATAATGAAATATTCTTATTCCAGGGCATAAAGACTAGTTAGTATAACTATCAGTACTTTAATTGTGTGATAATGCGATAGTCTATTTAGCAGTTTTGAATTTCTTATTACACTGATGCCATTATTATGAATCTTATCCTTTAGATAAAATAATCAAATGCGATGAAGTATCTTCCATTTGTGAAGTTTTAATTTATTGGATTATAAAAAAAAAAAAAAAAAAGGCATTTAAACCATTTTTGGAATCTAATTTCCAGCAAAATATGTATATTGTCATACAATTACTCATTCCATGGTATAAAATTTTAGTCAAACTTTAGATGTTTGTATCTTCTAAATAGCTGGTCACCATGGTGGATGAATTTATTTTCTGAACTTCAGACAGAGCCGATAATTACCATTTTCTCTGAAGGAATATGCTATTGACAATTCGAGAAAGCCCTCCTGTAGATCACTGAGACATTGATTCTCACGTTGGGCTGAACAGTTGGAGACTTTACAGATTTACTGCAAACCAGTTTCCCATAGCACTCAGATTTACTCACCAACACCCAAATCAATTTAGCCTGTCAAGTTCCCAGCTTCTCTGAGTCGCCGAATAAAACTCTTATCGCTTCTCCGTTCCTACCGTCTCCCTTTTTTAATGTGAGGTCATATCTTATCTCGATAGATGCCCTCACAATTTCTAAAATAAGTGAACTCCACCAGTATCTTATCGTTTGGATGGAGAAAAGAAAGCTATTAGCAGTGCCTCCTGGTCCGCTGAAAGAATTCTGAACTCTTCTTAAGACTTTTGAAGAGGGTCACTCCTTTCCTCTGTATCTGTCCCTTTGTAAGCCTCCACATTAAAATTCCCTTTCAAATTTTTTTATCATCAAAAGGTGGGGGGAAACCTTTTGAATCTTCAAGCTGTGCTTCTGATTGGTTGTCAAAGTAGATGAGGGTCTAATCTCTGTGGGTGATGTCCTAATCTCTGCCCTCTGTTTAGCTTTTCACTCCGGTTCCTCAGCGGAATATACTCAAGTCCGCTTCAAGGAGAGTCTTGAACACACCACTTCACGGCCTGTTTGAAAGTAAAATCACGAATGAGATCTCGGAAACATTGCAAAACAGCAGCAGCATGTCTTGACTTTTTGGGTTCGCATGTTTATACCAGGATATCATCTGTGCTCATATACATTCTAAAGACAGAATCATGAATAAAAGCAAGCAGGCACGGTAGAGGTGGAGTTAATAGCAGGTGTTATATGCAGGAATGGACCTTTATCTTTACATAATGTGTCGTAGTCTAGGTTTGTGCAGCAGTGTATCCACCAAGCACCATAAAACACTACTGTGATCAAGGATGCTGAAGTGTTGAATAATGTATTAAATGACTGCCCTACTCTAGAATGAAGTGACATGTGTTGCTTTGGAGGCTTGGGTTCTCACCAGGAGTCTCTTTTCACTGTGTGCTGACGGTGAATATGAAATCTCATGCAACCAGTGTGTCAATAGTTTAAAAAAAAAAAAAAAAAACCTCATCTGTAATCAGATTACTGTCATTTAAATGAGGCTGGTTTTTCCTCACATCATTAGCTTCAACCCTCACACTAGTTCTGTGCAATTAAGTGGGGAGCTGAGGAGCTTAATTTTAATTATGTAATATGTCATCATTATTATATTTTAATATTTGTTTCAGTGTACTTGATAAGTAGCTTGGGTGCTCTGATTATGATAGACAGGACCCTTGGTGTGGCGATGCTTAGTTGAAATTCCATGCAATTTAGTACTGGTGTGCTGAACCTGAACCAAACTCGACTAGTTAAAGCGAGGGTTGTATTGGGATTTTTGAAATTCATTGGTGATTCTGGTGCCCATCAGCTGAACGACTGAACAACTCTGCATTCAAGTTATAGCAGAGTGTCGTTCCAGGTCATTCTTACCTCTGCTTGTACAGTAAGATACTTTTTTGCAATTCTACACATAAAATGTCCTTATAGCTGACAGATATCACTAAAATAGGTGTCTCTAGAAATCAGACCTGTCTCTGTGACAGAACTAGACTCTGTTAACAGCAAAATGAAGTGAGTGAAGGGAGAAGCCCACACTTTTTAATTCAGAAACTCTCTCTGCCTGTTGAATGATTTTGTGCGTTGGAGCTGCTGACATCTGACACGTCCGTTATCAAGCTGGTGGAAGTTAGTAAAGTGGCAGAAATTGCTTACCCGCTGATCTCTTTAGATATTATATTATTTGGAACGAACCGCGGTACTTTTGTGTCTTTAACATGAGTACCATCGTGAGTACTAGAGAGTACAGCTGTTTACCTCTGTATGTAATGGAGGAGAAGGCGCCATTTTCTTTGTGCTTATGAAATATTTGTCTTTGGAAAGTAAAATCAAGAATGAGATCTCTTCAATTGTCAATCTCTTCATAAAAGTATTTCTTAAAAAAGAAACATACTGGCCCATTAAACTATTAATATGGTACAATATGCATTAGTTATAGGCCAGAAACTCACTTTAATACAATATGTAACTGAATTGTCCATCAAATCCTTTCATACTCTTTTTTTTTTTTTTTTTTACGACTCTGTGTATAGCAACACTCATTCATATGTAGTTTCGTCTCAAGAGCCAGTTTGCCGTTTTTATCCAGTCTGATTTTAGAAGCAATTTCAAGTCACTCTTGTGAATGGAGCAGCCAGCGGTGACACGCCAATATCCCTCTGATGTTTAATTCACAGGGCAGTCAAATACAAAGTGCTTAGATAGTGCTTCCCCTGAATTCTGTTCTGATGCCAAATTTATCACAGTATTTCTGGCAGGCCTATTGTAAGTCTCCGAAGTGCTGGTGAAGTCCTGCAACCCTCACACACAGAAACAGCTGTATTACATTTCTTTGTGTGTTTTGCATCACCTACAAAGGTCTGTATATGCAGAGCCAGAGCAGACATCGTTCTGAAGCGATAGGCGTTTGTGGGCTGTGACAAACAGCACTATGTATGTCTGCTTCTGAACCCACGCCGATCCCAGCACTCAGGTATCAGACATGATGTCCTGATTTGTATCTGCTCACTGTGAGTGCATCTTTAGTTGGCCAGGTGAATGACAGCTCTGCTATTCTCTGTTTTTAGACCTGTGCTGGGAAGAGATAGGTTTTTCCACAGTTAAGTGTGAACGGAAGAAGGAAAGATAGAGAGACTTGAGGAGAATTACAGCTAAACAAAGAGCCATTCCACTGATAAGTCGTGCATGACACATGCTTGAGTGCTTGGAAAGAGCGTGTTGGGTCACTGTACAGAAACGCTCTCCCAGGTGCCTTACGAAAAGGTCATCTGCAAATATGCGTTCATGTTGTGGGAAACAACTTCAACTGACCTTTTGCTTTGAAAGGAGCTGAGGTTAGTATGCGACTCATTGCTACAATATTTCTGTGCTGTCTTAAATACCTTGGGGATTCTATGACTGAGATATATATATATATATATATATATATATATATGCTACTGTTCTACATTTGTGGTGATTTTAAAAAATACATTTATTTTAAAAAAAAATACAGAGTATTGTGTAGATTTTAAAACAGTAATATTGTGAAATGTTATTACAATTCAAAATGAATATATATATATCATTAATATTTAAGGAAGAATTTTTTAAATACCCCAAAATATTTATATTCATGCCTATATTTGTATTGTTGCCTTAATTGCTTTTTTTGTTTTGTTTATAATTTATTCATGATTGATGCACCACTAGCTAAGAGGAACAGTTTAAAATCTGTTATTATTTATTCACCCTTATTTCATTCCAACCCCGTATGCTGTTATTTTTTTTTGTGAGTAAGAAAGGATCTCCACACAGCTCTTCACAGCGGCCACAACTGTCAAGCTCCAAAAAGGACCAACTCCATAAAAGCTTCATAAAAGTTGCCTGATGACTCATGCTCTCTATTCCAAGTCTTCTGAAGTTATTCAATAGCTTTGTATGAGGAACAGACCAAAATGTGGGTCATCATTTATTGAAAATCTTCCCAAAACTTTTCTTTTTTTGAACTGTTTCTTTAATGTTGTAGCTCACAGTTTGTCTATATAGTGATGGTAAAAATCTTCACCATCAAATTCCAGCTTAGACCAGTATGAATTTACCTGTTAGTTTAAGCTGGTTTAGTCTGGGAAGTACTACAGTATAGAATAGTCATAACATTTAGAAGCCTGGTGTCTACCAGACCACAACATATGATGGTGATTGGGTTGACAAGCTTTTATATACAGATTAACTTAGGGACATTGTCTGCAAAAGAACTACAGTTACATTACAGTGCACTGCTTCATAAACTGTGCCTCACAGTGGTCTCAAACCTCTGTACGGCCTTTAGCTAAACCCACCAGCTCGTTTCATCCATTTTCCCCAGGGCGAGATCATTCCCTCTGCCACATGAGCAGTGTCCTGAATTTCCCAATCAAACCTGGGTCTGATAGTCCCTCCGTTAGCCCAAACACAGATGGATAACTATGCCACGAGAGCCAGCCATCGGGCCATGATGCAGTTTGAATAATATAATGGTTGGTTTAAGGTCAGGCTGGACTGAGCTGCTCTTGCATATAATAGGGCCACAGTTGCATTATATTGTTGAATATTGCAGAATCTTCCTTTTGAACCACTGCCAGTGCTGTGTTGATTTAGCACAGATGTTATAATTCAGACAAAACGCTCAGGATTTTAGGGGGGGGGGGGGTTAGTGCCACGAAAACTGGAACTGTGCCATGAAATGAAAGCTTAGGCGACTCATGTGGCACAGCAGATGTGTTCGGTTAAAGAAACCAGTTCAAAATGCTGAAAGTTGCTGCAGAATGTGACTTTTGCAGGATGAATAAGATTATCACAAGATGTTTAGTGTTATGTTGTAAAGACATGGAATGTTTTGGGAATGGCGTACTTAGAAATGTAGAATGTTCCATTTCTTTGCCAAAATATGCAGTATACAACCAGAGTACACTATTTTATACTCTCCCACGATGCAATGCACTTGACTTGTGACATGAAACATGAAACAATGACATGAAACAAAAACATGACGTGGCATGAAAACAAAAACCGTGGCATGAACATGAAACTTACACTACAGCAGAACTACAGGAAACAATACTTGACAAAGACACATGGCAAACATGAGGGCTTAAATACACAGACTAATGACAAAACAAGGGACACCTGTGAACAATGATCAGACAATTAACCAATAACAAGACATGGCAGGATCACATGACAAACAGGGAATCACATGACAGACATGGAAACAAGACATGACACAGAAACATGACAAGAACAAACCTAAAACGTGACATTTTCAAAGATTTTACAGCGTACAGTATATACTCACACCATTGTTCACCATACAATTTTCAATTTTAAACCTTAATTCAATTTTTCATCAAATGTTTCTGCATTATGTAAGATGAAGAGTGACAGCTCTTGTAAGAGTACACAGAACAGCCTCAGAGACAGATGCAGTGTGATTGAGCTCACCTAAAAACTACCTGTCATGATTTACTCAAACCATTATGTATAAATCATGTAACCAAAAACGTTTGTTTTTTTCTAGCTATCATATTACATTTTGGACAATATTCCTTAAAAAAAATAATTTCAGGTCATATTTTGATCCAAATTAATAAAAACAAAACAACAATATAAACAAATAGGGACAGTTCAAATAAATAAGATAACAAATAAAACAAGAAATCACATTTTGCTTAAAGAAAATAAAGCATATTTTCACAATTATTAATATTGTTGGGCAAGCACAATAAGTTCTGATTACTGTAATACAAGGCTGTGTGTTCAAATCAGCAAAAAATAATTACTTATTTAATTATTCCAATTATATTCCAATTACAGTACAACTAAAATCACTATAAACTCAAACCAATTTCAGTGGTGCTGGAATAACTTGAAATAATGTCAAAATGCATATTGTGTTTGGATGAACTGTTCCTTTAAGTTTTTGTGCATTGTGTTTGTGTTTGCCACATCAATCCTCATTCTGTTTATAAGATACGTAGATTGTTCAAATGTTGTAGTCTTCCATCAAGTGAGTTTCTCACCAAAATGGCCTTGTTCCTGCAATGTTATAGCACTCTTCTGTATACCTCTGGTAAATAATTGAACATATTGTAGGCTACTTTTTTTTTTTTTTTTTTTTTGGTGCAGTAGACAGAAATGCAGGCCTTTAATAGCAAATCCGTTGCCACATGTGGGAACAAAACTTCTGTGCTCTTTTAATTGCGCTGAACCAAACATCTTTTTCAAGCAATTGTTTGTTAAAGTGGGAAACTGATTACTAGCTTAGGTCTGAGTGTGGGGAAATTAGCAGGCACTACAGGGGCTCTGTACACAGATTGCACTCCATCCATACAGTATATACTGAAGATGTGCTGGGAGCTTTCATTGCAGAGAGTTCAGGCATCTCCGGCTCATTTTTCAAGTCATTATTTTCATACAATGGAGCGTCATTTCCTAGAGAGCAGAACTTATTCGGTTTCTTAGCATTCTCGACAAAGCATTGAGTAAATAACACTAAAGGATCACTAGAAAAGCAGGAGGCAATGAAGGACAGTGTGTAATGAATGCATTTTAGTAAGCAGTGTTTAGAGCTTTGGAATGAACGAATCAAAGTGAGGATGCGCTATCATGCTTCACTATGCCATCTGTCTTTTTTGAGCACAATAATTGAAGTTAACAAGAAATATTTGAACTTTAATCCTGTATTTATAGTGAAACAGCATTTAACTTGTATTATATGTTTTGGGTAAAAAGTCTTTTCTGCTCACCAAGGCTGCAATTAATTAATCAAAAATGCAGTCGAACTACTAAAATATTATCACAATTTAAAAATAACGCCTTTCTATTGTAATATATTGTAAAATGTAATATGTCTGTGATGCAAAGCTGAATTTGCAGTTTTCAGTGTCACATGATCATTCCAATATGCTGATTTGCTGCTTAAGAAACATTTCTTATTTTTATCAATGTTAAAAACAGTTGTGCTGCTTAATATTTTTGAACTTGTGATACATATATCAGAAAAAGTATCAATATAAATGTCTTTAGTTTCACTTTTGATCAATTGAATGCAAACAGTCTTAATAACAGTATAAATTAACAAATTAAATTGCACAATTTTCTGGGATTAATTGTTTTGAAAAGGTGCGTTTAAACTTGTAGTCATAAATATATTTACATATTTGTGACCCTGGACCACAAAACCAGTCATATGGGTCAAATTTTTGGAAATTGAGATTTATACATCACCTGAAAGATGCTGAATATATAAGCCATTGATGTATGGTTTGTTAGAATATGACAATATTTGGCTGAGATACAACTATTTGAAAATCTGGAATCTGAGGGTGCAAAAAAATCGAAACATTGAGAAAATCACCTTTAAAGTTGTCCATTTATGTTCGCTATTGTGCTGCATTCACTCACAAAAATAAATGTTTACATATTTACGGTAGGAAATATACTAAATATCTTAATGGAACATGATCTTTACTTAATATCCTCATGATTTTTGGCATAAAAGAAAAATCGATAATTTTGACCCATACAATGTATTGTTGGCTATTGCCACAAATATATCCGTGCGACTTGTGACTGGTTTTGTGATCCAGGGTCACATTTAATCCCCAAATTAATATTAAATCAACATAAAGGAAGAATTTTTAAGTGTATAAATAAAATTGGCTTATCAGCATCTGTTTGCTAAGTACCATCAAAGCAGAATTGAAAATATTGATGTTACCTTGTATTCTAATTTTTTTTTAGTTTTTTGTTTTTGTTTTTGTTTAGAATTCATCAAGAACATACAGGAAATGTGGTCGATTTAAATTTCATGTTGACCCCAATAACCCCAGCATGTTATAATCGCAGGGTGTTTGCAGCTTACTGCTAAAGAACTAAAAATATTTCCAGTCAAACTATACGACTGCCTGTCAGCCTGCCTGTAAATGACAGGTAATTAAGAGCGAGGAAGTCATATGTCCCCATTTCAGTTCCTTCTCTTCCCCTTCAGATCTAGATTATGGTGTGACTGCGCTTAACAGACACTCCCACACTCACAGAAGTCTAGATGAGAACCGCAGGCGTGTGGTTTTTTTTTGTTTGTTTTTTTACTCTGATTTTGAGATTTATTGCATTTCCGGACTGGATAAGGATCCTTTCTGAGTGAAAAGCCATTCGACAGGCTGACACTTGCTAGAAGCTGATCTGTTTTCTAATCAAGACCGATGCCAGCATCACATGAAATCCTATAAGAGAAAGAGAAAGGAATCGAGAGATGGGGATAGCAGGAGGTTGAAAGAGGACAGATTTGAATAATTTGTTATTGTGAAGGAGAATAAAATTCGCTCCGAAGCGAAGGCAACGTGACATTGAATTGCAAAGCCTGCCAAAGCCCCTTCCTTGTTTTTAGAGGTAAATTTCAGAGCTTTGACCTTGCACAGACTTTTCAGGGTAGGACAAAAGACAGGACTGTATCACAGCTGAGCTCTCGAATATATAAAACAAAGACATGCTAAAATCGTCTTGATACAGCAGCTCTCTTTAAGAAGACAAATGAGAGGAGATTAATGAGATGTCGCTGCATAATGTCCTGAATCAACGCAACTATTTGACACTAGCGTCGTTTTTTAATCCAGACCTTCTCAGGGCTCTTTTCAAATGGAAATGCATATGCATCTGCTCTGCCTCTTCTCCATTATCTATAACAATGGCTGCTTCCCAGCATGAGGACAACAAAAGCTTCCTATTTCAAGCATTAATATGATACTCTAACTAACTCCAGTAAACATACACCCCCAAAACTTGACCTGTGTTGCTTTACAGAAGGGAGCCACTAGTAAATGTGAGCCGAGAAACCCTAATGCCTATAAGCCTAATGCCCCAGACAAAGCAATTTTGTTTCCACCCGAATAAACACACCTTAGGCAGTTATGGTAATTAGATGAAGCTGGAATGATTAAATAAGGTTTGTTAGGGCAGGTCCAGGACCAAAATGAAAACATTTAATCAACGGGATGCTCTGGAAATAGGGTTGGGAAACAACTTTTCTCATGAGCTGTCAGGTTGTCAGGTTGCATATGCAAGCTAAACATAATTTAAAGTAGTTAAAGGGTTAGTTCATATACAGAGCTTGACATAATCTTTTTTGCTCACCGGCCACTGTGGCTAGTGGTTTTCTAAAGTTACTAGCAACTCAGCATTTTGACTGGCCACAATTTAGATTTCTATACCATGGGGAAAACTACCATATATATATATATATTGATATTATCTCAAAATTTGGCAGCAGTTTATTAGACTGCTGTCACTTTAAGACCTGATGCACAGATCCATTATACTGTTACACAAATGCGTTTTCTTTCTCAACTGTTTATGTTCACTTAAATCATATTCGTCAATGACTGTTTAAGCACAATAAGCAGCTAAAAAGAACTTGTACTGTACTTGTACTGAGAGTCTGCTTTATGTGCGCACCCTATGGTTGTGAGCTCAAAATGAGTAATGAAAATAAGTAAAATGATGTCAATACGTGCAATCCCATGCTGAAATTCGAGCCCTGTAACACCAACAAATGAAAGGAGCGAGTGAAGCGGGTTTGTTTGTGTCAACTAGCTGTCGGATGATGAGATGAGAGCGAGAAAGCGCAACATCTGCGGAAAATGAGTATTGGAAGCGTTTCAGATATTTCGGTATAGATGTTGAAAAATCTTTATTTCTGACAACACTACATTACACTTAGTTTATTATTTCAGATGCTATTTTAAAAGACTACAATTAAAAAATTTATATATTTTATATAAAAGGTGTGACTGCATTACATGCCACTGCTGAAATCCACCCGCATTTGGCGGGTTGGCTGTTAATGTCAAGCCCTGTTCATATATATATATATATATATATATACACAGTATGTGTGTGTCTTTGCATTCTGGACATGTGATGCTGTCTTGAAATATGGCCAAAACATGCCTTAAAATACTTCCTAGGCAAACAGCTGACTAGGTTTTGGATCAGAGCCATTGTCTTACTTCTCGCATACCCTTGATTCCACTGCTATCTCTTCGTTTCCACAGAGACCCGCAGCAGAGAGTTGCTGCTTCATTTTTAATGAATCCTGACTCAAAGTTGCACATACTCTCCCCATGAAGTCTGTTTCTCTTGTAGCTCTTGCACACTCCCACATTTACCTCAGTGCTACACAAACTCTCTCTCACTGTATCTTGACCTCTCTCCATCCTGACTCTTCATACATATTATTAGACCTGATTTTACAAGCAGTCTCTCACTGTTGATCTCTCACTGTACTGTAAATTATCACACTCTCTCTTCTCAAGCTGCTCATCTTCTCTCTTTTCTTCCTCTCTCCACTACTTATGTACTTCACATTAGAAGCATCTCTGGTTAAAAATGTGTGACGATTATTCCCCATAGAGGGCTTCTAAAACATAATTCTTTAAAACAAATAAAAAAATTAAATCCAGTTTAGTTTACGGTTGTCAAAAAAAGTGGTTGTGCAGTGTGTTTTAATAGCCCATTAGCCCATATATTTAAAGTCGGCATGAAATGGAAGTTGCTATAGTCTTTTCTTACCTTTTGTGACGTATATCTGATTGAAATGACTTCTTGAACTAGAGAAAATGTAGGGCGGGACTTGATATTGTTGGTTGGATGGTTGTGGTTTGCTATTGGTTGATCTCATGTGATTGACAGGTTGTCCCGCCCCCTTATGAGATTTCACTGCGGGTGGGGGAGGGGGAGTCATTTTGATTGAAGATTACGAGGGTACATGCAAATGTGCACGGATAAATCATTTAAAATAGATACTGCAATATTCCATAAAAAAGTATGAATGGTCAATTTTGATTCCATGATGACTTGATGATCAGTATCATACTCGCAATCATGCTGTAGGTTCTGTGGGTTCTTTATGCATTGTATTCCATCTTGTGAGTGTTTTGTTTTTATACACATTTTATTTACATGTACTTTTTCTATTTTGCTCTGCCAACGGAAATAGTTCCCAACAAACTAGCAAAAGCAGAATGTACAGTTGCACACACACAAGTGGTGTTTATGAATGGATGAATCCGTGCTTTTGAACAAAGCGGCTGAGTAAATGATTCATTGAATCACTCATAAAAACAACCACTTGTTTCAATCCTGAATTATTCATTTTCAACCTAGTTGGTTGAATGAATCGATGATGTAACCTTTAGAAACAGTCAATGGAATAGGGCCATTTACATGACATATGTCCAAAAGTGTAGGGACATAAAAAAAAAAAAATTCTTTGAAAGAAATTAATCATTTTCAACATTGATAATTTTCTTGAGCAGCAAATATTAGAAAGATTTCTAAACGATCATGTGACACTGAAGACTGGAGTAATGACGCTAAAAACTCAGCTTTGACATCACAGAAATGAATTACATTTTAAAAATATTAAAATAGAAATAATAATATTTTCAGTAACTGTTTTTATGTATTTTTTGATCAAATTAATGTAGCCTTGGTGAGCATTTAAAAAAATTTAAAAAATCTTAACTAACCTAAACTTTTGGACAGAACTTTATATAAAGATTTTACAGTATATTTTATTTCATAGTATACCATCTTTACAGCTAAAGCAAGTCAACCCCAAACATTAGCCGTGTTTCCATTACCCTCCAAATTGCGCAAATTGAATTTGTGAATTGAAAATACGCCCAATGGAAGCTCCCATATATCGCAAAAAAGTTTTTACTCTCGCATGAGGTGGTTTTTCAGGCAATTTGAAAAAGGAATATTGCGCACAACTGCAATGGAAACAGTTTTATTGACTGTTCTGAAACAGTTTTGCCACTTTGAAAAGTCTGAAATAGTAAACATGGAAGAGGTGGAAGTAAAGTTCTCATAGGCGTTGTGTATAATTGCTTCAAACTCAGAGAGTCAAAATACACCCACGATATTTGGGAGAAAATGACTATGTGTACAGTGTGCTTGACATTTATGTAAATGATTCTATATCACAGCCAGTGTCTAAATAGCAGCTGTCACCGCAAACATCACACTCCCACATTAGAGGCTGTATTTTTAGGCTTCCCTCATCCTGACTCTGAAAGAACTATACTCTTGCCACATTGCATCTTATTTCAGCCAAGAAACACCCACAGGAAGAGGCCTTCTGTTGACATGTAAAGTGACCAACCACTGTTCATTAAAGTGTTATTAAGGACCGGGTTTTGGTTTTTTTTTCTGCTGCTGTGGAGTGGAAAACAGTGGATAAATATATGGATAAAATGCACTTACACTTCTTGATGTGTCTGTGTGAGTTCATGAGTTAGTGTCAAGCATGTTAGTGTCAAGCAGGTTGAACGCTAAGGCTGATGCAAAGTAATTAGGCCTTCAGAGATGTCAATTAGGCCTTTAGAGAAATCAAGACTTCAGTCTGAGGCTTTCACCTGCTCACTGGTTGAAAGAGGCTGGCGGTAAATCAACTCCAAATCAGCATGTGTGTCAGGTAGACTCAATGAGGTATTAATGTGTCAAGCTAAATAAATATATATACAGTGAGGAAAATAAGTATTTGAACACCCTGCTATTTTGCAAGTTCTCCCACTTAGAAATCATGGAGGGGTCTGAAATTGTCAGCGTAGGTGCATGTCCACTGTGAGAGACATAATCGAAAAAAAAAAAATCCAGAAATCACAATGTATGATTTTTTAACTATTTATTTGTATGATACAGCTGCAAATAAGTATTTGAACACCTGAGAAAATCAATGTTAATATTTGGTACAGTAGCCTTTGTTTGCAATTACAGAGGTCAAACGTTTCCTGTAGTTTTTCACCAGGTTTGCACACACTGCAGGAGGGATTTTGGCCCACTCCTCCACACAGATCTTCTCTAGATCAGTCAGGTTTCTGGGCTGTCGCTGAGGAACACGGAGTTTGAGCTCCCTCCAAAGATTCTCTATTGGGTTTAGGTCTGGAGACTGGCTAGGCCACGCCAGAACCTTGATATGCTTCTTACAGAGCCACTCCTTGGTTATCCTGGCTGTGTGCTTCGGGTCATTGTCATGTTGGAAGACCCAGCCTCGACCCATCTTCAATGCTCTAACTGAGGGAAGGAGGTTGTTCCCCAAAATCTCGCAATACATGGCCCCGGTCATCCTCTCCTTAATACAGTGCAGTCGCCCTGTCCCATGTGCAGAAAAACACCCCCAAAGCATGATGCTACCACCCCCATGCTTCACAGTAGGGATGGTGTTCTTGGGATGGTACTCATCAATCTTCTTCCTCCAAACACGTTTAGTGGAATTATGACCAAAAAGTTATATTTTGGTCTCATCTGACCACATGACTTTCTCCCATGACTCCTCTAGATCATCCAAATGGTCATTGGCAAACTTAAGACGGACCTTGACATGTGCTGGTTTAAGCAGGGGAACCTTCCGTGCCATGCATGATTTCAAACCATGACGTCTTAGTGTATTACCAACAGTAACCTTGGAAACGGTGGTCCCAGCTCTTTTCAGGTCATTGACCAGCTCCTCCCGTGTAGTTCTGGGCTGATTTCTCACCTTTCTTAGGATCATTGAGACCCCACGAGGTGAGATCTTGCATGGAGCCCCAGTCCGAGGGAGATTGACAGTCATGTTTAGCTTCTTCCATTTTCTAATGATTGCTCCAACAGTGGACCTTTTTTCACCAAGCTGCTTGGCAATTTCCCCGTAGCCCTTTCCAGCCTTGTGGAGGTGTACAATTTTGTCTCTAGTGTCTTTGGACAGCTCTTTGGTCTTGGCCATGTTAGTAGTTGGATTCTTACTGATTGTATGGGGTGGACAGGTGTCTTTATGCAGCTAACGACCTCAAACAGGTGCATCTAATTTAGGATAATAAATGGATTGGAGGTGGACATTTTAAAGGCAGACTACCAGGTCTTTGAGGGTCAGAATTCTAGCTGATAGACAGGTGTTCAAATACTTATTTGCAGCTGTATCATACAAATAAATAGTTAAAAAATCATATATTGTGATTTCTGGATTTTTTTTTTTAGATTATGTCTCTCACAGTGGACATGCCCTACGATGACAATTTCAGACCCCTCCATGATTTCCAAGTGGGAGAACTTGCAAAATAGCAGGGTGTTCAAATACTTATTTTCCTCACTGTACATCACAAAGGCTTTACCTGATAACCAAACGTGACATGCATGTTCAGAATGAGAATTGAGAGCTGAAACGGGGGGAAGATTTTCAGTCAATAACCGACATAAATTGTGCCTTTACCTTACACAAATCTATTAAGACTTCGAATATAGTGCATGCATCATAGGAACTACTTTCATGCTACTTTTATGGTGTTTTTTAAGGAGCTTATCAGCTATGGTCTCGTATAGGAATAAAGTAAATGTAAGAATTTTTGGGGAAATATTACTCTAAAATGTTTTATTGGAAACCTCTTTTGTAAGCCACTTTGGATAAAAAAGCATCTGCTAAATGCATAGATATTTTTAATATTTGCCATTATGTAAATTGATCTATTTATAATAATTAAGTTGTTGTTGTTAAATTATACTACACCAGCCATTTCAGTTAATTAATTAAAATAATTATTGTTTGTTTGTTTCTTAGGGTCATTCATTTTTTAATGACTAAAATCTTTAAATTTAGAATTTCTCCTCAGTGGGAGTTCAGTTTAAATGGTTATTTTTCTTCAAATTAAAAGTTTCAGGACTCATGTCAATGTTCCTCCATTAAACTGCCTAGTGGAGGAAATGAATGAACATATCAGAACAAGCTTTGGCAGATTTATGGATCTCACAGTCCTGGCAGATGGAGAGAAAGAAGATGAGTCCAAGAGGCTATATGGGACGGATTGTGCTCGCAAACAAAAGACAACAGGATCTGGATGGATCAAATGCACTGGTACTGCATAGATCAGTGAGCTTGGTGTGAAATGTGCAAATATTTAGTGTGGAAGAAATAGAAAAATCTGTTTTGAATTCTTTGAATTCTCACTCCAGTTTCATGTCAAATGAGCGTCTCAAATCTAATTGTGTTTAAGAAATGAATTTTTAATGCCTCGTTTTTATCAACCCCGTTTCATCTAGATCGATTTACATTCACGTCTAACATATTGAGCATTATTGCCATGGATGTGTCGCTGAGAATCTTTCAATTAAGCGAACACCTAGAGCTTAAAAGTTGCTTTTCAGGAAGTTTGTGCAGTGCAGTGTGTTCAAGGGCTGGAGAATGAAGACTATTGATTATAAAGGTACAGCATCTGCCTACAAATAATGCAAGACCTACAGTACTCCGCTGAAAAAGCCTTAATTTAAGCTTGTAAGGAAATATCACTTTATCAGAGGGAATATTATGCCACTGCAAGCATTAAATACTTAAGTATTATAAAACAGCACATTGTGCTTTGCATATCACAATCTCAAAGACCCAGTGAATTAGTTACCTGTCTAATCAGTTTGCATTTGTATTATTCGTATTGCAGTGTATTATTTTAAAGTAGGCCTATATAAAATACCAGATATGTGTGCTGGTAAAAGTGGGCAAAATGGCAGATATATTGTATATACTATAAAAATGCACAGGAAAATATTGATGACTCATCTTGCTGTTGTGGGCATATCTACATTTTGAAATTGTGAAAAAGAAGTACACTTTTATTACAGAAATGATATACTTTAAAATAATATACTTGAGTGCAAACTGAATGTAATGTTTTCAGATACTTAATTGCATGTTAATATGCATTATAGTTAAAATTTATATGAAATGCAATAGCTGAACTTTTGACCCACTTAAGTAAATTTTTTATGTAATTTCATAAGTTTTTTCTATTGTCTTTGAAATATGGTTAAAGTGTACTGCTGAATGTACCGACAAGTATTTATGGTGAACTAAAATATATTCTAATGTAATTTCTATCAAAACTTGTATGTCATGAATTTGTATAATTTATAATTTAGCAATTTAGTGCATTTAAATTTAGTAATATTGAGTAGTATAGTTGACAATATAATCAAGTACTTTCCATGTACTTTAGTAAGTTAGTCAACACATCAGAATAAGTGCTTGTTTAAAGCATGACACAAGATTATAAAGAACAACGGATAACTTAATTTGACACTGACAGTATAACAAAGTGTACTTTTTAAATGTGTTATAAACGGTCATGAAAGTGTATGTGGTCTTTTATTAGAATAATATTGTTATCTGTTAAGTACTATTTTTTATGTACTGTTAAGATTTGAAGTACACTTCAAGTGCACATTCAATACAGTTAAGCACACTTTTTCTCAAGGGTTAACAATTAGCAAATCATACAGTATTACACATAAACTAAAGACTATTGGCTATTTTAAAACAAAGCATGAGCCACCCCAACGTCCTGTTTGAAAGAAAATACAACAGTTTTTAAGTTTGCTATGATGACCTGGCACTCTATTAGAAGTATGTGTTTGTTATGATCTGAAAGAGTACGTCAGTATTGCCAGCATCTGGCACTACAACACTTGTACACATAAATGGTGGATGTTTGTTTTCTCAACATGTCAACGTTACAGAGTGTTACATCATGAAAGTGTCCTGATCACAGTCTCTTTGATTTAATTTTCTACTCACCTCTGAGAACAGTACTTCAGACACTCTTCAGGATCTCTCTCTCTCGCTCAGTCTTTGTTCCCACTTCATTTAAGTGGAATATGTGTTTAGAATCAAGGCCAGCGTTCCAGGCGCCAGTATCAGGACCCACTCGGTAGGTGTTCATTTAATCTCTGTGTCCGTCGCTAAATGAATAACGCTTGTGAAATTTTTAGCTTTTGAATCCTTGAGCATCCAGTTGAGTGCAGAAACCCAACAAAGAAAAATGTGTTTAAAGTGACAGTTCCTGCTAAATAGGCCAGTTAGACTGACATGAATTTCACACAGTTCCAGGATGGTTTATGCTGGCCTGGCTGATGGATCCTTTTAGCAATGCTGTTCAACACTAAAACCTTTGCTGCATCACTGACCAGAAAGTCAGTGACAGTGACAGGCATAATTTTTGGGCAGCTTGAAAATGTCATAAAGCTTCCCAAGCACCTTAATATCTTGTCAACTGAACATCGTTTCTCAAACGAGTTTGTCCTCAAAACAATGTTTTTAAAATTGAACATTGGATTTTTTATTTATTTATATTACATATTGTAAGTCAAGAATTCACTAAGTTTTTCGTTGTTGAATAAGGATCCAATGAGTGATTTGTCTAGTTTTAAATAATTGACAGATTAATTTTGTACCATTTGACACAAATCTTTAAAACATCAACAATAGAAGGTGTGGAAAGTATTTTCCACTCCCCTTTAAAAGTTGGGAGGTCTATTAATTTTGCTATCTTACTGTAACTCTTTCCCTGCCAGTTTTTTTTTTTTTTTTTTTTTTTTTTTTTAAGTTGTCAGTTACCGCCAGCATTTTTTTTATCATTTTCACAAAATTTTCAGTTTAAATTTTTCAGTCTACATCCAGATCGGATTCAGAACGATGATCAAAACATAGATGGAGTAGATTCATCAACACCCCCAAAGCTTCACAGTCCTATAGCTCGTCCTGGGTCGACATTTCATTCAGTAACATTAGGCAGTTTTGATTTATATGCTGTTTAATGCTGATGATCTTGTTATTTGACATATGCATCTGCTTACATGTGCTATCGCTTGTTTCTGCTTTTTCTTCGCCTGTGTTTTGATCAGTAGATTCAGAACTCTTTCAGAAGATGTGTAATTGCGCCCCATACCGTATAACAGTGAAAACATCGAAAGCCGTAAAATTTCCGTCAGTGGCGGGTAAAGAGTTAACCTCTGTACCTGTATATGATTGGTTGCGTTTATTTGTATTTAGCATTGTTTTTGTTCCAGTTGAGAACCACTGATTTAGATTTTTAGACATTGAATTGAATTCGGACATACCCTTTATGCCTTTCTACTTAATGTTGTTTTTGCAGGCAATAAACATTTTCAGACACAGCTTAGTTATTTTTTTTTTAGACTTTTAGTGGTGCATGTAATTCTATAACCCATAACAGCAGAAATGTAGATGTCCATGAGTTAGACTGAACACTTGTCTAAAGATCCTATATGACCTTTTAAACAGGAGATGTTATTCACATTTAGAAAATGCCATTTAGTATAATTGACTTACTTCCCTCTTGTAATCTCTATTGACCCAGCACTTCCAAGGGACAGGAGTACATCCATGTCCTGTTATCTAGATCTCAAATTAAATCCAAATTCATTAGTAAGACAAACAGGGCACACAATGAAGAGCAAGCAAACAGCCATATCACAGAAAGGACCTTGCATGAAAGTCTTTGCTGCCTTATTTATATATACCACATAGTGCTTTTATCAAAACAAAGTGTGCTGTGATAATGAAATATTTGAATTTATGTAAAAAAGAGTGGTTGTGAAAGCCTACCAAGTGAGAACACTTGTTAGCGTTGACATGCTTGACTTGTTTCACTTGTACTTCTTTGCCTCTTTCGATACAACAATTTAGGAAACAATCAGGGATTGCCTCAGCTCAGATGTCTGGCTAAACACTAATTGTTCCAGGATTTCCCAGAAGTTAAACCTCTTTAGAGTCACAAAGACTGGGGATCGTTGTGGGAGTTGTGGGCCTCTGTGTTTGAATTGTGTCCGAGCTTCTGGTTTCCTCAGCGCACCGCGTCATTGTAAGTCTACTTCTGTAAAATGTAGTACATGAAGCGTGTTTGAATATAGTGCAAGTAAGAAAAAAACAACACTGAATACTTCATTTCAATTTTAAGAAAAGTTCATGTTCTTATGCACTATTAGATTTATGCAGTGTGTAGCCGGGCCAGAATTAGAAATACTTTCTATGCAGAGCAGCCCGGGTTCAATTCCCATGCTGGAATAAATGTTTCACCTCGTTTTAATAAATCAGGTAATCAAGTAAAATTGCAAATATATGCCATCAGTGAATGCATTAAAAGGAGCAGCATCTCCTTTGGTTTAATTTGAGTTATAAACACCCTGAAAGCAGTGAATAACTCATTTCAAGTGGCAGCTTCACTTATTCAAAGAAAGTGTTTTTACAGTAATTCTTGTGCCGTGGAGTCAACTTTATACCATACTTGAATCTGCTTGCTACACTTAAAACAAGTTACAGTTACAGTAAAAACACTGGGTTAAAAACAAACCAATTTGGGTTCACATCTACTGGTTTTTACTAATTGAATAGTTGTTGACATATACCTTAATATTCTTTGTCCTTGTATCCCTAGCTCATCTATATGTTGGATAGTGTTCTTACAAAATGGTTGTTTTTATATATAATCTGCACATCCTTTGTCCCATTGAACTGCATTTATTATATTAGCTCACCTGTTAGGTCACCTGATGTGTTTGAGTGAATGCGTATAGCATTTGGTTGAGTATAAAATTCTGGAACTTGAACCAAAACTGAGATAACATTTGTTGTTCCCCTGTTCTTACTGTTATTCTGATGCACTTACTAGACCTATTGGTTCTTTTAACCAATGCTCAGAGTTTTAATTTGTCTTTTGAAGCTTTCTTGTTTCAAAAGGCTGAGCTGGTTTGCCCATTATTTACCCCAGAAGTGAAGTCTTCTATTGACCCTTAAAGTTTGTTCTAGTGGGTTATCAGAATCAAACAGTAGGTATTGATTTGTTTTTCTTGTAGACTTTGATTTCCTATATGCTGCCCTCTTTTATTTAAACTGCTGAGTCCAAAAAGGCCAATTTGTTCTCTTGCACATCCTCCCATATGCGCTTAATGTATATGTCCATTTAGTTGATGCATTCTTACTCCTTTGTTTGATCTCAACCTAGGTGTCATCCATCTATTTGAACCAATACATTGATGATGCCATGGTTAGAGGGATAGTTCAGCAAAAACTGAACTGACCCTGCTGACTTTTATTATTGCTGACAATATATATATATATATATATATATATTTATATATATATATATATATTATTATTATTATTATTATTTTTTTTTTTTTAAATTATCTTCTTTTATGTTCCACAAAATAAAGAAAGTCATGCAGGTTTGGATCGGTATTAATAAATTATGAGTTTTCATCCCTATCCCGTTAAGGTCCAAATAATGAGGCCCAAAGGAACAACAATTCAAAAAAATGTAGAATTCAAACATAGGCATTCAAACTGCCTGCATTTTGAGTCCCTCACTTTCCCTGTTTCCTTGGGTGTTTGTGGTCCTGCTGATCAGCGTAATTCCCAAATTAATGTCACGCATCTGAGGCCTTTTGTTTACCCGATCTTTAGACGGATCTGTTTGGGGAGATTAGTAAGGCCAGGGGTGGCAACCTTGGCGCGACAGGTCTGATTGGCCTCCCACAATGCACTGCTGAGGCGTGACATCCTTCAAAAACTGAGAATGGTAGATCAGTATCTGAAAGCATAGGTCGACAACACTTGCCAGTGTGTGTACATGTGCGTTTCATGTGTTTATGTGCAATGTCGTGATTATATAAAACAGTATTTCAATCAGTTTTCCCAAATATAGAAATAAGACTGATTAAAGTGCCACTTGATGAGAAAATTACAGGGAGATATCGAACGCAGGGCAATGCTGAAGTGCTGCAGTGATGAGAGCTTGTGAAATTGTGTTGTCATTTTTATATGATAGGGCAATATTACAAACAAGAATTCATCTTCAAAGTTTCGAAGAGGACCGTCGTCGCATGACAGCCTAAAAGAGGTAAGAGCCTCACTTTGGCTGCCAAGACAAACTAGACATTTTGGGTCCAATAAAAGATTGACTGCATTGGTTGCATCTTAGAGAGAAATCTTAGAAGCCTTCAGAAGCTGTATCTGATAGCGTATATCAATTTCATGGATATTATAACTGGGATTAGTTTTGGCTACAATAATGAATGCAACAATAGTTAAAAGTAAAACCCATTATCCAATCAAAGGATCGTAGGCTGATGATGTAAAATATAAAATTAATTTTGTTTTTAGTGGGCCTACACCCAGATAACCTAAATCTCCCAGGCACTAAACTCCAACCCACACTGGGCTTTTCATAATTATTCCCAGAATTAATTAAAGAAAGAGTTTAAGCACAGCTTTTAACATTCAACTCATCTCTCCCAAAACACTCTTGCCCTAAGGCCACTCGGTTTAGCTCACAAGACGGAGTTCTTGATGCCTCCCAAAAAAAAGAATGAAGCCTTCGGTTCTGTTGCGTCTTAAGGCCAACAGGAGTCTCCGGAGTTAAAATGCTCGCAATTCTTGGCAGATGCGCCGCACGTCTTCGCTCATTGATTCTGATTTGCGTTTGATGTGCCGTGGGACTCAACTAGGTCACATTTTATTCCTTTGTTTCTTTGATACGAGATGTTTTGGCAGAGCGAGGTTTGAAATGGAAGGGAGAGGCATCCAGTGCTCGGAGACACTCAGTCTGTCGTAAATAACGTGACTCACAAAAATGGATTATGAAGCATGAGTTTTGAAGCCGTAGGTTTAATTATCTCACAGCATGTGATATTATTGCGCATTATACGTAAATAAAAGCATCATTATTGTTCCCTAGAGTTTGATAAAGCGAGAGGCAGAAAGGTGATTTATATGGTGAGCACATCAATAGTTATTAAAACCTGAGCTACAGTGATATCAGAGCTGGATGTTCAAATGCCCCAAAAGGTGTTTTGGGACCAGAAAACTTTAAACTCAAGTCACTTGAAACGTCTTCTGAAGGATCATGTGACACTGAAAAATGGAGTAATGTTGCTGAAAATTCAGCTTTGCCAACAGTCATCTTAAAGGTTACACTTTATGTCAACGGTCATTCTACTACAAGTAACTTTGCAACTACATGTCAACTAACTTTTATTAGAGTATTAGTTGACTGTATTATGTATTAGACTGCTAGTAGATTGTTAGGTTAGGGTTAGGTGTTAGGGTTCGGGAAAAAAACCTGTTTGTTGTGGGGAGCATCAAAATAAAGTGTTAGCAGATATTAAGCAGACAGTCTACCAATCCTCTACTGAGAGTTAGTTGACACATACTGTAGAACAGTGTTTTTGCTCAGTAGAAATAAACAGATTGAGTCAGATACGGCAAACAAAACAAACAAAAGATATCTGATTTTTACTGCCTGGAATCTAAAAGTAACTTTTATGGTCAATGTGTGAATGAATTGTTATAAATGTGATTAGATTTTTTTTATACTACATTTCATAACATGATGATCAACTATCTTGACTTACGGTAATGTGATGCATGTTTTTTTCCCTAATAACTACCGAGCCAAATTCGCTCATCCACTTTGAATATGATTAGATAGCACCTTCATGGTGGTGATCTTGTTTAAAAGGGCTGGCGATGTGATAAATGGTCCATAAAAATTGACCAGCTACCCGGCTGAGTGAATATAATCAGAAGTTATAGAAGCGTGTCTGATGGTGAGGCCAGTGAATCGTCTTGGTGGGCAGATACGATCAAGTAAGGGGCTTCAAGGTCCAGTGTCAATAGTAGCAATACATTCTCATTTATAATGAAGAGGCCATTCTGCTTCCCAAATAAATAAACATTTATTATTCTCTCGGTCACATGAGCATGACAGGAATTGTAAATTGACACAAATTAGTGGGATACACAATGGGTGCATTGGAGTTCACCTCTTATGACAAATGCATCTGATAAATTGATGTGGTCTGTTCAGACCTATACACTATGCTGATATTTGGAAATGGACATGTGCATATCTCAGGTCGGCATGTTGGTGACGTTACAGATCCTCGCTGCGATGTGCTAAATGCTTTTCACACATTGCTTTGGCAGTCACTCACAGCATGGATGAGACTACCTGTACTTTTTCTATTCCTTTTGTAGAAAGACATCCTCAGACAGTTGCATAAGAATTGTTTTTGTGTGGTTAAAAAAAACTATGGATAGTAGAAAGGAGAAAATGTTTGGACTCAGTAAAAAATTTTGCCTAATGTTGCCCTCTAAAATACTTATTTTTAGCACACTGTATACAGTACTTAGACACCATTATATATTCTTTGCAGAGAATTCTCTCCTATAATGCATTGTGTGCTGCAGTGATGATGTATTTTTATAGGACAACCAAGTTAGCATCACCTTCGATTTTTGCTTATGCTTTTGGATTATTGAAAAAATAAAAATAAATTGTGAGTAAATGAGTTTGATGAGTAGATGAGTGAGTAGATGAGTTTACCTGTTAGCTGTGATGACGTTTGATGTCCCCTACAGCCTAGTCTCATTTAGCCACTTGTTAGCAACCACCTTTTTCAAGACACATAAAAGCTTAGAAAAATCACACGTGGGGTTTACTGATGTATTTCGTGTCCTTGAATTAAACGTAAAAGGACCTTTAATCCCATTCAAAAACCAATTGACTTCTGGACGATGGAACAGGAAGTGCAAAAAATGACAACTCGTTTCCAGGTTTTAGAACGCATTCCTGCAGTACAAATGTTTACAAATGTATTAGTTCATGTAATAGTGTTTCTTGCATGCACAGCTATGTAGAACGCTTAAAATGGGTAACTTACCTGTGTGAGGTTTCATTTCTTTTTGGATGCTGCCTATATACAATAGGCTGTAGACAGCAAGACAGCTCACTTGGTTTTTGGAACAAAGCCTTAGATTAGCCTGAAAACATTAGGGTACAACTTCAAACCAAATAAAAAACACCTAGGCACTTAAAAATTAAAATTCCAAAAGAATGTTTTTGCAGCGATGCAATAAGAAGAACCGTTTTTGGTTCCCAAAAACATTTCAGTGAGCAGTTCTTAAAGGAAGCATTATTATTTTAGAGTGAAGATCATTTAAATATTCTTAAGAAACTTTTTCAACTATAAAGAACCTTTTGTGCAATGGAAAGATTCTATGATGGATGTTAAAGGTTCTTCATAGAACCATGCCAAAGAAACTTTATTTTTAAGAGTGTATCAGTAGAACGCACAGTTTTAAACCTTGCATTTTAACCTTAACATTCACCACACATGTCGACTGTAAAGGTCTCTGTCTCTCACCCTTAGCAAACATTTTTCATATACTGGTCATTCTGAAAGCTTTCACTTGCTTTGTCTGATGCCTTCATAACAACAGATTACAAATGATGTCCTCTTGTCACCCTCTATCCCATCGGTTCTGACATCAAAACGCATCAAAGTCTCTTAACCTTCCCAAGAGTAATATCAACCAATCGACCCTGGTTCGCTCGGAATACAGGACGCCTCTATATCTTTATGAGCAAATTCGTTCTTTTTTATCCTTAATGTGAAAGTAAAAAAAAAAAAGTGTTTAAAGGGACAGTTAACTCAAAATTGAGATTGTCTACTCAAACTCGTGTCATATTTTAGCAGTGGAAAAGCAGTCCTAGGGCAGAGGCAGTGAACGCTACGCTCTCGCTGTTGATTTTGGTAGCTTTAATCAGTTTTCAGGTTTTTGATCATGCACTTTTAATTATTTAATGACTAAGCTGGAAGACATCTTTTTACTGAGGCCTGCGTGCCTGTTCTCATTAAACGATCTCATCTTTATATACGCAAGACAAGCAGCTAATTCAAGATTGATGAGATATGTGTGAGACACGTCCTCAAGAGTACCGAAACAGCGCGACTTATGCAACTTTGAGTGAAATTAATGAAAGCTAATGCCCAGTAAGCTAAAGACGAGCCAGACATCATGAAGTGTAGTAATGATCTATAGCTGCCCAAGGTTATCAATCCAGCATTTGTGTGTGTGAGTTTCAGATCTCTCCTGGATCTGAAAGCAGTGGCAGGAACAGCCATATTGTTTCAGGGAACAGATGCAAATCATGCGTTCATGCACCATTAAATGTTTTAATGAGCAGATCTCATCATCTTCCTCTTCATTTAACTCCCATAACTCCCACTATCTTTTCAAAAAAGTAACTGACAGGACCCAACTGAGAATGAATGCTGCGTCCACATCCATCCTAAACAGTATTTAAAATTAGAATACGTGTGTCTCAAATTGTAGTATGTTGAAATTAATATTCCAAAGATACACGGATGTCTACTATTTCCGGTTCGAATTCGAATCCATGCACGTTTTGATATTCACATCCATTTTTATTTATTTTTAGTATAATTTCTTTCAACTGACATTATTTAACTGGTTCGTTTTTAAGTTGTGGCGTAAAAGGGCAACTACGGAAAGAGAAAGGGCAACATCATTTAAAATCCCGAAAGCTTGATAACTTCAACCTTTTTTTGTGAAGCAGAACATCACATATTTTTTAAAAATGCATCTGCTTTTTGTGCTCTTGGAAATGGCACATACATATTCAACCTGACAATCTGTCAACCCCTCTGGATTTCAGCAATGCCCAGCCCAGAGCTGAAGCCAAATGTAATTAACCTTTATGAAGAAGCAGAGTCTGTTGAGCAGAATTCGGACAGACGCTAGAAAATTAAAGGTTAAATATGGCCCGGTTGATGAGAAAGAGCCTCCAGGCCTTTCCAACATTTTCAGTGTTTAACCAGTCAGCGGAACTTTTGATTGAAGCTTTGAGGAATTTGGTGTGTAAAATTAAACACTTCTTTGATTCCCAATGATGAAGGCAATGTTGATTGGTCCTCCTGTAGGTTTGTTTATGACAGGTTTGAGATTTGGGAATTGATTCCATAGCCTTATTGGCTGGTGGAAACCGGATAGCCAGACTGAATTGTACTGCATAATGTTTGTGTATTTCGCAGTGTCCTTGGCATCATCTCTCTAATAGTATTACTTTTCACAGTTGGTCAGATTTAAAAGGAAATAACATGGTTTAATGCAATCCCTTCTGTATAAACAGCTTATTTCAGCTTAAGCTGGTCAAGTTGGTTTTTAAACCATACATTTTTTTATTTTTTTATTTTGACCAAGATGACAGAAACCAGCGCCACCAACTGGTAATCGACACTCTTTTAGCTGGACCAGTTGAAAACCAATTAGAACCACCTTAAAGGCACAATATGTAAGATATTTGGATTACAATATACAAAAAACCCCACTGGAACAATGTTATATATTTTGTTAACTTGTGTATTTACATTATCCAAAATGTTTTAACAATATTTAAATCCAGAGAAATCAGCTATTTTAACCAGTGTAACGTGTCATTGCGTCGCCTGTCAATGATGTCATATCCACGCTACCCTTTACTTCCGTAGAAACCATGGAAACACCAAAGACACTTTAATATATTATGTTTTATTAGACAGCTGAATACCTGTTCGGATAACTTTATTGACAGAAAACTTAAAGGGGTGGTATAATGCCCTTTGCACAAGATGTAAAAAAAAAAGTATTTGATGTCCCCATAGTGTGTATGTGAAGGTTTAGCTCAAAATACCTCACAGATATTTGTATATAGCATGTTAAAATTGTCAATTTTGAGGGTGAGCAAAAACGCACCGTTTTGTGTCTGTTCCCTTAAATGCAAATGAGCTGCTGCTCATGGCACAGAGGGCGGAGCTTCAACAGCTTGCACTCACACAGACATGCACTGAAAATTTCAAAAACTTTTAGCCTTTTATGTTCACACTCAAGAAGAAGTGACAACATGTAGAAGCAACAGGGCATTTCTGAATGGTTAGTTGATGAATTTATGTAGCTTATGTGTAGTTATACACATAATTATTAGCATATTCTGTCTTGATAATCTATAAATCGTGTTCCGGGGGCAGGGTTTATGTAAATTTTAGGGTTAGTGATGTCACTAACCCGGGAGGAATGTTGTGTAGTCCCAACCAGTGTTTGTTGTAGTTGGCTGCTTTGAACTTTGAGCATTATAACTTTGGAGATGTTGTTTATGCTCAAACAGCAACTTTACACACTAACTAAAGTTAGAAAAGTGAAATCATAATCAACCACCCCTTTAATCATTATTATAGTCTTATTGTTTGAATCTCTAATTTTCTTGATTTACCGCAAGTAACATGTTTGTAACATGCCTCAGAGACAACACTATTTTGTCAAGTGGCAACTCCCATGATTCCACACTCACTCTCGCAGTCATCATGCTACGCCTTTGTTATTATTTTGAAAAACTTGCATATTGTGCCTTTAAGTTGGTTTTAGTTGGATTGAATTTATGGCTGACCAGTCTTTTTGATCTGTAATTCTCTGTCTTTCTCTCTCTCAGTATGTCTCTGTGGTTCATGCATAGTAAAATCTACTTCCATGTTTTCTGTGTGGCATACAGGAACACGTAGAAGCTGGGAGAGCTTTCTGGGACCCGTCCTTCCCTCTCAGATCACCGCATTAACATCACTCTCTGCTCCTGGAGTGACCCTACTCACTGGAAACTGGAAGGGGCAAAGAGCGACAAGTGAGATTACACACATGATATATAATACAATCTTAAGTAGCATTCTCACAATTGCATTTCCATTGTGTATGCCAACAAGGGTTGCCAAGTCTGCATAACAAAACTATCTCAATGGCCAATCAAAAATAGCCCAATGACCATATCCAAAATATCAAAACCAAAGGTAACACTTCATTTTGATGGTCCCTTTTGAACATTCTGTTGACTATAAGTAACTTTGAAACTACATGTCAACTAACTCTCATTAGAGTTTTAGTAGACTGTCTGCTTAATATCTGCTAACTCTTTATTGTGATCCTCCTACAACAGACATTCTACTGACTATAAATAACTTTGCAACTACATGTCAACTTATTCAAATCCTAACCCTACCAGTCTACTAATACTTGACTAACACTCTAATGAGAGTTAGTAGACATTTAGGTGCAGCGTTACTCATTGTCAACAGAATGTGTTGACCATCAAAATAAAGTGAAACCAAACCAAAAATATGCCATTCCCATACCTACAGTAACATATATTTTACAGTCACTGTTATGTACATGTACCACTATATTATAGTGATCATAAACACAGCTCATAGGCTCCCAACCAATGGCCTTCCTTCACAAAACTCAACATCTAGCACAGTTTCATCACTGGTAGAATATAAAATATTTAAATACAAGCATTTAAGTCAAATATAATTTATGTAATATTAAAATGAAAAAAATTCAAATTAAGTGTTGGCTAACCGTGCTGAGAATTCTGGGCCGAATCAAGTTTGTCTAATCCTTCTGTGCCGAATCAAGCTCAAGTGGAAATATAACTGGAACCGGACCTTACTGTTCTTAGAACCGTTAGGCCCAGCGGTGGAAAAAAGGCTGTTGTATTTTAAACAAGACAGATCTGACTCTGAACTCTGTGAACAAAACAGATCATATTTAATATATCCAGCTATGTTCAACCATCAACTTCTTTCCTTCTACACTGTGAGAGACTCAAGAAGAAGTGACAACATGTAGAAGCAACAGGACAGTTCTGCTTTATGTGTTGCATGTTTTAGAGAACAGCATAAACAGCTTGTGATTCAACTAGTCGCCACACAGTTATTCTTCTATGCTGTCTTCTGTCTACGTAAGACCTCAGAGTGGAAGCTTGCCACGGAAGTGTCTGCGCTAACAGAAACAGATGAATGGTTTGTGTAGGCGTGGATGAGAGGTTTCTCGTCAACGCTTCCAGCGCAACGATGATGACTGATATAAATCAAACTGAATCTTTATTCAGCTTTATTGCAAAGCAGTTGCTTGTTGAAATACAAAGAGTTGCTATGGGGCCAGAACCGTTTCATCCAAGTTTAATCTGAATTTGTCAGTGCTAGATGTTTTGTAAGAAATCCATTACTATCTGCCCCCCTTATGCCATATTTAACTGTACATACACTACTGCTCAGTGCTCAAAAGTAAAAGAGTGTTTTTTGAAAGAAAAGCAAGGTTGCATTAAATTGATCAAAAAATATTAAGCAGCACAACTGTTTTCAACATAGATAATAATCAGAAATGTTTCTTGAGCAGAAAACCAGCATATTAGAATGATTTCTGAATGATCATGTGACACACTGAAGACGGGAGTAATGATGCTGAAAATTCAGATTTGATCACAGGAATAAATTACAGTTTACAATATATTAAAATGGAAAACATTATTTTCAATTAAAAGATTAAATCACTGTGATTAAATAAGTGCAACCTTGATGAGCATTCTTTAAAACATTAACATTAAAAAAATATTTAAAACTTCTTACCGACCCAAAATTTTGAACATTGTCATTAGTCATTGCATTTTTCAAATATAATTTTTTTTAATTGTACAACCAGTTGTATTATATGCTGATATACCATCAGAATGAGTTGTTTGCATGCCTTTTACGTAACTTTAGAATCGAGACGACCTTTACCAATCCCCATTCACACCTCTGAGCAGGATCTATTTCTCCCTGATGTTTCTTTGTTGTTTTATCCTGAGCTGCTTCAGTATGCAGCCCGCTTGAGTTGAATTTCATGCAGGACAAAAGATCAAGCAGCGCATTTGATTTCCACTCCACCTTATGCTTGCCACATCTAATTTCATACTTTTCCATGGAAATAAAGTGCAAATTATTTTTGTGGAAGACTGAGTTTAAGTGTGTTCAAACTATCTAAAGTGACTGGCTTTGTATTGTATAATGGTTTCTACCATTACTGACAGTCTCAGTGTGTAGTTTTCTTATTGATTTGTCTGCCAGCTGTTATTTGATTTTTGTAACAAGATTTATGCTTGTCAATTGCTCTTCAGAATGTTGCAGTGTCTTTTGCTTTTTGATGTTGCTTGTAATGATGTTGCTTGTGATTTTTTTTAATACATTATTGATTTTCTGAATGTTCTGTCAATATTCATTCTGAGCAAACAGCATTTAATTGTTTGGACTTAATTTATTACACTTTCTGTATACTGTATATACACTACCATTCAAAAGTTTGGGGTCAGTAAATTTGTGTTTTATGCTTATAGGCTGCATTTGATAAAAAATACACTAAAAACTGTAGTAATAATTAAAAATATTACTGTAACACTGTAACACACACATGTATGTTTGTTTTACTATATTGGTGAGGCAATTACATAGACTTCCATTGATTTTATATGATTTTAATTATATTTTCTAAGGCCTAGCCCAACCCGTACTTCTAAACCAACCCATCAGAGAAACGTGCAAAACACTAGATTTAAAAATAAGAATGTTTTGGCTGATTTATAATCTTTTTTAGTCTGTTGTCATAATATTTGACTATAAGTGAGGACATTTGACCCTCACAAGTATAGCCAAATCTCACTAATCAATAATCTTTAGTTTTCATAATTGAATGATTAATATTGAATTAGAAAAATACAAAACACAACCTCTTAACTGTGGTGGAATTGCATGAGGAATAGCAATCAAGCAGAGAAAAATCCCGTCATTCACACATATAAACATAGCTATAATTAAATGGATATATGTGCAAATGAAGGCACCCCTCTTGATGATTGCTAATCTTAAAATAGAAGGCACAATGAAACATAGCTCTCATACAAACTGATTTGCAGTGTTTCATAATGGGATTTCATTGATGAATTTGGATGCCACACCATTTGATTAGTAGATGAAGTGAGTATTTGAGTGTTTAATTAGAATCTCTGACATCCATTTAGAGGGAATTATCTTTTACTCTTTTTATTTGAACTATATTTACTGTTGATGGGGTGCAGATTGTTTGAAGAAACAGTGTGGATTGAAAATGGGTAACAGGGGGATACTGAGCATTTATCTCTGTCTTCAGATAAGATACTGGAATTAAAGAAGCCATCCTGCACAGACGCCTTAGTTCTCCGCCGCGGTCCAAACCCAGAGGCTAAAGCTGAGGTTCGTAATCTGTCTTTCTCTCATTAGCTATTCTTAAAATGATATTAAAGGCAACATCCACTTAATTGCCATTCAGTTCATTTGTTGCCAGACCATGATCCTCATGAAAATAGTTTTGGATTGTCTTAGAGGGAGAAAGAATATCGAACTGATTTGTGGAAAAGGTCACACTACGGGCAGAATCAGATTTGGAGTCCAATTAAGATTGAGTTAATAATCGCTTTTGTTGAAGTGCGCCGTAACACAGTGTCCCCATAGGTGACGGCTTTTGAAATCTTCTCAGCCAGAT
Source organism: Abramis brama (assembly GCF_963993115.1). Classification (NCBI taxonomy): domain Eukaryota; kingdom Metazoa; phylum Chordata; class Actinopteri; order Cypriniformes; family Leuciscidae; genus Abramis; species Abramis brama. The sequence continues at coordinate 5,648,399 of NC_139976.1, read as the reverse complement.
TAATTAGTGAAATTCCCCCAGAACGGTAATTCATTTAACCGTAAAGAGTGTGCAAGACCGCCAGCCTGATAGTATGTGGAGAATCTGTAATCTGCAGCATTCGGTCATGCAGGGACTGGGTAATTGGTTGTTTTCCGAGTGTGTGTTCAAGGCTGAACACATCTAGACCATTTATCAGGTTGATAATCAACACTATATTTTATTATTAGCCTTGTAACCCATGTTTGGGGTGAGATAATTGAGGTTCACTTCGCCTGCGTGATTACAGAGTAGAAAAAAAAGAAAAAAAGAAAAAAGCACCTGCTCTGTTCCAAACGTTGTTGCACATCAACTAAAATGAGATGCTTGATTTCATAAGTGACTTTGAAAATATACAGCGATGTTACAAAAAAAAAATGATACTCTAATAAACATAATACATTAGTCACATAAATAATGGGTAAAATATATATTTTTTATTATTATTATTGGAACTATTTGTACAGAACCGCAACATTCAGAAAAAAATTCTTTAATAAAGGATAATTCTAGCATTTCGAGATTAAAGTCGAAATATTTAGATATTAAAGTCAAATATAAATATTTTGACTTTAATCTCGAAATGCTAGATTATTTTATTTTATTTTTTTTACAAATTATTATTGTTTTTTTTTACGTTGCGGTTCAGCGCTTCAGTATATTTGTATGGATAATTTTCAGTATTGAATAAAGTATATTAATTGACATTACTCATGCTTTGTTTGTTCAAATCATGTTTTCATTGAGCTCTACACGATGCATTCTGGGATTGCACGTATGCTTGCAAAATTGCAATAAGCATTGATTTCTTAAATTAATTTGGTTACTTTTTAATTTGAGATGAATTTGATTACTCTTGCATTCCTCCATTATGCCATAAATCACAGCTAAAAACTTTTATTAAAATCTATTAATTATATGAATAAAACAGAATTAGCTTTTAGCTTATGTCAGACAACACACACACACACACACACACACACACAAACACACACACACACACACAAATTTAAGCATTCCTCATAACAAGACTCACATGGCCATTTCGGTCACTCAGACAACATCACATGCTCTTTTATGTCTTTTATGGTGTACCTTTCCTTTCGGTGTATGTGTGTGTGTTTGTGTCCAGGATGAGCCTTTTAAAGTCAGTATGGACGAGGATATCTTGCCCAAAGACAAGCGTCCAGTTGCAACCACGCCTATACCTGGATCACCATGGTAACTACCCGTTTTGTCTGCACAGATATGATTGTACAGCTCACCATTAATCTGATGGATCTTTATTGATAAAAAATGACTATCCGCATGCAAGATAATGACCAATCGATTGTTCTCTCACAATTGTCTCAGTGTCAACCTACACTTTAAAATGCCACAATTGAAATTGCAGTGTTTTTCTCCTGTGTTTTGAAATGCTTTAATAGCCACTTTGTTCTTATATAGTGATATAAAAGATGTTTGTTTTATCTCCTCTCATTCTGTCATAAATGTCAGCAGCTTTAGCACCATTTAAATGATGCATGCTGCTGTATAACTGTTTGATGACAGTAATACATGCTTGGATAAAATACAGCAGTGCACATGGCAAACTTCCAACAGATGCTGTGACATCCAATCGAAAACCTGCATGAGGACAATGTGTTATGCAAGGCATCCATTTCTCTCTGCCAAAGCAGTGTGGGCTTTCCTTCCCTACAAACAAACACACAAACATACACATACACACACTCACAGACATTTTTGAAACCCGGCAGGCATCGTGGCTTATGGCATTCAGCTTTTGTTGACACACACAAACTGGCTTGAACTGGTAAATCTTTGCTTTTACCATGTGGTTGATGACACCAGCTTTGCAGAATTGGAGCTGTTGTGTGATTATCCAGATATAGATGCGGGATTAGATTCCTTTGGTGCATAAAAACCCATTTTAGAGTCTAGACAAAAAGGAAAGATCAAGTGAGATCACATGATAATGACAACATGGCGAATGTACGTCCGGATTACATTCATACTACAGACATCATACTATGTTGAAACTCATTTTTTAGCGGTCGCAAAGTAGGTACTTATTCTAAAGGAGCACCTACTCAAGAGAGTATGCGATTTCGGACGCAGTCTGTTTTGAACTCAGAGGTACCAGTTCATAAGAATCATTTGTTCGTGAATCATATGAATGATCATTCGTGAATATTTCGCGGTACATTGCCTTTTTATATGAGGTCTTTTGCCTTGGGACTGTAAATTCAGCAGCAGGGTCCGTCACCACTGATAACTGATGCAGGAAACCCTGGTATGACTAAATGATCGATCTTGGGATTTTAAAGGCCCGTTCACACCAAGAACGATAACTATAACCATAACCATAACCATAACTATACTAGCGTCCACATTAATGCATGATAACATGCTGTTTATTAAAAGGGGGGTTGGAGTTTATCGTCTGCTGCTTTAAATGCTCTTTAAGATTCTGATTGGATGTCAGTGTTTTTATCATTCATTCATCATTCATTCATTAATCAATGTATGTCAATTGTCTCATTTGTGTCTTTTTCATTTTAGGATAAACTTTGAGATGGTAAATTGCTCCAATAAAGTTGGATAGTGGCACAGTCACAGTGTTCGGAATAACTGAGCTAGAAATAGATTATATAGTAGTTCTGCATAGTAAGCTGAGACAGAAAAGAATGGGGAAAATATTACACACAACAACTTCTGTTCTGAGCAATAAAATGGTCCTTTGTGTAGAATAAAATAGGGCTCTAAATTTTGTAGATATTGTTTTATATGGAGGCTGCATGAACATGATTTAAAAATTCAAGAATCCCTGCAAGGAAGGACAAATGAAGCATGTGACTAGCACCAACCATATGTTTGCACTATGATTAACTGCATATGAGCAGAGCGGATTCGCCGTTTCAAAGATTTTTTAATATCATTGGGTCAGTTTTACGGTACAGGAAGGCACTGCCGATCTCCCTGATGCGATTGGGTAGCAAAATGAAATGTCAGGATTGGTTTGTCATGGTTGGCATGAGGTTGTATCAAATTACCTCACAGACTACTGCAGAATCCATGAATTCTTTATCCGACTTACCCTGAATGAGGCCTGAAATGGGTCTAAAATTATCACTGTAAGGTATGAATATCTAGCGCGGAACGCCTGAAAAATTGGTCACTTTTGGATTTATGACTGGAATCTAAAACCTATAATAGGCTTGTAGATATTTGATTCTGGACATATTGTGGATTTTATCCATTTAAAAATATCTTGTGAAACAGCTTAAGGATGATTGTGAAAAAAGTTATAATAATTCAGGCCATCTGGTTTTAGCGGTTCTTAGCTGTCATGTGTGACCCTGAATCCTCTCTCTCTGGGTCAGTTTGGTCTTGATGGGGGTGTTTTTCTTCATCAGGATTTCTTAGTCACTTTGTGAGAATACCACTAACAGGCTGTTGGGTTGTGTTTCTGTGTGTGTGTGTGTGTGTGTGTATGAGTATATAAAAGCATAACAGCATCTCTCTTTTCTCTAGGTGTGTGGTGTGGACAGGCGATGACAGGGTGTTCTTTTTCAATCCCACCATGCATTTGTCAGTATGGGAGAAACCAGTGGATCTGAAAGACCGTGGAGACCTCAATCGAATCATCGAGGACCCACCACATAAACGCAAGAAAGGTGAGACTCAATGAATAGTAGACTATTCAGACATATTTAACATTCTCTTTTAAACATACCATGATTTGGGACACATTATATCCAATTTTAGAGACAATTTAGGATAGATAGTGTACAAATTAGTATGCAGGCAATGTGTTTTCTGACCTATTTAATGGCAAATTTATTTGTAATTGAAATCCAAATGGCACAAACAAAGATAAATCATTGGAACTCTTTATATAACTGAATTGAATTATAAAAATTGTAGCAAGTATGAAATATATGATGAAAACATCATCATCTTTAGTTATGGAAACTGTTATGGAAGATTCAGTAAATATCTAATTCCATCTCATCTCAACCTGTGATTTCCATGAACCTGTAATAAGGTAAAAGTGTTTACATTTTAGATGCTTTCAGTATGTTGATATTGTGTTTCAGTGTGTATCCAAATTTAATTAAATGTAAGTGTTCAGAAGTTTGGGGTTAGTCATATTTTTTTGTAATGTATTTGAAATAAGATTTTTATGCTTACCAAGGCTGGAAAACATATAAATGTGAAATATTATTACAATTTAAAAATTGTTTTCTAATTGAATATATGATACAATTTAATTTATTCCTGTGAATTTCAATCATTACTCCAGTCTTCAGTGTCACGTGATCCTTCAGAAATCATTCTAATATGCTGATTTGCTGCTCAAGACAAAATTCATATATTATCAATGTTGAAAAGAGTTGCGCTGCTTAATATTTTGAAGGTATGATTTCAGGTTAAATTTCAGGATGAATAGAAAGTTCAAAAGAACAGCATTATTTGAAATATTAAAGGTGGGGTATGTGATTCTCTTTTTTGTCCATTTTTTCAAAACCACTTGAAATCCTATTCCTAACCCACTTACAGCTAGTTAGAGCTGTAAGAGTTAGAAGCACTGAAATGAAAATTAAGCAATTTAATCATCTGTGGAAAGGGCAGGACTCGAAAAACTCCAGCCAATCATTTCCAAGACCACCTAGAATCACTGGACAGTAAGTTTGTCAATCAAACGGACGTACCATCCCCCCCTCCCCCCATCCCCCTCCCTCCACATGAATGGGTGGAGTCAGGGCCAGCGTTGGAGGAAAGAAGGTAGGACCATTTGAGTTGTGTATTTTCAAAATCTGCCGGCCGTTTTGCAAATCCCATACCCTACCTTTAATTTTGTAACATTATCTTTACAAAGTAATACATACTTGCTGAAGTGGTTTTAATCCCCCCCCCACAAAAAAAATATACTTACCCCAAACTTTTGAATGGTAGCGTACAGTACTTGCAAATACTAATGAGATCATGTTGGCAAGTCCTACTGTAGCCTCAAGGTAAGAGTCACTTGAGTTCAGATTAAGTTGCTGAATCAGTGAAGTGTAACTCATGACTGATACAGGAGCACTGTAAAAGGAATGAACTTGACAAGGGATGAAGTTTAATCCTAACAGTGTGATAATGATGCTCAAGCTAAAGTTTAATACACACACCAAACTGCAGAAGTGATATTCTCGCGGATTACCTAAAAGCAGTAATCCAATGAAGCGGCTCTGCAAATATTGAATTAGTCTGGATCTTGTCTGGAAGTTATTATATGGTTGGCTTCATTTCACAGAAGGCTTTTCATCTTTATTGATTTAGTTTTATTGCCGTTTCATGGAGATTATTTATTGATGACCTTAATCTATTTGAGTAAATTAGTTCTCATTGTACTTTTCAGATGAATAACCTGGCATGATCCAGGTATATCAATACAGAACCTCAAACAGCTGGTGTTGTGCGCATAAATAAAACTATATTATTTTACTATATAAATAAAACTATACTTTGTAGGATATATTAATCTAAAGCTTGATTTGTTCCATCAATAGACGACGGCTCAAATTCTGCTGATGAAGATGATGACGAGGATGAAGAGGAACGTAGTTCAAAGAACAAGCGCTACAAGTAAGTCGGGTCAAGCCATGTAAAATATGACAACAGATGTATCCTGGGTCTGCTTTAACTGATCGGGAGGATATAGTGTCAGATGTGCAGTTTGTCACTCACCTTAATAATCACAGCTCAACAGGAAGTCTTTGATTTTTGGTGGGCAACATCTGCACTCACAGCTTGATGCAAATTTCACAATCTGTCTCTCTTGGTGATGATTTAAATTGAACAGTTGGGTGTTTGATGTATGTCCAAATGTCAAGAACACAAGCCTGCACTTTACATTTCAAGAAGAACTGAGAGATTCTGAGAGATTTTGTTTACGTTGAATATTTCATTTACGGCAACAAAGTGTTATATTTTTTTTCAGTGTATGATTCAATTTAGTGATAGCAAAAATGGCAGAGTGAGAACTGCTGAAATGACATGGATATTTAATTTACACAATATTTACTATAATAGTTATTCATTGACAAGACTTTCGTAAACACTTTTATTTTAATCGGCATAGTGTGCATATCATAATAGTTTGGGCAGAATCAATGCAGTCTATTGGACATTACCTCCTGAGATATTAACAGCATTAAAGCTGTTGTATTTTGTCTCCATCGCTTTAAAGACTGGACCATCCTGATGAGTGTGATGAAGGAAAAAATGGATCATTACCGCTGGAGCTCCGGATCGGCCATTTCAGAGACATGCTTCTAGAAAGAGGGGTGAGAAATTCAGTGATTCTGGGACAATAATGAAACTTCAGACTTAGGGAATAAAGGAGATAAAGGTTAATCCAATAGTTCACCCAAAAGTGAAAATTCAGTGGGCCATTATAATCTTACAGATGGAGCAGTGTGTAATGAAGTGGGTGATTGACATGCGTTTATTCTGTGTGAGCGTCAATCATCCTGTGTGTCTTGAACAGGTGTCTGCATTCTCCACCTGGGAGAAAGAACTGCACAAAATTGTATTTGATCCACGGTACCTGTTGCTGAGTCCAGAGGAACGTAAACAGGTATGACATGAAGCTTTCACATCAGCCTCAAACAGCCTCAAACATTAATAAAACTTCATTACCTCTACACTTCCACAGGCGTCTAGTACCAGCATGGTAGTTTTAAAAGTACTAGTAGTTGGTGGTAGGACCTAAGGTTTTGCATTAACTGTATAAACTGTATCACATCATTGAGGATAATATTGAAAATGATTTGCACTATATATTATGTAAGGAATAATTAGAAAATAATGCACACCCAAGGTGGTAATGCGGCCACGACATGAAGCGGATGTGTGCAATATTTTCTAGTAATTCAACGAGCCAGAGTCAATTATTATGCTTAAACTATGGTTACCACACCTCAAGACATTGTTCAGATGTCAAGACATTTGTCAGGTTTTTTTTCCCCTTAAAAACGCTTTTGTGTGACTAATTAGGGGTAACAGAGGCTTGATCAATTGATAGCAGACTAATGCTGTTATTATTGCAGTTATTAGAGAGAGAGAGAGAGAGAGAGAGAGAGAGAGAGAGAGAAAGAGAGAGAGAGAGAGAGAGAGAGAGAGAGAGAGAGAAAGAAAGAAAGAGAGAGAGAGAGAGAGAGAGAGAGAGAGAGAGAGAGAGAGAGAAAGAGAGAGAGAGAGAGAGAGAGAGAGAGAGAGAGAGAGGGAGAGAGAGAGAGATTAAGTGTGTCTGAATTACCTGAGTCTGTGACTGTAAGTTTATCTGCTTCAAAAACAGCGCTGTTATTACTATTGACACATTTCTGTGCGAGTGTGTGTCCATACTACATGTGTGTGCGTTTGAGTGTGAGAAAAAGAGTATGTGCTTTCCATACATAATAAAATGTAATTTTGTGGCAAAAAACATGGAAATAATTTGTCATTTTTATCCTATTGTTTACTATATTTATTTGCTTTGTCAGTGTCGTTGTGGGTTTTGGTTCTTTTGCTGTTGTAGGCTGTAAGAAACTTTGAAATAACTGAAATCAGTTGGCGAAGTGATATGAACCTGTAATGCGGTCAAGACCTGCCTGGAACTACTTTAGCCGTGCGTTTGCCTGAAAATAATTGCACACTTTAGAACGTTTGTCAACCAATCAGAATCATGCATTCAGCAGCCCTGTAGTATAAATAAACATTAAATGTATCTTCACATTTTTAAATATTTAATATTTTTTTATTTTTTTATGTATTTAATTTGCCCACAGATTTATGATCAGTTTGTCAAAGCAAGAATGAAAGAGGAGCACAAAGAGAAAAAATGCAAACTCCAGCAAGCGAAAGAAGAATACAGAAAACTGCTGGAGGAGTCAAAAATCACAACCAGGTGAGCTTATACAGTATATGAGATGAAATAAGTGTGACTGCTTTTGCATTAATAAAAAAAAAAAAAAACATCTCTAGAGCGGATTATTCATTCAGCAAAAGTGTTAAATTACTGATGGTTGTGTATTTGATTATAACCTTGTTTCTTGTTAAAGGTCTCTTACAGAACTGAATTCAAACAAGCCACAGGGATTAGCTCTCGGCTTGAAGTTTGCCTCTTTGCAGGTTGAACGGAGACTGACTTCCGTGGTTCCTTTGTAAAATGGTGCATTATTGCTATAATTGCTCTATGCAGGTTCATGTGTTTTCAGCTCTTTTCCAGACTCACGACTGTACAATCTCCTCTATGAGACGTCTTTCAAAGTCTAGCCATGAAAACCACCGCAATCGCAATTGAGGACCATCACACTGATGACATAAAACATTTGATGACTGTCAAGGATCTCATTTTGATGTTCTCTTTTGTAGGTCAACGTTTAAAGAGTTTTTGGACAAGTACGGAAAGGATCCTCGATTCAAACAGGTTCTGAAGAGGAAAGACCAGGAACTGTTTTTCACCCAGTTCATCAGCACATTGAAGAAGCGGGACAAGGAGAACCGAATGCGTCTGAGGAAGATGAGATGAGTGCTTGCGGACAGGGACGTGAAGTCTCCACGCTACTGTGAACTGATTTCCTGTGACTGTTTATCACAGCGTAGACGGTGATACCATCTGCCCATGTGTCTGACCAAATGCCAAGGGCAGTGTTGCTGTTTGCTTTTCAATGACTGACTTTCACACAAAGGAACAAATACAAAACCAGCTGGGTCTGGGCAGCAGTTTGGGGATTAACTCTGTATATGTGAATGTGTTTCATATTGAAGCTCTTAATCTCCGGTTTGAGTAAAACAAGGTTCCTAAATCACAACATTGAACATGAATACCGAGTCTGACTCAATAGAAGCAAAAAGCCATTGACCTGTGTGCACAGGTGGAAAATGATTTTTATAAAAAATTGTAAATAGATGTTGATTTACTTGGCGCTGTGTTGAAAGTGACCGTAGAAGTGAAACCATTTTATCAGAGTAAGGAAACGTTTACATGACACCGTTTTCAGCTAAAAACGGAAAACTTTTAATGCATTTTGGCTGTTCGTTTATACGACAATGGTGTTTAGGTCAAAGTGCAAGATTTTGAAAACAATACGGTTGTCATCTCTGTGTAAACTACAAAAACGTACATTTGTGAAACCGGTGACGTCATCCGCATGCGTATTATGTGTTCAGTCTATAGGTGCGTAGTGTTTCTTTACAAAGTGACATCGCCAACTACTGGCCTAGGATGAATAATACAGTGTTTTTAGTCGGTTTCGCAGAACCGCGTGAACGGGGATCGTTTTGACAACTTTGGAAAAACGTTTCCGTTTTTAGTACATCGTTGTCGTGTAAACGTACCGTAAGACCAGATTCAGACAGCATCTGTGAGAAACAGTAAGTGGTGTTGTGTGTCGATAGAATTTTTCAAATGTTGTCTAACGGTTTGTTGTAATTAAATTTGTCATGGTATCGTAAAATGAAAGTGATGCTTTTTACAGAAAATTCATGTACAGCTCTGTGAAGCGTTGTAAATCTCAAGTCAGAGCAAGTGGATTCTGATTACAGAGAGAGATTTCATTGAAAGGACTGTAGATGTTTAGGCTGCATTCAATTCATGTAGCTATTTGCAAATATGATTAAATAAATTATTTTATTTATTCTGGTTGAAATGCAATTTTACATTTTCTGTCAGCTTTTATACACACTAAAAACTCATATTCAGGGCTTAACAATATGGTTTTTTTTTTTTTTTTTTCTGTTGACAATGCCAATGTTAGCAGCTATTTTACTGCATTGATCTTTGTTTCAAAAAAAAAAAAAGTTTTATTTGCAAAACAAGAATAAGATTATAATGTGGATATCATTTTCAGCACATTTAGACTTTTGCAAAGTCATTCTTGCAATTTCAACAAATATTTTATTATTTTAGCCAGCTAGCATTACCTTGTTGACATTGAAATCAGCAGGATGAACAACAATGTTCAAAACATCCCAGGAATTCAAATGTTTGTTTTCGAGACATTAAAACATATGTACATAATCTTTGGATTTAAGAAATGGCGACAAAAATAAAATGAAAAATAAAATAAATAAATAAATAAAAAAGAGAAACATTTGCAAAACTTTCCAATGTCATCCTTATTGCTGGGACATGAATATGTACAGTATGATATTATGTTGACATTTCATTATAAATTAAAATTTTCTACTTTTAGTTTTTACTGTAATTCTTCAGTTAGAGCTTTCAGTCTCCAAACATTTGATTTTATTGATAATTGTTTTGGTTGATATTGAAATAAATTACATATATTGTGGAAAGTTAAATAAAAAGCAAATTCCAATTAAACATTTCTGAATACAATACACATGACCTCTAGAAAAATGTCACATCCAATCTTCTTGGCCACAGAAAACAAGTTATTCATGTTTCCTATTAACTTTGACATGCCAGAAGAAATGTCAGCTGAATAAATGTCCAGTTTCATTTTGTGTTCCTAGATGTTAGAATTCAGTGTGACTAATTAAATGTTGATGGAACATTTTCACTTGTTACTGTGCACATTTGTCAGCAAGACACATCCAAACAATTAACGTTTCTCATGCATCAAGTTTAAAAATAAATCTGGGTGCACATTAAGATTTTGGCCACGATTTGGTCGTCAGACAAATATTGTAAAACCTAAAAGTTTCCACTGATCGTAGACCAAAATCTGAAGTCTTGGATCGCTAGTTTCACCAACAGCCGATCAATGACCGTTGCAATCTAATTTTACCTCCAATGAAATTCTGGCAGTGTCAGAAGTTTTGAGGTGCAGTCTTGCAGTGTGACTTTTATGACAACTGTCAAATAAAGAACCAATAGGAGCGTAGAACCTGATGACACAATTTGTGAGACAACAACAAAGCACCACTCGCTCCACACACACACACACACACACACATCTTCATTTGTTCCAGTTTTCTTTTCAAGAGAAACAATGATTAAATAGAGATAGAGATTGTTTTGTGTTTGCTAGCCACCATTTCTAACCCACACATAAATGCAGCTCATAGTTAATGAACATGTCACGGATTGATGATGTAAAACTCTGGATGAGTTACTTAACAGGGATCATGTTCTTACAGTCTGACAAGCAACAGTTGTAAATTGTACAGTGTGCACCCAGCTTTAGATAATAAAGCTTTTGTATATAAACTTTGGGTGATGATTCTTAGATGTTGTTTGGATTGACATTTTCGACATGTTCTTTGGGCATTACTGAAGCTCTTTGGTTTAATGTTGTGGCCTGTTCTCAGCTGCATTGCCTACAAACACAACAAAGACTGTATTTCATCACAAGCACCCTCATTATTTCAACACCAGAGACAATTGAGACAAGAAAACCCTGAATATTTAATGAATGTGATACTAAGGCTGGAAATAAATCTGTTTGTTTTTTTACACATAGCCCAATGATTATTTGAAACACAGCCATGCACTGATGCTGGAGAAGTATCTTTCAGATGTACACAGTCCTTATTCAGCCTGTCTTGGATCAATGGGGTCAAGGGAACCACGTTCTATAGTGAAGGGACCAATGACGTCTGCAGCTCTCCAGATAATACAACAAAATAGCCAGCATGGGACAAGTCATGACTTTTTAACAATGAAATAGAGTGGGCACCTATGCATGTTTGAAAAACAGTGATCAGTTATAGGGATATTTCACTCACAAATGAAAATTCTGTCAAACCTGCGTGACTTCAGAAGACTACTTGTGTGATATATAATGTAGCTTCACAGCTGTGGTCACTATGAAAAAGAGCTTTTTGTTGATTCGTAAGAAATTACATTTTGGGATTGGGATTAATAACCTGGAAGAAAACCACAATGATTTACACTTTGTTTTTCGCTTTAATCAAAGTTTGAAGGAAGAAGCGATATCACTGACAGTGGGAATTGAAACAAATAGATTCAATTATCTTTTCCAATTGTCCTAATACAACAGCAGATATCACGATAACTTTTAAAGCACAACACTTAGTATAGCACTTCTACAGCAGAAGGACACCTTTTTCACTCCCTGCAGAAATAACAGTAAGCCACAGCTATTTTAACACCTTTAGCAGAGTTGTCTCTTAAATTAGTCTAATTAACACTAGCATATAAGAATGGTTTCTGAAGGATCATGTGACACTGAAGACTGGAGTAATGATGATGAACATTTAGCTTTGCATCACAGGAATAAATGTCACAGTGTCAAAACTAAAAAGGGCCTTTAATGTAGGCTTAATTTCTTTCTTCAAAATATTTAGTCCTGTTAAAATATTACCAATCATCAATACTTGATGTACATCAGAAAATTATATCCTCTCTCAAATTGTGTTTGATTAAAAAGTGCCAACTCCATGCGAAAATTCCCTTTGCATATTCTTCCACCATATAAATGTATTTGCCCTCTGACTTATCTCCTCTCACAGCACGTTCAGCAGTGGAGCCGTCCACACATCGGGAATGATGGAGAATTTGGCAACTGGCATTGAGGCCCAGCGCTCGTTTACTGGGTGACGGAGCCGGAGTGTGTTCAGGCCGTCAGTAGTGCTGCATTCCCTCTGTGCCTCACACAGGCTGATTGAACCGACTCACTGGTGAGGAAAAGTCAACAGCCCTTCTCCATCAATGTCAACTCAATGAAACACAACTATAAATAAGCACAGGGACGGCAGACAGTGTGCTGGCAAACTGTTTTATGGGGGAGTAAACTCCATTATGGCTCCACGGGACATCCATAGTCTCTGGCTTCATTCCAAGCGTGCGTCTACTCCTATCCATTATTGAAACCGCAGGTGACTGTGGTGCAGGATCTGGGAGGAAAGCTCAGGATGAGGGGGAGAGATCATAGTACCTGACCTGACTGGAAGGGGATGGTTGCAGATGGTTGAGACATGCACAAGTTTTTCACTCTATGTTCCAAGAAAAGACTGAAAAATCATTTAAATCATGGTTCACCTTCAGTGTGCTGTTAACTTAAAGTGCACCTATGCTATTTTAAAGGTTCCTTATTTTGTTTTGTAGGTCTCCTACAAAATATTTACATGCATCAAAAGTCAAAAATCACTTTAATTTTCTCATAATATACACTGTACATTACTTAATTTACAGAGTCTGAAACGGTTCTTTCGAAGATTCAGTCTCTCTTAATGCCTTCTTTCCGAGAGCTTACTCAGCTCTGACTGGTCAGACGGCACAGTCTGTTGTGATTGGTTTACCGCTTACGAAACGCCCATTACCAAATATGAATTTCAGCTCCGGAAGCTTCGACAGCTCTTGATACACAGTATACGAATTACGATGACATCGGTTTTACCGTATCAATTCCAGAGCGAGTCCTCATACTTTTGAATTGCATGCAAAGTGGATTTGGAATGCTGAAAACAGCACAAAACCAAACTCTTCCAGTCTCGGCTAAAACTATAGTGTTTGAGGGCGGGAAAAAGTAGACGTTGTTAGCGGGCAGTAAATGAAGACCATATGCGAACAGGAAGCGAGACTGGAATCAATTCTTTATTTTAGGAAACAATAACTTTATTTAACATTTTACATTTAATCAGCAGCGTTAGCAGACACTTTTTTATCCAAAGAGACTAACAAATGAGGAGAGCAATAGAAGCAAATCAAACCAAAAGTAGGGCAACAATATGCAAGTGCCGTGACCTGTCCCAGTTAGTCCAGCACAGTACACGTAGCAAGTTTTTTTTAAAAAATATATAAATATATAATAGTAAGTGTTAATATTAATGCATCTCTAGCAGTTTCTTGAAAATGCCTATAGATTCTGGTTGAGATGGGCAGGTCATTCCACCAGCTTGGAACAGTCAAGGTAAAGGTCTGTGAAAGTGATTTTGTGCCTCTTTGGGATGGCACCACAAGGCACCGTTCACTTGCGGAACGCAAGCTTCTGGAGGGCACATAGATCTGAAGTAGAGAGTTTAGTTATAGGGGTGCAAAGCCAGTGGTTGTTCTGTAGGCAAACATCAGTGCCTTGAATTTGATGCGAGCAGCGATTGGCAACCAGTGCAATTTTATGGATTTTTTGAGGAGGGGTGTGACGTGCGCTCTCTTCAGCTTATTAAAGACAACTCTTGCTCAGCATTCTGGATCAGTTGCAGAGGTTTGACAATGCATGCTGGAAGGCCTGCCAAGAGAGCATTACAATAGTCCAGTCTGGATAGAACAAGAGCTTGAACGAGAGGCATGATTCTCTTAATGTTGTTTAAGGCAAATCTGTAGGACCGTAGCCTGGGAAACCCCTGACGAACTTCTGGCAAATTTGAGATTTGCTCTGCAAGTCCGTTTGGCCAAGAGCCCATTCAAGCCCATTTCCAATTTTTCCAAATCGAGGCACCGATCACAAACGTTGAGGCTTTACACAATGACGAACGCTCTGATTGGTTTTAGGTCTATTCTATAATGCGCCCAGATGCATTTGAGCGACGTCCGTTGGTGACCCCCCTTTGGAAATGGGCTGTAAATGAACCTTCCCCTGACCCACTCTCAGTTACAACTGAGAAGGGTCTGGTGTCAACCAGGCTATCAGGACAGGGCAGGACTAGCAATGTGGTCTGTGAAGTTTAACTGATTATCAATCACAACTCCACGGTTCCTGGCTGTCCTAGATGGAGTCATGGTTGAAGAACCTAGCTGAATGGATAAGTTGTGATGAAGTGTTGGGTTGGCCAAGACCACAAGCAGTTCTGTCTTCGCAAGGTTTAGTTGAAGGTGGTGGTTGTTCTTCATCCATCAAGAAATCTATGTCAGGTCTGCCGAGATGCAAGTAGCTACTGTCGGATCCTCTGGCTGGAATGAGAGGTAGAGTTGTGTGTCATCAGCATAGCAGCGATAGGAAAACCCATGTTTCAGAATGACAGATCCTAGTGATGACATTTAGATGGAAAAGAGAAGTGGTCCAAGCACTGAGCCCTGAGACACCCCAGTAGCTAGATGTTGCGACTTGCACTTCACCACTCCACGTCAACCTGAAGGACCTACACTGTAAAAATAAAAGGTGCCTGGAGGAACCTTTTGGGGTTCTTCACTTTGCCACACCGGCGGAACCGTCTGTAGATCCTCTAGGCACCCTTTAAAAAGGGGCAGTTCTCTGAAGAACCATACAGGTTTCCTGAGGAACTCTTATATTAGGCACTGTGTGGAACCACTTTGGGTGCCTCCAGGAACCAAATTTCATTTTTTTAAAATATTTAATTTCATGTTGTTACTATGGTTACCTTTGACTTCTATTATAAACAAATTGAACCAAATACAAAATAAGAATTATTTATTACATATTTGATATTCATTTTTATACATACACTTCCATGCACATGGGAAAAAAGCTAGCTATAGATTAATATCAATGAACACACAAAAAATAGTATAATACATAAGCAACATGAATAATCAACCATGTATATACAATAGGCTATACAAGAAAAGACATCTCAACAAAATGCATGGAAACGCATATGTTCCACGAAATAAATCAATGTAA
This sequence comes from Abramis brama, assembly GCF_963993115.1. Classification (NCBI taxonomy): domain Eukaryota; kingdom Metazoa; phylum Chordata; class Actinopteri; order Cypriniformes; family Leuciscidae; genus Abramis; species Abramis brama. The sequence goes on along the minus strand of NC_139976.1, from coordinate 5,632,845 downwards.
AAAAATTGCATTTTGATTAATTACAAATGTCCATCTTTACTTAACTTTAAAACATTTGTGTTTCAGTCTGATGGTAAGTCTGACATCACTGTTTCCAAGTCCAAAAGCTCTATCAGATGCCAAAAACAAACAAACAGTGCTAATATGCACTCATTGTGCTGTAATATTCCTGAAAATTATGATCCTAACCTTTATCTCTATACCGAAAGCTTAGATGGTTAGTTATTCAGTTATTTTGAATCATAAAATGTTGAAGTCTGGGATGCCGTGAGACTGGAGACTGTAATGTACACTGTGGCTTTTGAAAAGCTTAAATGTGTGACTTGAATCAAGAGTGTTCATAAATGGTTGTTGAGTATTCTCATGAAACAAGATAGAGGAAGTAGAAGTAGAGGCTTCGACCTGGAAACTGTATTCCTTATGTCACAACAAGCAGAAAACATTTTCCATTATAACAGAGTTAAGGTGCAGTAAAACTAGATGTACCGCATGGCGGTACAAAATATGACCGCCGCTCAGGCCTGCACTGGCTTTCCACAAAAAGAAATGACGTGGAGCAATTTGGCTGTATTGCGTGTTTATGTATATACCTAAAAAAAGTAGTAGTATGTGCATGTCTGTCTGTGTGTGTGTGTATGTGTGTGTGTTTGTGTATGTGTGTGTCTGTGTGTGTGTGTGTCTGTGCGTGTATGTATGCGTGCGTACATGTGTGTGCGCGTGTGTGTTTGTGTGTGTGTCTGTGCATGTGGATTTGTATGTGTGTGTATGGGTGTGTGTCTGTGCGTGTGGATGTCAGTGTGTGTGCATGCTTGCGTTTGTTTGTATTCCTGCATGTGTGTGTGTGACAGTTAGGGTTGCCAACTTCAGAAAAGGAAAATGCGGGACAATCGTGGTTATTTATAGGAAAATGAGGGACACTCAAAATATTTGTACTGTATCACACAGTGTACGTCATTTCAGTGTCTGCAGTTAAGTTTGTGTTTAAAAGGTTATCAGACATAAACACATTTGTATTGCTTAACCTATTTATGTATTTAATTCTAAAAATAATTTTAATGTCATACATGAAAAAAGTCACATTACAAACAAACCATAGTTCAAAATAACAGCATTTATCTAAAATAGAAAGCTTTTTAACATTATACACTAGGCTTACAGTTCAAAAGTTTGGGGTTAGTAAGATTATTTTTTGGGAAAAAAAATAAAGAAAGTAATTGCCTACTTTTATTCAGCAAGGATGCATTACATTAATCAAAAGTGACAGTTAAGATAATGTTACAAAAGCTTTCTATGTACTTTCTAAAAGCTTTAAAACATTAATAATAATCAGAAATGTTTTTTGAGCATATTATTCCCTCAGGTAGATTACATGTTTTCTTGCGTGGCTGGATGTTAGACTCATGAACAATAATCACGTTGTTTGCATTCGCCAAAATTGATTAGCCGAAATCAAAACGTGGACAGTGAAAGGAAATTACCGTTAGCGCGAGACGAGTCCGGCTTGAAGCGGAAGCGACCAGACGGCAGAGGATGTTCGCAAATCAAACAATGATTTGTCTCAAAACAGTGATTAAAAAAAGCTGTGATTGGATGATGACAGGTGTTGGTGATCATTCTCAAGTGTCGTGGTCAGCACTGCTGCTGTTGCTGTTGTATCAGTCAGTGGTTTATCAGCTTGTCAAAAAACGGGACACGGGAGGTCACGCAAGGGACAAATAAATTAGGCCCAAAATGCGGGACGTCCCGCCTAATTCGGGACAGTTGGCAACCTTAGTGACAGTATCATCCTAAACCAGCAACCCTTCGCTCAACACCACCATCTACAGGCCGATGAGTGTACAGTCACTAAATGTGCACATAAATGAATTTATTTTATACCCCCCCATGGATGAAATTCTACGAAACTTAGCATACCCCAGAGGATGTCAAGTTAATCATACACATGAAATATGGTGCAGTTCTGAACATCTCAACTGAAGATAGGGGCGATTAAAGCAGAATAATATTGCATTTTCATTTTTTATGGGAGGGGCGCAAATCAGAAATGAGTGATTATGGGCTAGGTTGATGTGGGCCCTTAAGACCAACATACCATAAAAATTTCTTCATCCTCGGTGCCACGGTTCAGGTCGTTATTTAGGAAAAACTGAATTTTTTGGGTTTGGGGGGGCCCAGCGCGGGGGGGGAGTGGCCCCCGGGGACCAAACAAAATTTTTCCGTAAAAGTCTAGTGGGGCTACATGCCCACCAAATTTCATGTTCCCCGGTGTTTCGGTGTCCCTGGTATCGTTGACGAAAAAATTCAGTAGATGACGAAAAAAAAAAAAAAAAAAACTTTGACAATCGATTATGGGCTAGGTTGATGTGGGCCCTTAAGAGCAACATACCATAAAAAATTATTCATCCTCGGTGCCACGGTTCAGGTAGTTATTTAGGAAAAACTGCATTTTTTGGGTTTGGGGGGGCCCAGCGCGGGGGGGGAGTGGCCCCCGGGGACCAAACGAAATTTTTCCGTAAAAGTCTAGTGGGGCTACATGCCCACCAAATTTCATGTTCCCCGGTGTTTCGGTGTCCCTGGTATCGTTGACGAAAAAATTCAGTAGATGACGAAAAAAAAAAAAAAAAAAACTTTGACAATCGATTATGGGCTAGGTTGATGTGGGCCCTTAAGAGCAACATACCATAAAAAATTATTCATCCTCGGTGCCACGGTTCAGGTAGTTATTTAGGAAAAACTGCATTTTTTGGGTTTGGGGGGGCCCAGCGCGGGGGGGGAGTGGCCCCCGGGGACCAAACGAAATTTTTCCGTAAAAGTCTAGTGGGGATACATGCCCACCAAATTTCATGTTCCCCGGTGTTTCGGTGTCCCTGGTATCGTTGACGAAAAATTCAGTAGATGACGAAAAAAAAAAAAAAAAAAACTTTGACAATCCCTATATGACCGCTTTCGCTAGCTATGCTCGCGGCGGTCATAATTATCTGTTGTTCTGTGAATGTTCACTGGTGAATTCCAGTCATTTCAATAAGAATTTACATGGTCAGCAATTTCGTTTGTGGTCAAAAATGTCACTTTGGGACCAAGTTTGTGTGAGGTACTTAAGAGTTAGAAAAGTGAAGAGGTGCCGCAGCTTCAATTTCCGTGTGTATTTCCTCTGTTCTGGTGGATGGTCCAGGCATTTCAGTGATTTTCAGGTCTACAGGAGGATTTTTATTCTTTATTCTTTATTCTCAGACATAATGCAACCTCAGTCACCGATCGCTTACCGATCACTGCATGAAACAAGCAGAAAAAAATTAAATTGTGTAAATCATTCATGAAACCATTCTTATGTACACTTGTCTAGTTCAATTCAATGCAACAATTTATGTCAAAATGGTTCTGGGGATACAAAAGAAAAAAAGCTGATTATTCACAACATAATATTTATTGACCAGTAAATGGCTTTAAAATTGTAACGTATTTGAGAGAATGAGGGCACATGTAGTAAGTAAAGTTAGGCTAAACAAAAACAGACCAAACTAAAGTTATATTAACCTGCTTTTGTTATTCATAACAAACGCCAATGACAGCAGGAATCAGCTAAATTATAGGCTATATCAGCAATTTGACGACACAGTTGTACAGAATATGTTGAATTGAATGACTAAATCAATCTAAGACAATAAGTCAATAATTTCCATTTGTTCATTACATTAGATCAACGTAACGTTAGTTAGCATCGCGGCTAAAACCTTCATACCAGATACTGTGCAATAAACGAGTGGTAAACACTGTAAAAACGTAGTAATGTATAATAAATTTAACTTATATATATGTGTGTTTGAATATATAGTGAGTAGACTCTGTATTTATATTTATTTGCGAGTTTACAAACCTTGTAACGGAGAGCCGAACAAACTGCGGAAGCTTTGATGAGAGGAGCCGTTACTTTCAAACCCGATGACGTCAGTGGATACTATTGTTGTTGCGCGCGAGCAGCGCGAGCATCACTGAAGTGACGACAGCTGAGGAATAGCAGCAGTTTCGTGACTGACAGAATACAACTTTTCTCCTCCTGGTTCTTCTTCTTCATATTATTAATATTATTATCATTTAGTGTTGTTTTTTAAGGTTTAAATTACTTAATAAAATAGCCTAGGCCTATACTAAATATATGTAACCCACGTGAAAAAGACGTAGGCTACTGTTAAATGTATTAAAATGCATTAAAGTATATTTGTATTGTAGGTCTACTAAAAACACACTCAGGTACATTTTTAATACATTTAATAGTACGTCTTTTTCACTGTATGTATACTGAATCAAACTTAAGTAGCCTATAATAATAATAATAATAATAATAATAATAATAGGATAATAATAATCTTATTCTGGCCTCACTGAACCATTGGGTTCCTCCAGATGCTGGCTTTAACATAAGAGATCTTCCAGGAACCACTTAAATGTTAAAAGATCTTCCAATAACCCTTTTATCGCATTCAGGTTCCTCTATTTTCCCCCAAAGCACTTCGAGGTCTCGTGGTAATGAAAAGGTGACTCCAGAACCTCTGAACTAAATACAAAGTGCTTAAAGGATCCCATAAGTTCCAGCAAGAACCTCAAAGATTGTCAATGCTCCTCCAGTAACCCTACTATAGGAGAAAGATCTTAGAGGCACCTAAATTACATTTTGAAGTTCCTTGAGTATCCAACAGGATATTTGAGGCTCTTTTAGTTTTTACAGTGTACCTGAGAGGAAAGACTTGAATCATTGGAGATTGAAAGGAGGATCTGGTGGTTAACTGTGCAGACAGATCCAGCAAGATGAGAACTAAGGATTTGGAAGCTGCTCTTGCTAGGTCTCAGAGCTTCAATAACCGAGAGCAGGGCAGCTTCAGTTGAGTGGCCACTTTTGAAACCACTGGTTGTTGTCTAGGAGGTTGTTCTGTGTAAGAAATGTTACTATTTGTTGTGCACTTTGATCTTTAAAACTTTGCAGACCTTTTACATTCACAAAAAGCTATATTACACACTGCATGAAAGGTAATATTTGAAAAATCACTAAGCCACTGAACAAATGGTTCAACTGAAAATAATCAATAGAAAGGAATGATTAATTCACAAATCAGACTGATCCACTTTTTGAGTGACTCAGTGATCCAGTTAATTGGTTAACAGCTCTGATGAAGGGCACGATTACCAGTGAATAAAATTTACAACATCAACTACTCTAAACTACTCTACTCAGAAATTGCTAGTAAATTTCACAATTAGGCCTACTGATAAACTTTTTCATACTTTCTTCCCCAATTTGTTTGCAGTGAAGTAACAGTAGTATAAAATATTGAAATAGTATTTTCATAATGTACTCCCATAATCTTTGTTTTTATTTACAACTTCGAAAAAAAAAATGTAAAAAAAATTGGCAAGTGTTAATGACATTTCAGTCTATTCATCACAGACAAGTTTTTTTTAGATCTTGATAGTTGTACTGAAAATACTTCCATTAAGTTTGTACTCAATGGGTTGGGAGCAACACCATACAGAATTGTGAAACGTGTGTGAGTAAATCATGACAATTTTCATTAATTTGGAAGTCTTTACTAGAGCTAAAGACGTTAAACGGAAGCTGATTCTGCATAATATTTTATTTAGACTTAATATTGAGTATCACATTTATGATCTAACCCTAATGAGGACATTATGCAAAACATAATTTCCCATGCTCTTTTGAATTAAAAGCATTTGGTTTACTACAAATTACTTTTAAACATTTAAAACACCATTGATGGAAACAGCTGCTGAAAAATCAGATTTTTCTGAAAGTGACATTTTTATATCACAATCATAAGCACTTTAACATTTACAGATCAGTTCAGTAAGCTATTCGCTGCAAAAGCTAAATGCAAAGAGGTTAGCAAATAATAACAGAGGCCATTTGTGTATTGAAGTCTTACAGGTAAAGCAAAAGAGTTCAGAAAGAGGGAGAAATATACTAATTTTCAAAAAGTGAATATTACGGCCCCTTGAAGTCACTAAATGTTCAACACAAATCATTAAACAGCTTTAAACTCATATCATGAGGAATCAAAGCTCCCTTGATCTTTTCAGTTAAAAGAGATCATTGTATCATGAAGATATACTGTAACTTTCAAAACTTTAACCTTTTCCCCAGTGAAACAGACTTAAAGTAAAAATGGCTCACTCAATCAATACATTTCAACATATGAACAAAGAGGCCGTGATGGAACAGAAAAATACTTTATATAACATTAAACAGCAAACCTACAGCTTGCAAATATTTAATTTCACATGCAAAGAGTGTATAGCAGAAGAAAAATGAAAGAAGGTGGGAAATGGTTAAATTGAAATAATGACTGTTTGTGGCACAAAATGTCTTACTAACTGTGAATATATATAAAAAAAGGATTATTAAAAAACATCATTTGAGGTCAAACTAACACTAACTAAACAATCATATATGCAATTGTAACATCCAGCAATTGTAACATCCAGCACGTATACAGAGGTCTAACTCACACAGTTTTGAATAAATCAAACATCTGGCTCAGTGGAGGAAACGTAGAGTCAGTGGTAAGTTTTTTTTTTTTTTACGTGGCATCATCTGTGACCGGTCTGGAGTGCTGACGCAAGTATATATCTCTTGATAATTGAGAAAAATGAGATCTGTAGAATCAAACCTGTCTCAAGAGGTACAGAAAGGGAGGAAAGGACAGAGGAAAAGAGGTTAAAACGAGAGCATGCCGGCTTGAGCGAGCGCAGGTGCAGCACTGTTGTGGTAATGCATCACAATCAATATTGATCAAAATGCAGACATCAAGACTAACGAAAAGCAAGAATTCTGGAAATGCAGACGTTATTTTACAATTTGCCACTATTATATTATATTGGAAATGACACAATAGCAGAAAAATCTATGCTATTTATATGTTTCACCTGGTTTAAAGTAAATCCTAATTGCTTAGAAAGAAAACATAACACTTCCTCTTCAAAAAGCCGATTTGAGATATCATTAATTTTCTTTTGCACATGTGCAACTGTTAATAATAGGGAAGAGTGGTGGTGAAAAGCGTTTAGATCAATAATAATGATGCTTTCAGCAAGGAGCACTAAAAATAAACATCTTCAAATCATAAGATTGTTGTTGGATATAATTATGAATATAAGAATGAGATTAAAAAAAGAACACCACCAAAATTAAACCTAAAACTAACCCAGCTTTTGTGCCACCAAAGCTACGTTTCCATCCAAAGTTGCTAATTGAACTTACTACAAGTATGCACAAAACTTGAAACATCACATAAGACATTTGCGAATAAAGCTGCAAATCACATCTACTGTTGAGGCAAAGTCACATTTTTGTTGCACATTGAGGGATATGTATTCGGTAAATGTAGTTTATGCGCATGTCTTCCTATCAGATAAAAAAACAACTTGCTTCAGTTGAGTGCATACGTTTTTAATGCGCATTCCAACCACCATTTTTTATGTGACATCCCAAATAAAAACACTTTATTTTGATGGTCCACTTTCGACATTCTGCTATTCGACATAAGTAACTTTGCAACTACATGTCAACCAACTCTTGACTATAAGTAACTTTGCAACTACATGTCAACCCTAACCTAACAGTCTAATACTCTAATGAGAGTTAGTTGACATGTAGTAGCAAAGTTTCTTATAGTTAGTAGAGTTATAGTAGTAAAAACTACCAGAGTGATATATCAGCCCGTTCTCATCCCAAGGCGTCATATACTGACGCTTTTGAAATTTCTTCAATATCCGACGCACAGGGCACCCTTAGGCGTCAATATGAGATGCAGATAAATATGAGTCTAGGAGGCGCCTCCTAGCGGTCTAACCCTAAACCTACCCCAGGCCTAAACCTACCCATAACCGGCGTCTCATATTGACGCTAAAGGGTGCCCTTTGCGTCGGATATTGAAGAAATTTCAAAAGCGTCAGTATATGACGCCCTAGGATGAGAATGCGTTGGATATATGCAAAGCTGCTGGGCAAAAACAGTGGATTTCAGAGTGTTATTCCTCCCAAGTCAAACATTTGCTTCTACATCTAGAAGTGTCCGCTTGATTGTGGGCAAATACATCAGCACCTGTGGCCATTTTTATGAAGCATCTGAAGTCTGATATCTCTTGCATTTATACCAATCCCTGACACAAAAATCCATGAATTCTAAAGTGCAAATACAGCCTTGTAGTCTGTATGTTCTGCCATGCCATCTATCTATCTATCTATCTATCTATCTATCTATCTATCTATCTATCTATCTATCTATCTATCTATCTATCTATCTATCTATCTATCTATCTATCTATCTATCTATCTATCTATCTATCTATCTAATAAACAGGCATTCTTAAAGCTCAGAACAACTTCCGAGTTTATATCACACAATTTTGACTTTATTTCTCAAAAATGCAAGTGTATATCATGCAATTCTGACTTTATTTATTCATTGGCGAAAAAAAAAGCTTCCATACAGATCTGCAAACCAAATCAGATTTGTCCAAACACAAATTAATTTCTCGATCTCAAAGAAGTCAATTCATCATGTTCTATAAATATTTCAACATCAAATCAAACAATCCAAACTGCTCATTCTGTATTTCTAAACTCTGATAAATCTTTAGCAAGCTGCTGCTTCATACAAGGGCTAATTCCAGTTTGCTCAATGCTAATTAGAGGACATTCAGTAGTTTAAATCAATATCAGAGTGAATACAGGCGGTATTGAACAAACTGCAATGTCGATTGGCTACTAAAGATGACTCTGACTATATCTTACAAATAGGGCACAGAGGAATATGCACTACACATAACTTTTAATGTTAACAGTGAAAAAATGACCCAGTTTTCACAGATAATCATGGTTTAGGAGGTTGACATCACCAGTGTGATGAATTTGTTATCATTTACTCACTCCCATATCATTCCAACATTTTATTTAGTCTTTCCAATGAAACACAAAATGTGATGGTACAAAATGTATGAGGTGTTCGTACCCAGAAAAAAATATCCAAAAAAGAAAAAAAGCATCATAAACATATATATTTTACCCATTTCGGTTTTAGTATACCAAAAATATATAATTGGTGTTAAAATAACTTGAGGCTATGCATCCCTCATTCATTAATGATGTTCATATGCATTCATGCTGTGCATTCATATGGGCAAATGCGTTTCACTCAGTTTAGTTGGCGACATTTAACTGGACGTTGTCTAACTATTCTAATCATTTTAACATTTTCAAAATAATTTCCATCACTGATTAATATGTTGAATTCACACAGTATATATATCTAAATATTTACAAGAGTCTAGAAGATGAGCCAAACCCCACGGCCTTCATGAGCCTCGTTATACAGTGATAAATTAAAGACCTGCAACTTAATGTCCCTTAAAATGAAGACGCTTTGTGGGGCTGACTGCTGGTATTATTCTAGCTGACAGTGCATTGGTCATTTAACAGAGTGCGCTTTTGCCGTTTCGCGTCTGTGTGCAGCTTTTGCCAGTTGCCGTCTATTTGCATATGCAGAGCAAGCAAGGAAGACAATCTGTCCCAGACCATTTTATAGTTGTAACACAAATGGTGAAATGCACCCACTAATGAAACGGCATTTTATCTCATTTTGATAGTTTAACAAAGAAGTTGAGACGAGTGCACTTTTTGCATTTTGTGGCGTCATGGGGCAGTGATCAGCGCATATGCTTCTGATCTCATACTCTTCTTATGTCTAATACATTTCTGTCATTAGAGCTGAACACTGAAGTTGCATAGCCCCAGTTGTTTTAAACTGATTTATTTGTTATTTTTTCTGCAGTGTGTGTCTATGGTAGAACATATATCATACAGTGTGAATAGTACTGTCTGAAATTTGGCACATTGATTGAACCTTTCAGTTTAGAAGCATTATTTTTTACTCAGAGTTCAGCAAAGTTAGGCATTTATATGTGTGTGTGTGTGTGTGTATCTGAGCTCAAGTGAATGCATTGTGCCGTTTTCTTTGTAAAGCACACATAGAATGTAAGCTGACAGACCATTGATATAACCATTTGTTTTTCTCTTTTTTTTCTTTCTTTTTTTTCTACTGCTGCTCACCTTAATGGACCCGTATTCCAGTCCATGGGCAAATCAAGCACCATTTTTGTTGTCTACTGTCTGTGACGTTTATCTACACTCTGTAATGGTCCATCAAGCATCCCAATTCACTGAAAAACATTTCCAAGCAGCAATCACCCTGGATACATAAATGACACACAATGGACAGAGAGATACACAATGGATCAATGGACAGCAACCCTTCTTTGTTGACAAATGGACATTCAGGAAGCTGTTAGACAGCTGGAAAATCACTGGAAATTGAGTGAGAACGAATCCTGGACAAGTAATGTGCCACTTACTGCAGCTTCATAAATGCCTGGTTACATACAGTATGTGGTGGTCAGAACAAAACAACATATACAGTGTGATCCAAATGTCTAAGACCACATTCTGGAATATGTTTTAATTTACTGTATACCTGGAAATCATAAAAAAAAAAAAAATGTTTTTGAAACTAAGTTATGTTTTAAAAAATAAATTAAATCAATCTTTTCACCACAGTTTTATTGTGTTTTTCTACACAGCTTATCGATTATAAGAAATGTGGCAACAGCAATATGATACAAACATGTTAGTAAAAAAGTATGTAATATTCTGAATAAACTATTCTTCCACCAATAAAATATTTCACAGACTTTTACAAAGTCTTGATTTTGTTTTGGGGGTTTTTACGCTTGGTTTTATGCTTGAATGTTCAAAAATCACATTATTTTTCACATATTTGACATTGTTGCAGCACCTCTCTTCCCAGTCTGTCAGTAACGCTCTGTTTAGTTTCTGTCTCTATGAAGCCCCTCCTTCCGAAAAGTGCAATATGCTCTGATTGGTCGTGTGTTGTGTTGTGATTGGTCAACCAGTGTGTTGTGATTGGTCAACCACTTCAAGCGTGTTTCAGAAACGTCACGCCCCTTAGCATAACCGCGAGTTTCAACACATTATTAACGCAACTCAACCAGGCTTTATGCCAGGGATAGGCAACTCCGGTCCTGGAGGGCCACTGTCCTGCAGAGTTTAGCTTCAGCCCTGATAAACACTCACCTGTCTGTATCTATCTAGTAATCCTGAAAACACTGATTGCCTTGTTCAGGTGTGTTTAATTAGGGTTGAAGCTAAACTCTGCAGGACAGTGGCCCTCCAGGACCGGAGTTGCCTATCCCTGCTTTATGCCCTTCATTTTGCATATGCTTCTTTGGGTGGGAATTATTTAAATGAGGAATATTGTGACGTGTTTGTTCCCGAAAGAAAACTCAACCGAGGCATTTCAGGGAGTTCATAAACAGTGCTTACTTTGTAACTGCAGACATTTTTCATGCTCAAACAGCAACACATCACATTAAAGAAAGTTGAAAATGTAAAAATAATGAGTCCTCTTTAATACATAATTACCAACATTTCACAGTGGCATTGAGTGTAGCTCATTCAATCAGAATTTAGAAATAAAAGAATCATAATCATATGTTAGTAAAGCAACAAGCCACTTGAGCCTGAGTTAAAATCTAAATAGGGTGAAAAGCTCATCCAATCTGATTTTTATGCCAAAACTGTACGTTTCTCAAACGGATGCACATTTTAAATACAGAATAAGTGAATACTTGAAAGCATTCCAGACTTACACTTTCATACAGACAGCATCTCTTTTGATCAATTGTTTTGTGTGAGGTTTATGAATCATGACTAAATTCATTTCTCATCTAAAATCCCACATGTGCTTTCTGTGGAGAAAATTGTACTGTCATTTCCCTGCAAGGCACTCAAATATTTGTCTGCAGCAATTTGTGTTGATGCAACAGCAAATCACACGCTGAGTTTTGAGAAATGAGTGGGGTTAAATAAAGGTTCCACTCCTTTAAGCCGTCTGACCGCATGCCGTCTGGTAACTAACCGAAGAACAAGAGTTTGATTCAAAAACAGAATCTTGTTGCTGCCTGTAAAAAGGTAATCCTTGCTCTTCCCTTTCTGAAAGCCTGTGTGAGGTAAACATGTCTCTGGCTTCTCTGGGTCTCTTAGCTGTGGTCCGTAATGGCCAATCTGGCAGGGTGGCAAATGGCTCCCTGACTCCTGAAATATTCACCAAATCCTCAATTAGAGCTTGGTGTCACCTCTCCCATTTGTCAGTGCCTCATTTGGCTGGGGTTTCGCGCTCTCTAGCAGGAGATGTGCCACTTTCAATGACTAATTAATCAAGTCTTGGCACTTTTTCAGGCGGAGAGGAAAAGTAATCTTCCGTCTATAGGGAATGAGTGTAAAATGTTTATTCCATACGCTATTTTAATCTATCATTTACAGGTGATTCACACAAGGACGAGGCTGACCATACGCTGCTTTCTCAAGGGGCTCATTAGGGACCAACAAAGAGCTTGCTTCATATTTTTATTTTATATTTATCAGCAATATTTACTAGAATGTGCAAAATGTCTATGTTCCAAAAATTTGTAGTACACACTTGAATTGAATTAGTCCATAAAGTCTGAAACAACTAGTGAAAATACTTTCTTTTTTAATACAATTTTCCATTGCATTTTTTATTTCATTGCAATTTGTATCATCATAACATATACGCATTCTAAAGTTTGGGGTCGGTAAGATTTTTTAATACGTTTCTTATGCACACCAAGGATGCATTTATTTGATAGAAAACACATTAAAAACAGTATTATTGGGAAAAAGTATTCCAATTTAAAATAACTGTTTAAAATATCTTTTAAAATGTAATTTATTCCTGTGATCAAAGCTGAATTTTTAGCATTATTACTCCAGTCTTCAGTGTCACACGATCCTTCAGAAATCATTCTAATATGATGATTTGCCGCTCAAGAAACATTTCTGATTATTTTCAATGTCGAAAACAGTTGTGCTGCTTAATATTCAACTAAGCCATTCATACAGTCAGAACATTTTCAATGTACTATTCATTAACACTTACAGGGGTATGGCATTTCCTTATGCAAACAGGTTCTTCAAACAGAACTTCAAAAGCATTCTGAATTTGTGTGGAAGTTTCCTCTGTGACCCTCTATCAAATATTCACTTCAACCATGACTTGTCCAACATTGACTTGTGCGAGTTCCACCAGAAGGTAAACTGTGAAAATTGGAAAAGCATATATATATATATATATCGAATTGCTGCAGGTTATTATTTATAGTGCTCTTTGATCATGCAAGGGGCTGGGATTGTGAATATTGAACGAGGCACCTGGGACTCAATCAGATGACACATAACTATTGCATCAAAATTCAAGTACTTGAATACATACTTATAAGTGGCCACTCTTCTTAAGCAACATGGCACCTGAAGTCCTTCAACTTCACAAGCAGACGGTTTAAAGATATTTGTAATTTTTTAAAAGTTAAATTGTAAGAACTTTATAAGTTGAATCCAACCAGTATTCATGAAATATGAAGTGATATTTGCAACCGCAGGACTTGAAAAATGAACAAAATCACAAGCAGTAAAACAAACAGATCTATTGAATGCCCATTTAAAATGTAAAGCGACTTTATAATCGGGTAACTCGGTTTAATTTAGCCATGTGTCTGTCTGCACCTCTTTCCCTTCACTGCCACATTAGTGAAAGCAGTGAGTCAGATTTATTATTACTGAGAAAAAGCATTAGAAAATAGTCAATTAAGAGTATAATGAGCACTAGTATGCCCTGTTTATGCTGCTAATTTTGCCCGCTGCTGACTAAATGACTGGCACTAGCAGCTATAGTTCTGTAATCACCAACTCAGTTCATCCAAAAATGAAGTTCCTGTCATTATTTGTGTGGAAATCTTCATGAAGCTCTTTTCCATACAAGGAAAAATAATAGTAGCATAATTTCATTGTTGGCTGAAATACATTGCTGTTGCTAACGACTATTGAAAATGTTTTAAAATGAAAAGTGAATAACATTCACACATTTCATTGGCAAGCAATCTTTCTGACTTCATTTAACTCACTCAGAAAGTTTAGAGAACTAAACAGACCTGCATTTGTCTCGTTTAGATTTGACATTCTAAGATTGATAGTTTGAGGAACCAGCGGAATGTTTTTCATCTCAGCAAAATTGCCATGTTGTAGCAATTCATGTCAGAAGCATAAAATGCATTTCCTTTGTGGCAGAGAGATTCAATAATAATTACCAGCGCAGAAACAAGGGGGTCAAATGCATATTGTTTGAAGTTAAGGGAAAGCATGGTCAGTCAGAACAGATAAATGCAGTTGAATTTATCGTAGAGCTTTTGGAAGCTCACTGCCAAAGGCCAACACATACTGTATATTCACACAGCATTTTCATAAAACCAGTGTGAAAGAATGAAAGCCATCCAATAGTGATAGAAATGACACCAATAAGTGTTTTTAATTATTATTTGTAAAGACTGACTAAAACCAAAAATTTTATGAGAAATTGCAGAAATCATATATACTAAGCAAAAATTGTTACTAAAACCTGTGAATGCAGCATATACAACAACTTCCATTTACTGTTCTCTTTTTGATTTCACAAGCTATACCAAAAGCAAATTCTGCTATTAAATATGTTTTCATACTATGAAGCTGAGGATGTTTCATCCATGCTTTATACATTTCTAATCAGGTGCGAGTTTTTGAACACATATGAAAAGCTTATGAAAAACTAGGAGATGGTTGAAAATATGACTGCTGGATGCTGGCTGCAAGGTTCTGGACAGAATGGTGCAGAAAATAATTAAGCCTTTTTCAGCTAGACTGCTTCAGAGAATGCTTGGCAGATTTCAATATGGGGCCCTGCAGGAGAAATATGGAAATTAATCCAAAGAGGAAGGAAGCTGGGAATTTAAATCAGCCTGCAATGATCTAGAATACATACATCATTGAGGGAAGAAAACATGCTACGACCAAGAAATGATGTCTCACACAATATGTGCCAAGAGCTTTTTTTGTCACGCAACCCAGACTGTCAAACCTTGGAAATTATTCACATCACAATAAAAAAAAAATCTATACTTTTTTTTCTTTAGGTGAAAATATACAACATTAAAATGAATAGTTCAGAGAAAAATGAAAATACTGTCATTGTTCACTCACCTGCATGTCTTTCCAAACAGAAAAGATCAGATTTTGAAGACTGTGCTGGGTTTTTCTCTATATATATATAATTACAATGAATGGTGCCGGAAACTTCCAAGCTTTAGAAAGGATGTGAAAGCATCATAAAAAAACAAGTAATAAAAACTCAGTGAGTGTTTTAGCGCAATTTTCTGACGTCATGGGATCACAACACTAAGAGATAGTAAATGTTTTTATGTTTTTTTTTTTTTTTTTTTTTTTTTTTGTGCGTTCCCGAGATTAGACCTTCCTTAACATAATGCCGAAAACCCGAAGTCTCTAGGTGGTCTGGTTGAGGAGGAGATAGAAGTGCAAGATTGGTGCGCACAGACAGAACAGAAATCATGAGTTAACAATCGCAATTTTGTCCGTTGGAAAATTGCGCTAAAAAAGTCATCCACAAGACTTGTGCGCTATACTATCTCTTCTAAAACCACATGATTATATATGAGGAACAAAAGTCTTCTCTTCCAGTGAGCATGACGAGATCACAATGTCCACATGAGTCAATTTTTGTGAATGAACTGGTTCATTTAAAAAGAACTAACTGATAAGAATGATTCATTTCACATATTGGGAATTTGCTATTTAATGATTGCACCAAGAAGAGCTAGGTTGAATTTTTAATGAATAACGACTTCACTTATCTTTCTCCTGACACAAAGCAATCAAATGACTCCAGAAGACTTGTATGGAGCACTTCTATAATAGTTTTATGGTGCTTATTTGTGCTTTTTGGAGTTTAAAAGCTCTGGTCACTATTCATTGTAATTGCAGCTTAATGAAATTATCAATGCATTAAAAAAAAAAATCCTTTTGTTTAAAAAAAAAAAAAAAAGAATTTCATATGGCTTTGGATTGACATGGGGGTGAGAAAATGTTCACTTTTGGGTGAAATATTTATTCAGTGCTTTCATGAGATCTGACCGCCACTATCCTCGGTCTACTCCATGTTTCTCTTCTTTTACCCTTGATGTTTCTTGCACCCCATGTTGTGATTCTCCTACTCTGGATGGGAAATGTACAACATCAAACAGGTTTGACACTTGACAGGTCTCCTCATTTCATTCTTCAATGAGTTTGTGTCATTTCTCCATGCTGAGGCACTTCTGACAGACAGATAGTTTCCTGGCATCAAACTCACAGCGCCAACATCTCAGCCTCGAGCAGAGAGGACACGTCTTATAAGGGAGCATTACTAATTATTAAAAGGCTCTGACTAATACACACTAAAGAGATTAGCTGACCAAAGAGAATCATGGGATTGCAACATATTTAGACACAACACTGAATGCATAAATGCTGCAGCTAACCATAAATTTAGTAACTTTCAGTTATATGCAATTATCAGAACATGAACTGCATTTTTGTAGAATTTTCTTACCTAAAGTCAACATTTAGTACTAGTAAAGGTAGGTAACTATGGAAGCTTGTTTCCGTCACAGAATTAACAAAAAAAAAAAGCGTAATTGTGATATTTTATCTCACAATTTTAACTTTATAACTCACAATTGTGAGTTTGTATCTAGATTGAGATATAAATTTGCAATAATAAGAAAAAAGTCAGAATTGTGAGTTTATATCTTGCGATTCTGAGTTTATTTCTCACAAGGTTATACGTTTTTATTCCATGGCAGAAACAAGCTTCCATTGGTAAGATATTTAAATGAATTAAAAAATGTATTCGATTGACAGCCCAAGCTTATTTACATTTCTT
Source organism: Abramis brama (assembly GCF_963993115.1). Classification (NCBI taxonomy): domain Eukaryota; kingdom Metazoa; phylum Chordata; class Actinopteri; order Cypriniformes; family Leuciscidae; genus Abramis; species Abramis brama. Next base: position 5,615,933 of record NC_139976.1, on the reverse strand, counting down.
ATTTACAAAGCACATTTTAAAATGGCAAGAAAAATCATGTTTACCATAATATAGCTCTAAAAAGAGAGCATGTTTACATCCGCAGTAACAGCACAGTCCTTCAACCAAATATTTATGACCAACCCTGCACACAGTGGATAACATTTCCCCACATTCTGCATATGCAATGCCTCCTTATTGCTTTCTTGCCTTGTTTTCTCACACTGCAGCAGGTTCTATCCGGGTGAATTGATGTTTTGAATCTACTAATGGCTGAATCAATGTCTAACAACCAACATGACTACTTGATTTACATGCATGAAAGAAAAATAACCTTATAACTGCTTATGCTCGTTGTCATTATGTTCTCATCTCATCTTTCAAATCACTTATAGATGACAAGTGATTATTCACCATTGGAAAAAAAAAATATTGGCACCACCAAGGGATTTCATCATTAGTATTGATTCATACAAATCTACAGCTAGACAGCATGGAAGATAAAATGTTATTTTGTTCAACTACACAAGACACCAGAAGGTCATGCATGCATGCAAAACTGTATTTGTTCAGGGGCAAAATTAAATAAAGATCCTCATCAGAGCTTCATTTTTAAATATATGATGTTGACTGCAGGGTATAGTAACTAGAAACACATTATAATGTTGTTAAAATGACCTTAGATAATGTGCTGCTGTAGTATTATACTAAGCAGTCTGGCATTAAATCAGAATAACAGCTATTTATCAGACAGAAACTTGACAGAAATATTCAGCATATATTAAGATATCAACCTGATGCCTTGAGGGCCTTCTGTCCTCACTGCTTTTGTCCCGTCATTTCAGAAAAAAATACCTCATCCACCAGATCAAGAAACTCAAATGGTGTTTAGAGGAATATTTCTGTCATTATTAATTATCACCCTTATGATGTTCCAAACCCATATGCAGCTCTTTTCAATTCAACGACCACATCTGTAAACCTCCCAAAAAGAACAAAAAATATCATAAAACACCAGCAGAGGGGAATATTTTCCACGGTCCGTGTTTCCGTGAGGGCCCCCTAAAGCACAGGCCATGCTGACCAGGCATCTCAGTATAAGTGTGTTACATTAAACATTAAATAAACACACAATTTGCACATACTGTAACTTGAAGCCAGTTGATTCTGTTTGATTGACTGAGCAGCATTGCAAGAGTCTTGATATATAGTCCAACAGTACAAGAACCTTTCACTAAATTTGTTGTTGTATTGTGTTTTTGCTTGTTTCAGACAAAATGTCGGTCTACTTGATGGCATAAAGGAACCGACGAATTGGCTTTTTGAACCGGTTCATTGAAACAAACCGTCTAAAAGAACCGGTTCGCAGAAATTAATTGGACTTCTCATCACTACTGTGCATTAGTAGTGGGGATTTTTCCATTGACTGCAAGTTACATAGTTACAGCAGTAGGTGGAAACAAGTGACTGTCTTAAAGGGATACTTCACCTCTGGAAAGATGAATGTGTATTTAAAATGGGTCATTTATGTAGTAGAAATGTGAAATTATTTTTGAATTTGGAGCCTTCTAGACTGAGAAAAGCCAGAAAATGTATTTTTGGCTCAGGTGGATGAAAGACAACAACTCCCAGAATGCACTTGCTTCGCTGCCCTACGAGGCCACTCCCAAACCACGCCTACCGGTAAGAACGCACAGTTAAACAACTAGGCAAGGCTACTAGTTGACTTGAAACTTAAAAGACGCCGTTTTATCGTAAGTCTCCGTGGCGAGTCTGCCTGGGATTTCGAGATCACCCAGAATGTCCAGGATTCAGCTTTTGCGCTCTACAGTCGCCATTCATTATGTTTACTGTGGCGAGCAGGACGAGGCTGAGGGCCGCGGGAGAAAGGCGCGAGGCCGGTGGCGTGATAACTGATGAGCGACACCTGTGAGACGCACCGGTCTCGTAGGCTATCTCTCACGGAGGAGTGGAATTTTCTTAGCAATGCTAAAACGCACATCAACCGATCACTTGTTTAGCGTTCATGTAAACACTACAATCGGAATGAATTCAGTTAGATTGAAACAAAAGGTGTGCATGTAAACAATGAATGGCGACTGTAGAAAGCAAAAGCCGAATCCCGGACATTTTGGATGATCTCGACGGCTGGACATGTCCGGGAAAAAGAGGATGGTAACCCCTACAACTCAGCTTTCTCCACAGAACAAGAGCCTGTTAGCTTAGCTTCCAGGCTGACACTATTTGTACATTCTGTGTGAGTGAGATCCCACCCTCTATGGGCGGGTTGAAAACATGCGGGACAGCCCCTACTACTGGCTGTAGTTTCTAGCCCCTGTCCAAAAAATCCTCTGATGACACAAAATGACGATTTTTGCGTCATCGGAGGATTTTTTCCAGACAAAAAATACATAAATCTCTCGTCTCAGGGGATATGAGGGAGGGAAGCACGGTAATTCGAAAATACTACAGGTTTTCTACTGATACAAAGCTTAATGCTAAATGCTGAAGTATCCCTTTAATGAGTGAGCCATTCATTCAACCGATTTGTTCAAAAACATACTGATGCATTCAGGAACAATACAAATTGCTGTCTATATGGCTGAGTCATTGAATAATTCGCTCATCCAATTCGTTCAAAAACACTGATTCATTCAGGGATGCTTTGAGTAGGAAGGGAAAATTCTTTTTTATTCTTTTTTGCGTTGCTTATGGACACACAAAGCAGCTTTGGCTTCTTTAGAACCATTTAGTTGACGGGGGAAAAAAACGTTAACTGGACAAATTTTGTCTGAAACGTAATTTACTCAATGTTAACGTATTATTTATTGAACTGTTTACCAGCGATGTTGTGCTTATGGCTGAATCACTGCAGTAAACAAACATCACTCTTGTTCATGTGATATTGCTTAAATAACACCTCTGAGGTTGACAAAAGATAATAAAATCTTTGTCTGTCTTCTCAGCGTCGTAACCTTGTTCAGCTCTGTGCTCTTGGGTTCACCGGCCACTTTCAATTGTAACAGATCTTGCCAAGTCCAGTTCAGCAGCTGTGGGGGCATTATGGGAAATGTTCCATCACTTGCTCCGTGTCTTAGAGCAGAAGGTCACTGCAAGAATAGAGCTTGCACTTTGGGGACAGGAGGTTATTATGACAAAGCTGTAAAGTTTGAAGGACTTTAAAGTGTGATTCTAAAATTAAAATAAAAAGACAGTGATATTTACACCACCGAAATGAAGCAGGGTTGTGCATAATTCAAAAATGAATTCAGAATGCCTTTTGAATTCCTGAATTTAAATTGAGATTGCAAACACACTAAATTCTTTACGTTTATATTATATAGATTTTAAATGTTTTTGAAAGAGGTCTCTATTCTCACCAAGGTTGCATTTATTTGATAAAAATGTAAAAACAGTAATATTGTTAGAAATTATTGCAATCTAAAATATCTGTTTTCTATTTTAATTTACTGTAAAAAGTAATTTATTCCTGTGATGCAAAGCTGAATTTTCAGCATCATTACTCTTCAGTGGCACATGATCCTTCAAAAACCATTATAATATGCTGATTTCTTCTTATTATCAATGTTGAAAAAAAGTTGTGCTGCTTAATATTCTTGTGGAAGATCTGATACACTTATTTACGCGTTATAAATCTTAATACAATGTAATGCATCCATCCTGTGGGTCTAAAAAAGTTCTTTCTTCATATTTTCAATTCCCACCATTCAAATTCGAACTCACACTCATGAAATTCGAAAGCAATGTGATTTCCAATGTTCCAGAATCCTTTTTCCAAAACAGAACAAATATTGTTAAATACCTGAACACTAAAATCCTGCTAGTAAGATGTTTCAGAAAGTTCACAATGCAAAGTTTTGAGTGTAAAACTCCCAAACAAGGTTCATTTTTCTCCTCAGTCCTCAGGTATGTCCCCTGGACGATGCATGATGCTTCAGTCTAGGCGATTAATGTTGCTGTTTTCTCATCTTTAACTGTAGAGCAGGACCAGGTTTGGACTAATGGCAGTCAGCCCAGCTAGACTGATTACTAGGAGGAGAGAACTAAATAGCACTTCCTAATTACCTGCTCAAGAAAAAGCAGATCGTTGGCACCGGTGTTACACTGGCTTGCCCAAATCACCCTTTTCATGATAAACAGGGCGGGATGACAGATAACAGAAATGGTGAGACCTGCACAGAGAGACTCACTGAATGATATTTCCTGAGGTTACTGATGTTGAATTCCTTCTAAATGTGCTCTACTTTTTACAAAGAGGGGAATTCACCAATATTTAATTGTGCCCATTTATTTTAGCACCCGAAGGATTTATGCAAATGAAGTAAAGGTGCAAACATATCAAAAATCTGTGCATAATGCAATTCCACATTGAAACAATAAAAATTAAAGAGAACATTACCAACATACTCAACCTTTATTGTTTTTCGCTGCATGAGTGGCAATGTTTACTATAGTGTTCGGGACAAAAGAGTTTTAATTTGGCACTCATTTTTAATCAGAGAAGATCAAAAAGAGACAGTTGTGAAGTTTGTTCGTTTGTAGTGTGGAAGGCTTGTTAGTGAGGAGACTGCTGTTTAATATTACATTGGGAACAATTGGAAATGTAATCAGCGATGAGGCAATTAGCTTCCTTCTCACAATATTCTGTGAAGTTCGTTTGTCCAGCTATTAGCACTTTGATGTTTGAAACTTTAAGTGGTTTCATTCTACATGTCTTAAAGCTGAAGTGTGTTTTTTATGTTAAAAACATTATTTTATACCAGTTGAATATGCAAAATGGCTTTTCACAATGAGCGTACACTGGGTTACGCTGGGTCGTGCTAAACACTTTTAAACCCGGATAAAGGAATGTTGTAATTTAGAAGCGGGGTCGGCACAGCATTTTACCTGGGGTTAGAGCAGGGTTGGCACCACCTTTGCGCCGTTAACCCCGCGTTGAGTTGCAAAATGAATCCAGACTGAAACAATGCGGTGTTAGACACAATGTGCAGTGTAAATGCTATGTTTCAGTGTTTGAGGGGAAAAATGAGTGAAGAAGAGACCATTTCATTCTTACATTTATAGTCTGAAAACTACATTCTGTAAAAACTTGCATATACATTACAGTTACCATAATATGAGGACACAATGCTAGAGCCTTTATGTAAACAGGTCGCATGCTGCATTCGTCCAATCAGTGACACCACAAATATGCAAATAAGCACGTTAACCCGGGGTTTAGGAATTTACACTGTGAAACGTCAGTGCATGAATACTTAATATTAATTGTTAACCCCATGTAAATTATGAGCAGTGTGAAACATGAAGCAAGATAACCCAGGATTCTGTTTACCCGGGGTTAAGAATGACCCAGTGTTAACTATTTCACGGGTGAAAAGTCCTATTGTGAACTATAAATAAGCTATTATTTGAGTCAACATCACGACTACATTGGCATTGGGGTGAGATCTGTTTGGCTAAACAATGGCAAAGAGTTTGGGAAAACTTTTTGAAAACACTCATTATTTTGTAACTCTTTTACTAGTGCCGCAGACACACTTCAGCTTTAAGCAACTCTGGGAGGCAAACATTTCTGACTCCAGATTTTGAGAACAAACAATGCGGGCATCTTTCAAATCAGGTTTTGAAAGTCCACAGCTGCCAGATCTCATGTACAAAGCACCATTCTGTCCAGTAGAACATAATTACTCTCACCCACACAAGCCAATATGATAATGCACATTCCCTTTGATGCATTCAGTGCGTGAACAGAGAGACGGAGCATCCTGATAAGATGTTTGGAGACGACGTGGCGTGTTTTTCCTGCTTCGTGTCAGTCTCGGCTTCAGATCAGGATGATTCATTCTGAGCTTTCACTTTAATTACAAATTGCCTGCAGGATAAACCTTCAGCAGCAAAAAAAAAACAAAAACTATTTGCTACTTGATTGCCACAGGCATGCAGTTAGCAAAGACAACCCACAAGCTTCTAAAGGGACAGTCTGAGCCTCACAGATGTTCCCTGTCACAGTAAAGAACCGAACAAGCAATGCAGGTGCAATGCGAGATGACCTTCAGCCAAAGGAAAAGGGATAAAAAGAGATAAAGAAACAGAGCAGAATGCTGACTTGATTTGGGGACTATGAAGAAATATGTTTCTCAGCAATTTGTATATATGTTGCACTATATAAATAATTAATTTTGAACAAACATCATACTGTACATTTTCATGATGTTTACTTCACCACTATACACCCAGTTGAACAGTATACTCGCAGTGGTTTTATTGCTTTGGCAAGAGCTCTAAATCTCCCTGCTTTTTTAAAAGGAATAATTCACCCACAAAATGTGTCATAATTTACACTTGCATTTATGCATTTGGCAGATGCTTTTATCCAAAGCGACTTACATTGCATTTCAAGGTACACATTTACATTCTTATCAGTTCTTGCTTTCTCTGGGAATCAAACCCATGACCTTGGCGGTGCAAACGCCAACACTCTACTGTTTGAGCTACAGGAAAATGTACTCACCCTTGTGATGGTCCAGCTCTGTGTATGTCTTGCTTTCTTCTGCAGAACACAAAAAAGAAAGTCAATATAATGAAAGTTAATGGGATCCATGGTATCGAGCTCCAAAAGTGCCAAAAAAAAAAAAAAAACCTGTGCACCTTTTTTCTTAAGTGATAGGTTTGTGTGATGAAAAGACATGGATTCATTTTCTTGGTGTATCACATTTATATTTTAAAAGTTTACCACTAAAGTGCACAGTAAGAAAATGAGACGGAACACACACACTCACACACACACACACACACACACTGATAATAAACCTTTAACACACACTATATAGACCCTCAGGTGTTCGCTTAGTAAAAGGTCAACTCTGTAAAACTCAGCAGTTGTGTGTTCCATAAAAAGCACTAAAAGAAGCAGGTTTTTAATAAAATAAACTTTACAGTAACCTTTCTTATGATTTTAGAAATAATATCTAGGTAACAACATGATCAATCTTTTTTGTCATGCAGTCAGATCTTGTAGGACTCGTGTCTTAATTTTAATTTTGTCATTATCAAAGTAATTGTTGAGATTACATGATAACAATAACATAAAGTGCATTGTTATCAACCTATTCAATATGGATATTAATTTATCACTACTGGGCTGATGGTTTCAATGAATCATATATTGTCTTCGTTTCTCTAGATTCAAGAGAAATTTAAGCATGTGATCCAGCTGGGAATCTCTAATCAAGCTCTTAGCCATCTGCGTACTGACCCTTCCCTCAGATCTGTGCTAATGGAAACGTCTTTCATTGTCCTTGAGCACAGACAGATGTTAGTATGCGATGCATGTTAGTATGCCACAGACAATTTTGTTTATTAATATATACAACGTATAGGATGAGCAAGTAAGAAGAGACTGGTCTCAGTATTGGAAATTAGAACAGTTTTTGCTTATCGACTGAAAAACACAGTTAATTTCAAAATTTACTCTCCAATGCAGTGCCATGCAAAGCATGCTGGGAACCGAGTGCCACAGTGAATGGTTGCCCACTGCTCTGTGTGTGCATGTACACAATTTGCAGTGTGTTTGTTTTCACTACTCAATGCTCCTAATGTGTATGTACTACCTTGGATGGGTTAAACGCAGAGAACAAATTCTGAGTATGGGTTACCATAGTTAGCTTTCACGTCACTTCGCCTCACTTCACTTGAACTACAGATCCACTGTCCAGTTAGTTGGAAAAGAAAACTGATTAATGCAGTCCCAACACAAAATGATTATGTTAACTTTCATTTTACAAATTTAAGTTGATTTAACAATCATATTCATTTTTGACAAAAGCTAAATAATTAAGTTGCTTCAGCACATTTTAACAAAGAAATTTTATCAAGCAGCAAAAATGTATTTTTAAAAACAGTGTGTGTGTGTGTGTGTGTGGTGAAGGGGGAGCCAACACTTTACATTTTTGTCCTCTGCATATTAGCGACGAAGGGAATTGCTCTGTTTACTTGCATGTCTTTGAAAATGTTATGAACAGTTAGTTCATGTTTTCTCTGTGGCAGTCACGCTGTAGACAATTGGTCTGAATCAAATATTTAATTGAAATTTCAGTGTGGATTACATCTCATCGCTAAAGGTTCAATAACCGATGAAACCATAGAGCATGATATGGTCCTCCAATCCAATCTGTCAAGTCGAATTGTAATTCCATCTCTGGTTTGCTTAGAAGGACAATTTGCTCTTGCTGTTTCATTAGCATATTTGCACTCTCATACCGCCTGCGGCAAATGTTATTTAAACTAATCTGATCTGTGCAGATGCCCAGATAAATAAGCCAAAAGACACAAGCCCTCCAGCAGAATATCTCCATTCAGGTTGTAATAAACTCATCTCTCTTTAATAGATCGTACTGTTTTTCAGGTTGTTGTGGTGACATTGGCTGCAAGACAAACCAGGGAACATCAGCCTGGTTACAAGATGTAACTGTTACTCTGCAAAAAACATGATAATATTTCTTGCACCACAGGGAAGAAGTCTAACATATTTGTAGAAGGGAATGCTGCAGCTGACCATGACGAGAACGTCAGTCTCCTCTGCTGTGAACCGCTCCAGATACTCCTGGCAAATCCGCCGTTATAATAGCAATCCGCCATGGAACAAGCGCACCTGCTCTTAAAGGGAATGTGAGATGACGCTCTGATTGGTTTATTTCACGTTATGCCCAAACCACACCTATGAGTAATGTAGCTACTTCAGACCAACCCATTTTACATTTGTGAGATCCGCCCACAAAGTTACTTGTGTTTCGCGTTTGATACTTGCGTTTCAGATCGTTAAAACAGGGCCCTTTGTGTTAAGACTGTACAAGTCCATACAGTATGCGATTTTGGATGCATCATGTGTCTAGCAGTTATCCAAGGGATACTTATCTTACTTTTCATTCTGAAATTAGACTGATCTAAGATTTTATGCAATTGACTTAAAAAGCTATGAAAAGTCTTAAAGAAAACAGTATTTGAAACACCCCCAATGCTGCAGAGATTATGTAGGCCAAAACCCAGAAACGAGTCAGCATTTTAGCACTTCTGGTTCCATTGACCCATTTTTTTAGTTTTTGGTTAAATGCCCTAAATAAGGTCTGTGGTGAACACAAGCTCAAGATATTTTCACGTTTTAATCTATGACATAAAAGACATCAGTAAACCTTACTTGTGATTGTTTAAAGCTTGTACTTGCCTTGAAAAGGCGGTTGCTAACAAGTAGTTATATGAGACAAAAGAGGCTGTCAGAATTGTATTTATACTTCAAAATTCACAAGTTATTTGTGAAGATTATCATGATGAATAAAATGTGTAAGAATCATATATTTTTATTAGTCACAGAGCTTATGTTCACCAATAATCCAAAAGCCAATGGAAAAATCCAATTGGGTTTTTGTCGAAGGAACCAGGGTGATGCTAAGTTTCAGATTGTCCTACAAAAATGCATCGTCACTGCAGCACTCTATAATTCAGTGGTGTAGTTTCAGTGACTCTTTTTGCAGTTTAAATAGTTACACCAACAGGTAGCAACAAGAGAGTGTTTTTATGAGTGACTCATTAAATAATTTATTAAACTGATTTGTTCAAAAACGATGATGCATTCAAGAAACAAAACAAGTCAATGAATCATTCACTCAAATGTTTCATTCAAAAACAAATTAATTCAGTAACGCCACCAGTGTGCATTGCTCAGAGCTCCTGAGTCTTGTGGCTATATTTTAATAGTGTGCATTTTATATACTTTTAATCTAATGTTAAACAAATTTTCTACTAAACTAAAGTATTTTGTTAAAATGATTTCCTGTAGTAATGGACATTATGCCACAAACGCTGTCGGTAGAGCTCAACTTTGCTTAACCACTGTAGAGCTAAACTACACTGATGTTGATTATTTCAGTCCAAACAATATAACTTCTAACAAAATAAAGAATTTACTGGTTTTGAATGTTCCCTATCTACCGGGGCGGCAGTGACTCAACAGTCTCTCTGCTTTTTAATTTCTCCTCTTTGTTATTGATGCAGCTCGGCTTCTCAGATTACTGGGCTCATTGTTTGTACAAGATGTAATTATCGATCTGCGGGCAATCTGTTTGGCCTTGAAAGGTTTTTTTCAGTGCTTGTCTCAGCCCAGCTGTTGCTCTCTTCCCATGTGGGTAACAAGTGGACATTAGGTTTAAAAAAAACTTGAGGCTCACTGTTTTAGACTACTAATTAATTACTTTTATCTCTATCTCTGGGCAGTTATTATAGTGGGTAATGATTTATGGGAAGATTCAAAATATTGCCTACAATTTGATTTATATAAACCCACAACTCAGAACTTTGTTGCTCCCACATATACAATATATAAATAAACTTCAAACAGTTACATGCAACATCAATGGCAGTGCCGATGCTCAAAAAAATGCTCCACAGAAAAAGATCTACAGTATTGAAGTCATTGGTTTGTGCAGCTTATTTCCCATGATGCTCAGCACACAAGAGCAGGAGTATTGAACCAGCTTGTGTCCCTTTGTCAATAAATCCATGGACAGCACCTCGGAAAACACTATTATTACCTTGAAGTGAATACGCTATTATTAGCTCAGAGTGTAGTCTTGTAGAAGATGAAACTGATAGCAAAGGATAAAATCCCATTGAAAGCATTTACACTGGCACAGATTTGCACATTTTCAAATTGACAATATTTCTATGCAATGGGACCTATACAGCGTTGTGTAATGAGGTTCATAAAACCAGTGGACTGGTTATTCGAATACCACCTCAGACGCATGCGCTCCTACAGAAACCTTTGTATATCCAAATGAACAGAATCACTTGAATCATTTATTTTTAGGGATATTCTAAAATAATTTTAGAATTATTTCACAATATTTAAGAATAAATATTATTTCAGAATTATGCCACATACCACAGTCCTGGATATTAAAAGGAGCATATGCAGCTTATCAGGGACGCCAAATGGTCAGCAGAACCTCTAAAGTACTAGTATATTACAAACATTACACAAAACACAAATTTTTGCCTATAAGACATTGAAAAAAAAAAAGATACTGATTTGCCTCTGCATGCAAGTAAGTAAGTAAGTAAGTAAATAAATATCTTGTTAGCTGATTATTTGGTAATTTTATTATTATTATTTGTCAGGGAGAAGTATCACATCTACAGAGCTTCAGCTGCATATCCCAGCTGTGTTTGTTGGATATCAATTGTATTACAATTTGCTGGCCCTGGTCCAGAATGATGACTCTCCAAAGCCATGTTATCGCATCAGCCTGTCATCAATGCAATAACTTTTCTCTGGATTACACGAAAGCAAAACACATGAAAATAAGAGGATAAACAATGGAGGAAAACAGATATGTAGCCATGAATTAATAACAGATTTCTTCTAGATGCTATTCCATCTATTTAGCAACTGTCAGCTCCGTTTCTGCTGTCTCCAGTAAAGTTCCTTTTAAATCTGACATGCATCTAGTGGGCAGCTTGTTGATTGTTTTGGACAGTAACTCTATAACAAATATAAGCAAACGCCTACCCTGCTGTATGTATGTGATTGTGGATTACAATAATCGTTATTTACAGGCCAATTCGAAAGGCAAGTAGATTTGAACGCGTCCCTAAAACCCTGACTGTGATAATAAGCTTTATTTCCTTAAATATCTCATTTTAATAATTTGTTTATAAATAGCTATGGTTAAGCACTACAATTCTTTTTAATTGGGCAACCACCTAAAAACATGTCAATGTAAAATTGCTTATTGTTAACAGGCATTGTTAGTTAAAATGATTAAGAAAAATAAATGAAAATCTGTTCATATATATATATATATATATATATATATATGTATGTGCTGCAGAGCATCTGATTGTGTCTCACTGTGATCCTGTGTTCTCTCACTCCTGTGTTATTTGTCATGCTGTGATGGATGGGCTGCTAGTCTGAGTTTCTTGATTAATATGCTGCTCACACTCTCCAGCTGTAGTGTGTTATGTCACAAACTGGGAGTTTGGTCGGTAGGGGACAAAAGGCCAGGTGATATGTCAGGTCCCTGCAGATACCAGATAGAAATCTAATATAATTCATTTTTAACCTGGTTCACCAACAAAGTCATTGCATTATTCACTCAAACGATTTGTTCAAAAACATGATTCATTCAGAACAATGAAACAATGAGACACAGGTTGCAACAGTATATTAACATTAGCAGGTACATTTGATTAAAATCATTTTTATAACAATAAACCACATTTTTATTGCTTGAATAATAAAAAAAAAATGCTTTATGCTGATATAAATCAGGTTATTTGAATAAATCAGAGTATCAAGAGTGACAAATGGGTTTCTGTTAAAGACAATAAAAACTCAATGAAAAGGTAAATGACTATATATTGGCTTAACTAGAAATAATTACCTAGTCTTATATCAGTGATTCCATATGTAGAATTATGAGAGTTATGTAGTGATGTAGATTTATCATGGCTTTATCACTGCACTGAATGGTGCATATTACATTTCCTCTCTGTCAATACTTTCATACGTCTCTTATGAAAACACTGACATGACATTTCACGTGGAATATTTTTGAATATTGGAATGTTTTCCAATACATTTAATTTACTTCGTTACCGTTAAAAAGTATGTTCTATATAGTATGACTATGGTTAGTTTGAATGAAAGACTATGTATTCAGATACTCTTTTGGCATAATGTTTTTACATACTATTAAATAGGGAAGAATTAGATTTCAGACACAGCATAAGATTTTTTTGGCTTTAGAAAAAAGATTTTTTTTTAGAAAGAAAGAAAGAACGAACTGAATTCTTGCTAAATGATTTTAATCTGTGCTAAAATATGATGCGATAATCAAATAACCTTCAAAGCCACTCAATGAAATATGGACCCCTCACAGTGGTTTTCTGACTGACAGAATAATTGGACATCAGCTGGATGGGTTTAAACAGTCCAAGAGGAGATTCTGACTCAGTAATTGACCATTAGATCAAGAGGAGATGAAGAATTGTGTCTGATCGTCTGCATGCAGTCAAAGAATCACAATTTCACGTTATTTGCCAGATAAAATTAGACAAATATTTTGCAGGGAATTCATATTACATTTTCAAAAACAGCTTGGAAGGTTATTGGTAATGACATGTAAAAGCTGCAATATAACAAAAACCCATCCAGATGGAACATTAAATGAAATGGAAACTCATGGTATCATTCACCTTCATTTGCATTCAAGGTTGTAAACTGAATTATTCATGAACTCAGAGGGGTATAAAGGTCTCATCAAGATGCTTTGATTCAAAAAACATTTTACAACATTATCCATTAAAGCATCACATGGGAATATTGCACAAATTAGAAGTCTATAAGTACACTTTTAAAAGCATAAAAGCGTACACGTTGTCTAAACTAATCTGGTTGTTTTTAATTTCATTCCTAGCTTTTTATTACATAAAAGCCTACATAACAGAGCATTTTATTTTAGTATTTTCAAAATGATTCATGATGAATGTTGACAACAGTGTCATCATGGTAACTGAGGCTAGTTGTCCAAAAACCCAATCGTAAAAAAAAAAAAAAAACTGTTAAATTGGATTATTTCTAGTCCTTTGATGGAGGACATTCCAAATCTTTTTTTTTTTTTTTTTTTTTTTGATTTGTGGTTTGTATTATTCTATATTATGCACATGCATCGTAGACAGAGCATGCCAAATATTGCTTGCAGACATGATGTCTCCCATGCTGTGGTTTTGCAGCATTTTAATTTTCACAAAACAAATATAAAACAACTAAAGTGGCTCAATAATCGAGCTCATTGGAAGTAATAGAAAATTCTTTGGAGAAGCAATTAAATCCTGCAGAAATCATTATAGCTGACAAATGTCGTGGCAAATACATCAGGTGGACTCTTGCCATTACTGGCTCTGTGGAGCTCTTAATGGGCTTCTCATAATGCAACAGTTTTTGAAAAGTGTTTGCCTTTCAAATTACAGTTTTCAAGCGTATGCATTTCTAGAGTGTTTATGTGTGTGAGTTTACATATTCCGTGGTTTATTCCCAACAAATGCATGTAAAGAGAACCTCCTGGAAAATATTAAATGATGATTCTGTCATTATTTGCTCACCTTCTTAAACAGGATTAATTTACTCTACATTGATACTCCAGCTAAAATCATGGACAAAATTGTATTCAGTTTTAAATTCATTGGATCTGGTAAGAACATACCAACCATCCAACCCAATCTTATGGAAAAACATAACTATTTTACAAGTTGGTGATTTCGTATGAATTTGTACGATATAAATCCTACAAAAAATTGTAGGGCATAAGCAGATCAGACGAAGATGTATGAATGAGAATGTACAAATTGATTAGAATTAGCCACCAGTTTACCAAATGTAAAATAGTTACGCATTGCCATGAGATTGTGCTGCATTCAATAATGATTTATTATTGAATAAAATAGGGGGAAACTAAAAAAAAAGAAAAAAAAGAAGAGTGGCTGGTTTTAAAATCTACTGCATGCCATCCTGCCATCTACATAGCATATAACGTATACTATTCTGTAAAAACAAAACAAAAAACATATAGTACAAAGCAGTTTAAACCGTAGTAAGCTGCTATACATGGCCTAAAAAATTCCTGCATTGCCATTGAGATGAAATTAGAGTTTCAGATCAATGCACATCATCTGACTCAGACAACACACTTTGTCAGCTACGTTTAACACAGTTCTAACATCTTTCCACTGACAGTCTCATCTCAGTTGTGTGTAGTAGCGTGTGAAGAGATTTAGATGCCAGCTAAACCCAGCATCAGGGAACTGCTGAAATTGTCCGGATGAGCAGCAAAACTTTTCAAACAAAACAAAGCCCAGTTGCAAAAAATAACCCCTTTATGGTACAATTTTTAGACTCAGGCTCAGGTGGCACAGCAACAAAACCAGCTGGAAATATAAAAGAAAAATATAAAAGAAAAGACTAATATAAAAGAAAAGAAAATCATGTTATAAACATATTTTGAAGACATTGTTAATTGAAAAACATTGGTGACGTTATTGATTCAAGCATTCACATTTAATCTTTCATAGTCTTCCATATTCCCTGCTAAAAGTACAACTACAAAGAGCTAACCAGGTGTGGTACAGTTTTCATCAGTTCGTATCGCTATTAGGTCATGATGAAAGGTAACATGCCAGTACCCTAGTCTGTTTTAGTCTCTGATACTTGATGAACAGCTATTGTGAATGATCACAGTTTCAGTAGACATCTTCAGTTTAAACATTAACAAGTCCCATTTGTGTCAAAATGGCTTTAAAAAGCTTTTTGTGGTTTAGTCATCCATATTCAGCAAGATATTAACAATACACTAACTTTCATTTGTTCAGACAATTATGCACGGGTGAACTTGAACTAATTTACATGCAGAATGCGTAACTCCCATTGTGAATAGGCCATTGCCATCGCAACATGCATAATGCAATATCCTAAAAATCTCTGAAATAATTCACGAGTAGCAAAAACTTCAGTAGAGGCCTACTACTAATATACTGTATAATTTACTATACTAATTTAAAGGGTTAGTTCAGCCAAAAATGAAAATTCTCTAATTACTTATTCACCCTCATGTAGTTCCAAACTAATAAGACTTTTGTTCATCTTCGAAAACAAAAATTAAGATTTTAAATGAAATCTGGGAGATTTCTGTCCCTCCATTGACAGTCCACGCAACTACCACTTTTTTGCTTCAAAAAGTTCATAAAGAGATTCAAACTAATCCATATTAATCAAGCAGATTAGTCCACATTTTCTGAGACTGGATCGCTTTTTATGTTATGGCTTTTATTCACATATAAACATTCATCAACTCACATCAGTAATGGTAAAAGGAAGCTCAAGCATGTTCACCAATGAGGTTAATTCTCGTGCGTCAAGCAAGTACGGTTGAGCTTCTGTTTATGTTCACTGATCAATGTCCATAAAATCAGTGTGAATAAAAGCCTAAATTCAATCTGTAAATCATGTAAAGCGATCCAGTCGCATGGGAAAAATTGGACCAAACCACTCAATTAATATAGATTAGTGTTACATTATAAGAAAGAACATAAAGGGCCCTATTTTAACGATCTAAGCGCATGATCTAAAGCGCACACCGCAAGTGCACTTTTGCTAGTTTAACAATGGGAAAAATGGTCGGTGCACCTGGCGCATGGTCTAAAAGGGTTGTCCCTATTCTCTTAATGAGTAATAGGTGTGTTTAGGGCGTAACGTGCAATAAACCAATCAGAGTCTCATCGCCCATTCCCTTTAAAAGCTAGTTGCGCTGGAGCCATGGCGGATTCGCTATTTACATGGCGGAATTTGCAATTACGAATTTTTTTAGATTTGGCATGTTTGTGTGCTGTTGTGTGTGTAATAAGCAAAGTGTACGCACGTTGTGGACCCGCATATAGGCGCATATTACTAATGCGCCCTTCAAATAACAAAAAAAATACTGTGCCATTGACTTTAGATCAGGTTTTTGTGGGTCAATGGCGCAGTCTATTTCAGTTGCCTCAAAATAGCAATGCGCCAACAATGCGCCTGAACACACCTCGTTTTCAGACCAGCACGCCCATGGATGCACAAATGGGCGCAAACGCATTTGCTATTTTAACAACATGGCGCAGGACGTGAAAATGATAACTGGCGCCGCGTGTATGATAGGGCCCATAATGTGGGCAAGTTTCAGACGTGGCTCTTCCAATCAGAGTTCAGAGTCTGATCTGTTTTATAAACCAAAGGGATTCAGTTTGCTCTACATCTCAGTTTCTAAACCTCCATCCTCCAGTTCTCAATATATTCCGGGCAGCATGCCGGTTTTGAATGGCACTTCAGGGGAGCTGAGCCCCGGCTGTAGCACATGTTCCATCCCGACTACACACTGTTCAACAAACACTCACCTAATTTCTGCTTTCCTCTTCTGTCCCCAACCCCCCTACAGGCATCCTCTCTTGTCTTTTCTCTTCTATCTCTTTATCTCCCACTCATTTGACTATCCTTGCACAGAAATGGTTGAGATGATTTGTATTCATGCTGATGTGAGCTCCTGCTCCCATGCTCTCAGAAGCCTTGCAAAGATGGCTGGAGAACCGTTGGATTTGCGTAATACCTCCCAACGGCTTCCTCTTAGCAATCTCATATGCCACATTAACAATCCCATTGGCTCTCCCGTCAGTCATTGTTGCTTCAATACGGCAGCGTTGCGTGCGCAGCTTACCAAAATTCCTGCCATGGACATTTTCCAGTCGTGATGTCCAGCCAAGGCCTCCCGCAGGGTGCTCCCTTCAGGGTTTTCGGCAGCGCTGACCCGAACAGACAAAACTAATGCACTGCGGCACTTTTAATATAAAAAGATATATGGGGAAAATACCATTCATGTCACCTTGACATCATTTAAATATCTCTATAGAGTAATTTTATCCTCTCAGGTAAAGCTCCGAGACGTACTACCAGGAAACATAGCAACTTTGCCTGTATTACATTGTCAGACAGCTTTAAGGTTAATCATATTTATATATGTAGACAAACCTGCATCTAGAAAACCTTAATTGAATTGCCGTATGGCTAAGAGACCAACAAATATATTATTTCGGCAGATTAACTGGTGTAGATTTAACAATTAAAATAGTTTTAATTCAATTGAATCAATACATTGATTTGTACTAGAATTGCAGAATCTTTGCTGACACCCTAAAATAATAAAATAAACAATTCCATCCAATCAACTTTTTATACTAGAGTATTCCCCAACTTTGGAATACTCTAGTATTAAATATAAAGGATGTTTTTTTTTTTTTTGGTTCATGTGCCCCGTAATCTTTAATCAAAATATATTTCAGCAGCATAAATATTCTTCTCTGATGACGTTTTTACTGGAGCGAGGGCGGGGCAACCTGTCATTTACCTGAGATCCACCAATAGCAAACCACAACCATCCACCAATAAATTCTTCATGGACAAAATCAAGTCCTGCCCTACATTTATTCTTGCTCGAGAAGTAATTTCACTCGGATATACGTCACAATAGGGAAGAAAAGACTATCGCATCTACCATTTCATGCTGACTTTATTAACATTAGCACCACAGCATTAGAAATAATGGCTGAGTCTGAAAGGCAGCCGACTTGTTGCCTCACTGTCTTATCAGGCAATGACTCTGCAGGCAGTGTTTGTGCACAAAGATACCTCAGGCAACTGATTTCAGGCAGACTTCTGAGCAGCGTAATGGTTTAATGATCTACAACAAAATAGAGCGAGCTTTAGTGATAACTAAGTAAATATTTAATTTCTTCAATAGCAATTTCTTTCTAGAAATGACATCAAACATGGAAAATGTTGGTCAAAAACGTACATTTACACACAAACTGACCACCAACCACAACTTTCAGACACCATCTTTATTTTTTTTTACCTCAACTGTCAAGGAATAGAATGCAGAGGAAAGCGGGATATCAAAGAAATTGAAGGATACATCTATGCTGCCTTCAATAATCAATCAAATGAAGGTATCTCAGGAGACAGGAAGTGAAGCTAACATTGGATTCGGACGTGCATTGATGCCTTCCTACCTTGGAGTGCATCCTCCGAAGGCAGCATTTTTAAGCTTTTAATATATTACCCAAGTTTGCCGTGTAAATTCAAAGAAACGTCAAAACAAACATGTCCTTCTACCGCTGCCTTCGCTTGCTGCAAGTAAAAACAAAAACATAGAGTGTTACCAGTGTGATGTGATTCACAAACAAATGAACCTTATGAGTTCATTTATGAGATCCAAAAGACTCAAGGACTCAAAAGTTCTGAATTCGAGTCATTTACTGAATTAGTAGTTACTGAATAAAAAAAAATAACATACTGAACAGCAAGTCAGCATAAACCACATTCATATCTGACTTGAAACGAGAACAGTTTTATTATTAGGGCCCAAGCCCTGAAAGGGCGATTTTTTGGATTTTTTTTTTTTTTCAACTTTCTGCCACTTTTGGGGCCCTTAACATGCTCAAAAACTCTTGAAATTTTGCACACACGTCAGAACCTGCGGCCATCAGGGCCGGACTGAAGCTGGTACCCGGGCGTGGCTGGGGGGCTCGACAGCGCCCCCTGGAATGGTGTCCGAAAACTTGGTCCATATATCAAACACGCTTGCATGTAATAATATGAAACTCAGTACACATATAGATCTCATCGGGCCGAACAACTTTCGTGCTCTAAGTTTTACACCAGCCCAACAGGAAGTCGGTTATTATACGTTGTTTGGAAAACGCATACAATGGAATGTGAAATACTCCTCCTAGGGAATTCATCCGATCGCAACCAAACTCGGTGTGAATGAAGTCAAGACATTGAGGAAGAATTCTTGCGAACGGATTTTTGATATCTCGAACGGTTTGGCCGTGGCGAGGAAACGAATTTATGGCGAATAATGGGACACAGGAAGTGTGTTATAACTTCTGCATACATTAACTGATCTTGATGAAACTTCAGCAGTGTGTTCGATGTAAGAGGCCGATCACATGGATGTGACTATTATGAGTCAAAGTTATAGCGCCACCAACTGGCAGCAGGAAGTTTGTCACTTTCAAAATGCTTTGAAATCACTTTCTTATTTTTACCCGATTTGCTTCAAACTTTGTGTATAATGTAGACACACGGCAGATGTAGACCTGTGAAAGGATTATTGATATCTTAGATACTGTTGCCATGGCAACACATCGAACTTTAATATTATTTTTTGATGCTTTTGAGACTCTTAGCATGCTTGAAATTGGATGAAACTCGACAGACACATCACATTTATTAGCCAGTAGACATGTGTAAAGTTTCAGAAACGGGCGTGGTGGAATGGCTCAGTAGCGCCACCTTTAGTCAAAAATGGGGGCTTAGTTTTTCCTAGAATCACAAAACTTGGTACGTATATTGTTCATATCTCAACAAGCCGGACAACTTTCTAATTTATAGTCATTAGCTCCAACCAACAGGAAGTCAGATATTTTGGTTTGAATGAGGATTTTCTGGAGAATTTTCTCTCTCTCTCTGTGTGTCTGTGTGTGTGTGGGTGGGGGGGGGGGGATTTGTCTATTCCATTGTCTATTCCGAAAACTTGGTCCATATATCAAACACGACATCGATTTTTGATATCTCGAACGGTTTGGCCGTGGCGAGGAAACAAATTTATGGCGAAAAAAGATAAAAACGAAGTGTTATAACTTCTGCATACATTAACTGATCTTGATGAAACTTCAGCAGTGTGTTCGTGGTAAGAGGCCGATCACATGTATGTAACTATTGTGCATACATATATATATATATATATATAGCTGCGAGCAGCGATGGAGGGCCCAGGCCGGTGACACCGCCACCCCGGTGCCTTAAAGGCACCAGGGTGGCGGTGCCACCGGCTTGGGCCCTCCATCGCTGCTATTATCGTTGTTATTGTATTTACTTGACCTCCTATTGACAACATAAATGAAAACATTCACAGCTTTTTATTAAGAGATGTTATTTAAATAGGACCCCCTTTTGCCTTCAGAACTTAATTCTTCATGGCATAGATTCAACAAGGTGCTGAAAAAAATCCTCCGAGATTTCAATCCATATTGACATGACAGCATCACGCAATTGTGGCAGATTTGTCGGCTGCATATCCATGATGTAAATCTCCTATTCCAGCACATCCCAAAGGTGCTCTATTGGACTGAGATCTGGTGAATATGGAGGCCATTTGAGTATAGTGAACTCATTGTCAGGTTCAAGAAACCAGTTTGAGATTTTTTTGAGCTGTGTGACACGGGGCATTATCCTGTTGGAAGTAGCTATCAGAAGCTGGGTACACTGTGGCGTTAATGATGCTCAATTGGTACTAAGAGGCCCAAAGTGTGCCAAGAAAATATCTAATACACCTTTACACCACCAGCTGCCGCCTGACCTGTTAAGACAAAGGCATGACATGCAGATACACGTGCAGATGCAGTTTGAGGACAGTAAAGATGTTCCTCCTGCAGTTACACAGAACAAGAGCACATATATAATTCATGACTTTTCAATTCGAGCCTCGAATAGTGGCAGAACTAATTAACTATTCTGTGCAACCCTATTGTGGAATGTATTTAAGTAGCACTGTGAAGGCAAATGTATTGTTGCAACCATTCGATTTTAGTTTTTTCCGATCCACCACACTTACAATCAATTTCTTCTTTGCTCCTTTTAAACAACCAGCCTATTTCATTCTCATTTAGAAGTTCAAAATGGCTAATAATATGGTGTAGTATTTGTACAAGACTTGCAAGTGCTCCTTGAATGAGTTCTAAAACAAAATAAATGGCGCTCATACTGAAACAGCTGCATTCACAGTGAGCTAGCGGGAAGGATCAGCTTGAGAAAAACAAGCCTTTATATTCCCAGCCTTGACTGACGGAGTGTATTCAGCAGGATATCTGCAGCCATTCCTCGGCTGTTCCTTGCCATCCATCACTTTAATTTAATTATTGCATCCATTAACCATGTGACACCACAGGTTATACCATGCTGAGGCTCACCCCATGAGACCACATTTCTTCGCAATTAAGGAAATCATATGCATGTCGTTTTAATAATGTGGGTCGCAGAGTCGTTTGTGACCCTGGTGTAGACTGAACAGCAGCTAATTCCTGCTCAAAATGAGCAGCCGAGGAAATAACAGGTCAGTTTGGCTCTCACCTCATGTTTTATTCCCGCCAGCCTCGTGAGAGACTGATCCGGCCTTACACTTACCGCAAATAACGAATGCAGGGCAGTGCTGGCTTATTTGTGCATTGGTGTGTGAAGATGATTGGCTAATAACACTGTCAAGCTCTTCCCTCATTCCAAGTTCAGATGGACCCTCATTACTGGCCATTAAAGACTGTGAATAGGCCGATAGTTTAGATTAGCAACTCCACAAAGTTTACATTAACAACATGGCCACATGGTCACAGCGGCTGATGTCCTTGGCTAAAAGGGTGTTCTGTAGACAGCCTCATAAAATATGGAGCAAACTATACTTATGCTTAATTTTTTAACGTCTGAACAATAAATATTAAATTTAGCAATTTGTCTTAAGGGTTGCACTTACATAATGTATTCCTAAAATAGGATGGAAATGGAGAGGCAGATAAAACTCCACTCATTTATAATGTGTAGTACATGTCTGATGGAAATATAATAAATTAGGACGCCAATCAAAACAGCATTTTTAAAAAAAAAAATCTCTGGGGAAAAATCTACCTAAAAATCTACCGATCTATTGCATTGATCCAGTTCCTCCTCCTAATAGCTATAGCAAATATGCATGTAAAGAGGTTTACAGACACTCAAACCACTACACATGCCATAAAGTCAATGAGCCTGTCATTAACTTTCAGTTTATGGATTCTACTGCCTGTAAATCTTAATTGAGATTGAATAAGCATTGATCATTTTAATTTGCATATCTATCTATCCATCCATCCATCAAACTGAACTAATTAAAAATAGTTAATAATAAAAATTTCTAGGCATATAACATTTTCAGTCAGAAATTGCAAATATTTATGTATGCAGAAATATTTAATTAATTTGGTTAATAGGTACATCAAGTAATTAGACTGCTCAAAATGTAACTGATTGACAAATCTTCTATTTCCTTAAAATGACTATAGTTCCCAAGGTTGCTTTCCTTAAATTTAAAGAAGAACCGATCAGTGCCAATCATTGGAGTTAGTGTGTGCTCACCTCGCCATACTCTCTCTCCACCTTTGCTCAGTTAACAGGCTGTAGATTACACACGTCAGTGACCAGCGCTCATCCACCTGTCGGTTTCCTCCAGCCCTGGCAGAACTCCTGTCACCCGTGGGATTAGCATCACGCTACGGCTGTTTAAGATGGAGGTCACAAAGGCGTATAGCACTGGCGGGAGGGCCGGCTGCCCTTCCACACCACTCGGAAAGCTTCTTTCTAGGACTTGATTTTGTCTCTCTCTGCATGGCGTTCCTGCATTGATCCAGTTCCTCCTCCTAATAGCTATGGATCTCAGGCCCAGCTCTAGGGGCCAATAAGAGCAAATATGCGTGTAAAGAGGTTTACAGACACTCAAACCACGACAAACCATGCCATAAACTCAATGAGCCTCAACTTTCAGTTTATGAATTCTACTGCCTGCAAATCTTAATTGAGATTGAATAAGCAATGATCATTTTAATTTGCATATCTATCTATCTATCCATCCATTCATCCATTCATCCATTCATCCATCCATCCATCCATCCATCCATCCATCCATCCATCCATCAGTTTGAAGGCAGTAAGATTATACCAATGCAAATGTCTTTACTGTCACTTTTGTCAAGGCACGTCAAACTAACAAAAAACAACAACACAGAAATCCCCAAATACAACATGTATTCCCATTTTCTCAAAAACACATAAAATAACACACAAACATCTGCTCTCCAATCCAATCTCAAGCAAAGCATGCTGGGAACTACTGCATATTTTCAGTCAATGCAATAAAAATTATTTAAGTAATCTCGAATCTAATTATATACAATCATCATAATCAGAAAATGTTGCAAAATGTTGCCAGATTCAAACTCAAAACGTCCACTTAAGTAACACTTATTGCGTCAAAGCAATACCACTTTTAACTGCCAGTAAATCTTACTTTACAAGCATCTGACGAATAGGAAGACGAAAATTTGTTTTACTCATACTAATTTGCATAAATATTATGAAATCATATTCAATTGTCAAGTGATCTGGTATAACATCAGTGTAAGAATTACTGGACCAAACACGTACTGTAATGTAAAACTAGAAGCACTCGTTTAATTTCACATACATCAGCGTGTGACAATCTTCGCCCAGCGTAGGGGACATAAATCTTGCCTGACTATTCCTTCTGAGCTCCTACATAAAACTGCCACCCAATCTCTAGAAGGCTTCCTTATCAGTTGTAAAATGACAAGTGTTTATGTTTTCAGTGTGTTTTCGTGTTTCGAGCAAAACCTTACATTGCCTGACAGTGAAAACACAAACGGAGCTTCAGGCGAGATTAGCTTAATCAAAAGCAATCCGCAAACGTGTCGTCATCTCCCACGTACTGGTTATGTCTACTGGCAGCACAAGACTGCAGGAGACACGGTGCTTTATCTGGGCTAAATGATGGAAAAACAAACATAGGAATAGGCTTGATATCTGCATGAAATGCCTCGTTTTGAGCATCAGTCCCACAGTTAGCACCACTTTTAGTTTTTCCTGTCTCTCTATCTCTCATCTGATCCTATCTTTTGCTTTTTCTTTCCTGTGACTGAAGGTGCGAGTTGTGTGGGTTAATGTAGGTTTATGATGGCTTGGTCTTTATTTTGACATGACAATAGCTCAACGCTAAGAGGTGAAGAGCCTTTTTCTGCTCTGTGCTCAATCACGTGCTGTTTCTGTGATGCTGAAAGCATTTTCAACTACATTGATTTTTGATTTTGAACTACAAGTGAGTTTTTCATCATAAATATTTCATACAGTGTTATTTTTGATGTTTTTGACAATTTTTGTGCTCCAGTAGGGGTCAATGGTTAATTATATACACACTATATATATATATATATATATATATATATATATATATATGTATATATATATATATATGTATATATATATACCCAAATCATATATATATATATATATATATAGAATTCATTCGTAATAAATTTTTTGGGGAAATGATATTAAAATTGAAAACACGTTCAAAAAAGTTCACTGTATATGAATGTATGCTAATATATCCGAACAAACAAAACGCCACATCATTGAACCAAACACGAGTAATACTACTTAACTAATTATCACATTGTTTGGTTATTTCTGAAACACTCAGATGGAATAGAAACACTTGTAAATTTGCTAACTGCAGAGGACCATGTTTATCGCACTGTGGTGCTGTATGTTTTGAAAGGCATCAACATATGGGGCTTTGTGGGAGAAAGTAATTAAATTTGATTTAATCCCTCATCCTCCTCCGTAAGATGCCAATATAGCGGCGATGAATTCAGAGAGCATAAACGTGCGTCACGGCAGGAGGCTCGAGCTGCTCGATTCTGGCCGCTCTTTCGGCACCGGTTCCACGGTGAGGTATGAAGAAATGAGTGACAGATGAAGGATTATGATCTGGCCTGGAGGCAGCCATGTGTCAGCTCTATTGATCCCACAGCCGGCTCCAGTCAATGACCATGTGATTATCATCAAGCATGTCGACACCTCTCACACACACATGGCATTAAACTCTCATGCCAGTACAGGGGCTTCCTCTTCCTATTGACTCATTTCACATTGAGATGTCAGAATACCTACAGCCTCCATCTGCTGCACCAAAGAAACTGGAGAGGATTTCATTGGGGGCGGAAATCTCCCATGTGTACAAACATATGCACAACAATAGGTCAAAGGCTAGCTGGTTACCTCTCCAAAATACATCACATGCTCACATTTTTCCTGTCTTGCTTTGCTTCTGAACACTGAAAAATAACTATGTTAGTTCTACACACTATGTCAAAGCCATATGTGATACCAAAAGTATTTCTATTCTATATTTCTAACAAATATAGAAAAAAGTATCACAGTTTACACACAAATTTTAAGTAGCACAACATAATAATAATAATAATAATAATAATAATAATAATAATAAAGCAAATCAACATATTAGAATGATTTCCGAAGGATCATGTGACACTGAAGACTGGAGTAATGACGCACTGTATATACACTATATTTATATTAGGTATGCATTATATATTTTTTTAATCTTATAAACCTTAACCACTAACATTCATATGCATGTCAATAATTGTTTTTTTGTTGCTTTCAGTATGTAATATTTATTGAGGTATGCGCTTTATAGCAACCTCTCAATGCCAACTGGGTGACAAATTCCGACTGTCGAATGATGTGTCATTTTGTTGTCAACATCAGCTCATACGCCTGTGATTCTACATTTAGAATTCTAAGAGGATAAACTGTCCTCTGACAAACAGCAAACATTAATTCTCATCAAACCAGTTGAATCGCAATTAAAAGTAATTATCCCGTGATGACGACATGCAAGTGAGGACAATATCAGCCCAGCACTGTTTCTGCATGATTTGGGTCAGCTGTGTTAATACAGTGTTAAGACAATCTCAGCATGTTTATTCATCTTAACTGTTTTAATCACAATGTTTTTAACCAGGAGAAACAAAACTCTGCAATCATTCCAATATTGCATGGTACCAGTTTGAGTTTGCTCATCTAGTTTGACACTGCATATCAGTAATGTGCCATTATATATAATCCATATATTTTTTTTGCACTTAAAGATACATAATAATTATTTAAGCAAATCAAATCCAGTTATACATTATTTGGGATTGGTACAATTTCATAATGTTAAATTGTAATAAAATTTCAAAAACGTGTGTGTGTGTGTGTGTGCGCGCGTGTTAAAATCTGCTTATTGATAATAATGGAACAGCACTTTTAAAAAGTTATTTTCCATTATTATTTATAACAGGATCTGCATTTTCATGGTTAAATAAAAAAAAAAAAAATTGTTATAAGAGACACTTAAAAACAACCTTGTGCACCAAAACCACTCCTTTCCAGGTAAAAAAAATGTACTTGATTTTCAAAAGTCAACTAATTTGCGAAAGCTGAATGTAACATTTTAGACAATCTCTGAGTAACATATATATATATATATATATATATATATTTAAGCCACGAAATCAACTCATGGATAATGAACTCGAACTACGCAAATAGCCTCCAGCACGTTTTATAATTATTCAAAACACATATAAATATATACACTAACAGCAAGCTGAACTTTTCAAGTGTTAAAAATGTAGAATTGCATACATGGAGAGAAAACTTTAGATATATGCGTTTTGATATGACAGGGTTTATGAAAACATGTTCCTAAACAGAATGGACACTGCTGCTCACATGCCATTAAAACAACGATAACGCATAAAAACACACTGATACCCAACGTGCACTTACACACTTTACCTGCAGAGTATTTGACGTGTGTGTGTTGTGAAAGGAACTGCACAGCCCTGCTGGCTAAAGGGGAAGCGCACATTTGGAATTATTCTCTGATAGGCCGTGATTAGCTGTCAAACTGCAAGAAAAATGAGAATGGAGAGAGAGAGACGGGCGACTGTGCTCATTGTTGGTGGTTTTATCTCGTCCCGCCAGCTCCCACTCACGTGATTACTCAACGCAGAGCTCTAGTGCACTGTCAACCTTCACGTCTGACAATTGTTCGGTCCACTGATATTACTGTAAAATACCAGACGTGATACTTCAATTAATGGAAGAATAGCAAGAAAAAGGCACAGTGCACCACATACAAGCTTTACAAAGCGTGGTCTAGCGTTTAGAGTGCTAAAACATATTAAGTCAATGGAGCTCAGGTGGGTGGCACAAGTTCAAATCTGGCTCGCAACTTCACTCTACCCACTTCTGCACGGAATTTTCTGTCCTATCTCTCGCAGTCTGTAACGGCCACCTAATGTTATAGTGTTCATAACATGTATGCCTTTAAGATGACACGTTATTGTATGCGCGCTGTTCAAGTGAGCGCGTGCGCAGTGAGAGAAGAGTATTGCTCGTGGGAGAAGAGAGATGACCGCTCTACCGACTGCTCCTTTAATTTACTGTGTTTACTTTATAGTCTTATTTGTAGCGTGTTTTCAGAGTGTTTTTCCCCTGTTAATATTCGCTCTATGACATGTATGAGAAGAGTGCATTTAACTGAGAGGAATTATATAAAGACTCATGGAACTACCGTCCGTTTGCGCTGTCTTTTCTATTCATCCTGGGCAGACTTAAAACTCTGACAGCGTTACAAGTCACTATAACAATAAGCTGAAAAACTAACATAAAGACCAATTTTTTTTTATTTCTCTTCAAATTAGAATGAGTATGAAAACTAATAATTGATAGAAGGCCATGAAAACTGCATGCATATAAAAAATTATTATAAATATAATTATTTTTAACTGTTAGACTTGCATATCCACACGCACACACAAACACTTTCACATATTTATAGGACATTTTTCATATAAACAAGAAATAATACAGTACCGTTCAAAAGTTTAGGGTCAGTAAGGTTTTTGTTCAAAATGAATACTTTTATTTAACAAGGATGCATTAAATTTATCAAAAGTAACAAAAAAGACACACACACACACACACACACACACACACACACACACACACACACCTACCCATCACAGAAAACTTTCTGCAATTTCACATTTTCAAAAAAACATCACTTTTTTGATTTATAAGCTGTTTTCCTCATGGGGACCAAAAAATGTCCCCACACGAACAAGGATTTCGGATATATTGCCATCCTTGTGGGGTCCCCATAATGTAGGGTTTACCAGGCCCCACACACACACACACACACACACACACACACACACACACACACACACACACACTGGTTTATGTGGATTAGCCAGACTTTTTCTCCAAACAGGCCCGGTGGTGGTTTAGATGGACTACCCTTTCCTGAGGTCCTAGAGCTATGAGAATTCGATTAAAACACTCAAAAAAAATTGAAAAAAATTCAGGACACTTTAGACTTCAGATACACCCTTCAGAGCGTGATACACACCACCCTAAACCTATTGTGGTTTATAGAGACATTTCTCTTTTTGAAGAATATGTGACTTATAAGGACCAAAACAAACATTATTGGGACTTTAAAGGGACAATGACGTCACTTGCTCATTAACATAAATACACTAACATAAATACACATTAACCTGACACCACCAAGCATTAATGGGACTTGAATTATTATTTCATTGCACAACTCTAACATCACCATTGTTAGTTGGTGACACTGACTAACAGCCAGATAACAGCCTGTAAGAGCTAAACAATAGATTGTCACACAACACCAGTGCCATGACAATGAGAATTGAGGAAAAAAGTCAAGTCAACTTTATTTATATAGCACTTTTCACATTACAGATTGTATCAAAGCAGCTTCACAGTATTCAATTAAAATAATACATCAATGTATGTTTCTAGTGTAAAACGTCCACGTTTGGTAATGCTGATCAATAGAATTGTTGATTGATTAATTAAATTAAATTAAGTTAAGTTTATTTAATCAAATAAGTTATTCTTACCCAACTTCAAAATACCCATGGTTGCTCATAACAAAAAATAAATAAAATATAAAAAAAACTAAAAACTGTTTAACAGTTTGCTTTTGTGACTTTGGACTTTTGGGTCTTAAGCTTATTCGCCGTATCCCCCAGAGTTAGATAAGTCCACACACACCCTTCTCATCTCGGTGTGTGCCGTAACTCTGTCTGACGCACCCACCGCTAGCCTAGCTTAGCACAAAGACTGGAGGTAAACGGCTCCAGCTAGCATACTGCTCCCAATAAGTGACAAAATAACGCCAACATTTTCCTATTGACATGTTGTGATTTGTATAGTCACAGCATGTACAAATAACAAGGTCACATGAGACATGGACATCTTCTAACCGTATACATACTGGGAACTATATTCTCAGAAGACGAAGCACTGCTACTTGGGCGGAGGGATTTGCTCGCAGGACCTGAGAAGCCCGTGTTGAGGAGCAGAGAGTTCGCTCAGAGGGTTGCGCTAATCACTCCAGCCAGCAGTGCTTCGCCTTCTATATAGTAAAATCTATGAGAATATAGTTCCCAGTGTGTATACGGTTAGAAGACGGCTGTGTATCATGTGACCTTGTTATTCGTACACACAGTGACTATACAAATCACAACATGTAAATAGGAGAATGTTGGCGTTATTCTGTCACTTATTGGGAGCAGTATGCTAGCTGGAGCCGTTTACCTCCAGCGTTTGTGCTAAGCTAGGCTAGCGGTGGGTGCGTCAGACAGAGTTACAGGCCGCGCGGAGATGAGAAGGGTGTGTGTGGACTTATCTAACTCTGGGGGATACGGTGAATAAGCTAAAGTCCCAAAAGGTTGGCGTGTTCCTTTAACACAAACATAGAAACACCACCACAATTGTCAGTGTATTTAAATCTTTTTTTTTCTGACTGCCTCTGTGCAGCTATTCCTCTATTTCGTACAAAGTCCCTTATATTTTGCACTGTTCTTTGTGCCAACACGGGGTCTTCCACCAGTTTGCAGTGACTGCGTTCAGTTTAGGTGGCCAGTTTTCCCATGCTTACATGACCTTTGAAGTGTCGCATTACTGCGGCGACCTCAGCCTTAGACCACACTTTCTTCGCCACTCATCTGGATCCATGTTCCTCATCAGCATAATTCCCTGGAAGATAGGCAAACAAAAAAAGAATATAAATCACAAACAAAATGTGTTGTCCAGTTGAAGCCATCAAAACATGAGTTCAGTTAATGCCACAGTTGACAAGAAATTGCAGTTTACTTTTCTTAATTCACTCTGGGTATCAGTTGGTGTCTCACTCGATGTGATTTCACCAACTTTATTAACCCACATTAGAGTGTGGACAATATGGAGTGTATTTTTAGAATGTCTTTGCTGTTCATCTATTTATGTGGCCAAACCTTTTGCTATTTGAATTAATTCATAACTAAATTAACAGTAAGTAATACTACAATTAGTAACATGTCTTAAGTAATTTTGGCATTGTACTTCAACACACTGTATTTTAAATGAAACCAAGACTATGGGGTTTAAGGTCTGATTCTCAGTTTAAATCTGATTTCATAAGGTTAGCTAAATAGTGTTGGAACTTGGTCTGAAAGTTTAGTCTTGAAATTGAAACTGTACGTAACAATCAGCTTAATACTACTTTTAACCTCTTAATCTTCCAGATTTTGTGGCATGTTGTGTCTCAGTCATCCAGACCAATTTATTTTTAGTCTTTTAACCAACTTGCCAAAAAGAGAATTAATAGAACGTACTCATGGGCAATCAAGAGAACATGTGAAGAGAAGGAGGTAACTTTACTTTTATCTCAAATTCAGTATACATTTCCTGATAATAAAGTAAGTGTATATGCTCCCTTGCAGACAAGATGTCTTGTACAAATGCAGTACAGTTAAATTTAGGGCTATTTATTCATATCTCTTTCTTTAAGATTACTCTTGCATTTTGATAGTTGAAAACATCACAAAGACGTGCATAATAATCCTTCTGTTAAAGGGATACTTCACTGTTTTTTCATATTAAACTGTTATTCCCTTAACTAAGACGAGTTGATACATACCTCTCTCGTCTCAGTGCGTGCACTCAATCGCTCTGGCGCGCGGCAGCACTTTGATAGCACTTAGCTTAGCCCAGTTCATTCATTAGGGACCAAACAGAGATGAAGCTAGAAGCGACCAAACACCTCCACGTTTTCCCTATTTAAATACAGTAAGTCGAGTAGTTACACAACCAAGTATGGTGACAAAATAAAACGTGGCGCTTTTCTAAGCGGGTAAAAAGGATACCTATAATGTATGGCGGAATAGCACTTGGGACTCAATAGCACTTCGACTCGGCGCAGTAAAAAGTCACACTTGAAAAATCCTCTCCCTCTCACTTCTGTCAGTCACCAACGTGACTTTTTACTGCGCGAGTCGAAGTGCTATTCCGCCATACATTATAGTTATCCTTTTTACCCGCTTAGAAAAGCGCCACGTTTTATTTTGTGTCACCATACTTGGTCGTGTAACTGTAAGGGTTAGGGTTAGGATGTGGAGGTGTTTGGTCGCTTCTAGCTTCATCTCTGTTTGGTCCCTAATGAATGAACTGGGCTAAGCTAAGTGCTATCAAACTGTCGCCGCGCGCCAGAGCGATTAAGTGCACGCACTGAGACGAGAGAGGTATGCATCAACTCATCTTAGTTAAGGGAATAATGGTTTAATATGAAAAAATGGTGAAGTATCCCTTTAAGGGAGTTGGGCAAAGTAAGAATTTCATTGTAGGGTATAAACCAGTGTGTTTCTTCTGTGCATAGACAATAAACCTCTTGAATCTGAATCTTACCTTCAGAGGGAGGTACACTCACTTACTGTGGACAACACAAATGACACTGATCCTGTTGAAAACATAATTTAACAAGTTACTTTTGTCACAGGAAAAAATACATTTTATCAGCAGAGACTATGAATTGAGTTAACATACCAAAGTCTCCCATGTCATGGTCTTGCTCTGTGGTTGTAGAGTCAATATCCATAGGCTCCACAGTTCCAAGCTCTGATGCGGTGAGATCTGTGTTGCTGTCATCAGATTCACTCCCACTGTCTTCAGCATCACTTAACGCAATCTCATCTGGAAAATGGCATTAGTAAAACTCAGAGGTGGAAAGAGTACTTGAAAACCATACTTGAGTAAAAAGACAGATACCTTGCAGCATAAATTACTCGATTACAAGTCACCAATACCAATACGAGTAAAAGTGATTAACAATACTTTAGTATTACTTATACTAAATCTAGGCTCAAAGATGCACTAGTCCTTGACACCTGAGACAGGCAGGTGAAAATAAGAAACAATTGATTTGTAAAATGAGAAGTCATGTTTATTTTCTAAAATCTAAATAAAACTGAACACCTCAATAGTCTAATAAATCAGGGTCGACACAACAGCCTCTTAAAGGGATTGTTCACCCAAAAATGAAAATTCTGTCTTCATGTAGTCAACCTCAAGTTGTTCCAAACCTGTATACATTTCTTTGTTCTGCTGTACACAAAGATAGATATTTTGTAACCAAGTAGATTTTGCCAGCCATTGACTACTACAGCAGAACAAAGACAAGTTTGGAACAACTTGAGGGTGAGTAAATGATGACAATTTTCATTTTTGGGTGAACTATCTATTTAAGCATTTACAAACTCTCAAGTCTCAGTTAAGCTCAAGTGCACAAAAAGGCCACACGTAAACCAATATCCTTCAAAAAGGCCTTGTCAATAATGTGGATAAAAAAAATTGTTAAGTAAAATTAAATAGTCAAAGTCTAATTGCACTGGATGTGCTGGTTTTGGACTCATCACTGGCTGCAGTCCTGATCTAAATCAAACGTCTGCGATTTAGCACCTACTAATGCACTCGCATTCGCGTAAAGTAGACTTGTTGAAAAGTTTGGGTGAGTAAGGGCAAAACGCACAAGATATAGTTCAGTCAATGCCACTTAGATGGAAATATCACTTTCTGCAGCAGTTTGTTTTTGCCATAAAGAAAAGTTAGGTGCCATGCAAAATGTAATTTGTAATTGCATTACTCATCACAAATGTATTGGAGTAAAAAGTACATTTACTTCTTCAAAAATGTAGTCAAGTAGAGTAAAATTAGCTAATATCTTTGATACTCAGTACAACTACAAAGTAGCCAAAAATATACTCAAGTACAGTTGCTAATTACATTTACTCAAATAGTTTACAGCTCTGGTAAAACTCTCATAAATAGCTGGACATAAAAATCTGTGGTTGAAATAGCCACATCAAATAAGGAAAAGATAGTACTTGGTTTTGTACTTTTTGCAAAGTAACTATTTTTACTTGAGTAGTTTTGAGCTATTATACCTGCGTTTATGTTTAATGTGGTCCATGAGCACATAAGATAAATGATTACACAATATGATATTAGGTTAATATTTAAAGTAATTTGACTGCACCTACACAAACATAATTTTGAATTACTGTCCAGCCATACTGTAGACTTAAGTTTATATTTCTGAATAGTAGTCCTCGACTCATACTTGGACATGAAAGGTGATTTTTTTTTTTCTTGGAAAGGGATGCTAACTACGCCAAGTCTAGATGTTTATCTAAAAAAACAAAAACTCAGATAATATCTACAAGGGCTAATTTCTGTACAAACCTTCAATTTCAATCTCATCCAGTGACTTCCCCTGGATGCTGCAAAGGTTTCCTTTACTAGCAAGTAATGACAAAGAATATTCTGACTCCGAATCAGGTATGTATTCCTTGTCAGACATGTCCTCAGCATCATCAGATGATATTTGGTCCAATGCTGGATGTGGAACTTTGTCCTGAACTGACAGCAGTTCATCATCAGAAGCCTTAGGAGACTGCTGCGCCTGAATTGGTGAGAAAGCAAATTATTTTACATGGTGATTGAATCTTATAGACAGTTCAAGTTCAACACTCACTTAGTAGATACTCACCTGTGCTGTGCTGTTAAAGTCATCTCTTTTAATTTGCTTGAGGCAGGATTTATGCCAGACCCCTGAACAAACTGGAACACATTTGAGTAAAATAATGTTAACACTGCAGGTCTATTTAAGTGGTTAGAGCACAACACACTCTATACTAATTCAGTAAATATCTAACCTGTGCATCGATAGCCAAGCCACTTGAAGGAAGATACGGGTCCCACACAACGAACACACTTGTCCAAGGAGGATACTGTTGCGCACACAAGGCGGTGTTTTTGACACTGTTGGCAAAAATTTTTATTGTAGTGTTTACTTATGCCACTTAGTTTGGACAAAGATATTTCATATTTACGCCACATAGTTTGGACAGAAAGATATTTCATATTAACATGTCGATATCTAATTTTAAATCCAATACCAATGTGACATTTAATTTACCTGATACATATGATTACCCTTTTATTGCATTGTATTTTGTTATTTATAGCGCATCTTATTTATATGCAGCTTATTTAAAGCATTTCCTATATGAAGATATACCTTCTTCATATTTTTAAATTGTAGATGGGGAATTTGTGGTTAGCCTCAGTGTCAGGAGCTGACTTCTTCTAGCCCAGTATAACTAATAGGGTGCCTTTCCATTACATGTAACCAAACGACTTAGCATTCACATTAAACCAACATAAAGATCCAATGCAGGCAGTCCAAGTGTTCTTAAAAACCAAAGTGATGCCTCTGGGGACGGGACCCTCTAAACTGCATGGACCTCCCAAGTCATGTTTGGGTGGGGTTCAGTGTTTGATACACATACACTCAGATATTATACTGACTGAAGTTTGAAAAGGCACATTTATACAAATGTCCTTCCATTCCATTGTCCACATAAAGCACGTTCTACTCAGGCGACTGTCCACATAAAGCATGTTCTACTCAGGCGATTGTCCACGTAAAGCATGTTCTACTCAGGCGACTACACACACACATACACACACACACACATTGAAATAGGTTGGCAGATTTAACATTTTGCCACAAATAAGTTGTACATGAGATTTAATTTACCTCTCCAACCTTACCGCTCAGTGAGTGGGCTGAGCTCTGGACTAGTCTGATTCGGGTGGCTGGCGGCTGTATGGGTGCACTTGCTCTCAGTGGTCAGCTGTAGAAGATGAAACAGAGACAAAGGACAATAAAGAGAAAGTCCTGGGAGCGTGATACTAGAGAGGACATTTGACGTCTGAGTAAAAAAATAAACCATTCTACTGTTGACAGAAAGACGGAGGAAAACCTTGCTTTAAAACTCAATGACAACGTCTTTGATATTAACAATCAAGTGCAAGATATTAATAAAAATCTATCTTTTGTGAGGACATACCTCTTCAGTGTCATCAGTTGTGGGAGGGGGATTTGTGGTACCACACATCTTTGGGGCCATTTCATGATCAAGGCCCTGTAAAAAGGAAAAAAACAAATAAACAAAATATTGTAGACCACAGACTATGAAAACTACACTCTGATGAACACATTCATGTTCACCGCGACTTCTACAGATTACCAGTTCCCACAACACAACTTGCTAAGATTTCCAAACTGCTTTTGTCAAATGGAGAAAGGAAACCTTTGCAGCATGCAGGGGAAGTCACTGGATGAGATTGAAATTGAAGGTTTGTACAGAAATTAGCCCTTGTAGATATTATCTGAGTTTTTGTTTTTTTCCTTTGAATGTTTGAATGCAGCTTATTTAAAGCATATCCTATATGAAGATATACCTTCTTCATATTTTTAAATTGTAGATGGGGAATTTGTGGTTAGCCTCAGTGTCAGGAGCTGACTTCTTCTAGCCCAGTATAACTAATAGGGTGCCTTTCCATTACATGTAACCAAACGACTTAGCATTCACATTAAACCAACATAAAGATCCAATGCAGGCAGTCCAAGTGTTCTTAAAAACCAAAGTGATGCCTCTGGGGACGGGACCCTCTAAACTGCATGGACCTCCCAAGTCATGTTTGGGTGGGGTTCAGTGTTTGATACACATACACTCAGATATTATACTGACTGAAGCTTGAAAAGGCACATTTATACAAATGTCCTTCCATTCCATTGTCCACATAAAGCACGTTCTACTCAGGCGACTGTCCACATAAAGCATGTTCTACTCAGGCGATTGTCCACGTAAAGCATGTTCTACTCAGGCGACTGTCCACATAAAGCACGTTCTACTCAGGCGACTGTCCACATAAAGCACGTTCTACTCAGGCGACTGTCCACATAAAGCACGTTCTACTCAGGCGACTGTCCACATAAAGCATGTTCTACTCAGGCGATTGTCCACGTAAAGCATGTTCTACTCAGGCGACTGTCCACATAAAGCACGTTCTACTCAGGCGACTGTCCACATAAAGCATGTTCTACTCAGGCGACTGTCCACATAAAGCACGTTCTACTCAGGCGACTGTCCACATAAAGCACGTTCTACTCAGGCGATTGTCCACGTAAAGCATGTTCTACTCAGGCGATTGTCCACGTAAAGCATGTTCTACTCAGGCGACTACACACACACATACACACACACACACATTGAAATAGGTTGGCAGATTTAACATTTTGCCACAAATAAGTTGTACATGAGATTTAATTTACCTCTCCAACCTTGGTGAGTGGGCTGAGCTCTGGACTAGTCTGATTCGGGTGGCTGGCGGCTGTATGGGTGCACTTGCTCTCAGTGGTCAGCTGTAGAAGATGAAACAGAGACAAAGGACAATAAAGAGAAAGTCCTGGGAGCGTGATACTAGAGAGGACATTTGACGTCTGAGTAAAAAAATAAACCATTCTACTGTTGACAGAAAGACGGAGGAAAACCTTGCTTTAAAACTCACTGACAACGTCTTTGATATTAACAATCAAGAGCAAGATATTAATAAAAATCTATCTTTTGTGAGGACATACCTCTTCAGTGTCATCAGTTGTGGATGGGGGATTTGTGGTGCCACACATCTTTGGGGCCATTTCATCATCAAGGCCCTGTAAAAAGGAAAAAACAACAAAAAAAGATAAATTATAATAAATATCTTCAAGACAAGATGTTCCCTGTGTAGCATTCAGTGAAAAGATATCATGGCTGTATTTCAGTGAGTGTTTTGTGGAAAACATGTAGTCTCTGAAACGGTTCTTTAGACACTGAACAGGCCACATGACTACAGTCTGTAGACTATGAAAACTACACTCTGATGAATACAGCATTTGATTACTTTGTTGTTTATCTATTGTCAGCCAACTTCGTAGAATGATTGCAATTCTAGAATAATTGACTAAGCTTTTACATGGAGTGAGGGGTTAGTCCTTTTATAGTTCTTAGATTTGCTATGATTCTTTTAAATGACATCTTGTCATGAATTTTCGTCAGTGCTGTTGAATGGGTGCCTTTCCATTACATGTAACCAAACGACTTAGCATTCACATTAAACCAACATAAAGATCCAATGCAGGCAGTCCAAGTGTTCTTAAAAACCAAAGTGATGCCTCTGGGGACGGAACCCTCTAAA
Source organism: Abramis brama (assembly GCF_963993115.1). Taxonomy (NCBI): domain Eukaryota; kingdom Metazoa; phylum Chordata; class Actinopteri; order Cypriniformes; family Leuciscidae; genus Abramis; species Abramis brama. The sequence continues at coordinate 5,578,177 of NC_139976.1, read as the reverse complement.
CTGCATGGACCTCCCAAGTCATGTTTGGGTGGGGTTCAGTGTTTGATACACATACACTCAGATATTATACTGACTGAAGCTTGAAAAGGCACATTTAGACAAATGTCCTTCCATTCCATTGTCCACATAAAGCATGTTCTACTCAGGCGACTGTCCACATAAAGCATGTTCTGCTCAGGCGACTGTCCACATAAAGCATGTTCTGCTCAGGCGACTGTCCACATAAAGCATGTTCTGCTCAGGCGACCACACACACACACACACACACACACACACACACATTGAAATAGGTTGGCAGATTTAACATTTTGCCACAAATAAGTTGTACATGAGATTTAATTTACCTCTCCAACCTTGGTGAGTGGGCTGAGCTCTGGACTAGTCTGATTCGGGTGGCTGGCGGCTGTATGGGTGCACTTGCTCTCAGTGGTCAGCTGTAGAAGATGAAACAGAGACAAAGGACAATAAAGAGAAAGTCCTGGGAGCGTGATACTAGAGAGGACATTTGACGTCTGAGTAAAAAAATAAACCATTCTACTGTTGACAGAAAGACGGAGGAAAACCTTGCTTTAAAACTCACTGACAACGTCTTTGATATTAACAATCAAGTGCAAGATATTAATAAAAATCTATCTTTTGTGAGGACATACCTCTTCAGTTGTGGAAGGGGGATTTGTGGTGCCACACATCTTTGGGGCCATTTCATCATCAAGGCCCTGTAAAAAGGAAAAAATATATAATAATAATAATAATAATATAATATATATATATAACACTCTACACACTGCACAAGATACTTGTCAGGTCTGTTGCCCCTCATGTTTTGTATATTGATCATTGTGGTTGGTTACTAGGTACCAATTAATTTATCTTACAGGTTTAGTACACTAACAGAACATCATAAACACATTACATTTATTTAATGGCCTGAAAGTACTCATATTAATGATATAACAGCCTTCCTGTGTCACTGCAACTTCATATTTAAAAAAAATAATGTGGGCTACTAAGAAAGTATTTAATTCTATAAAACAAACACAATGTCTGTAATAAAAGTTAAGGCTTTAACTAGCTACGCCTTGCTCATTAAGCCATGCGGTAGCCACAAGCTCAACTTAACCTAGCTAGCTTTCATTTTAAAAACAAAACTACCAAATTTGACTTGCTGGCAATGTTACTTCTGTCCTCATCTCTACCTGCTGTCCTCCACCTCTTTAGCCTGAGGCTTAATGAGCAGGATATGTTGATAGCCACTCAAGCTAGCTCAGCTAACATTGTGGTAAATATATAGCATTTTACAGTAATTGTAAGTTACAAGTTACAATTTCTTGCAAATAAGAAACACTTAATGCAAAAATGCAACTATATTTATAAATATAATTATTACCTGTATGTATTTAATCCAGTAAATCCAACGACGTCGAGCTGACACTTCCGAGGTGTGGTCCATTAGGTATTTAATTAGCGACAGCTGGGCCATGTGCTGTGGGCGGAGCTTCCCGTCGACTTCCGTTTGTTACCGCCCACATGCGCAAACCAGCCAATCACAAGACGGCCCGCCAAAATGCACCGTGTGTATCAGAAATGTGTATGAAACTGCAATATAAAACCCAGCTGTGGGGTCGCTGTTCTATACACTGGGATACACTCAAAATCAGGTCAAGTGGTAAATGAGGACTTTCAAAGAAAAAGAGAATATATGTTGTTCAGACACTAACAAATGCAGTTACACTCTTTGATTTACGAGGACCTTGGCATAGTCCCCGTATTACCCTTAGGTCCGTGGAGCCCAGGTGAAATGTCTGGCGTGTTGTCCATGTAAACCACATATACCAACACACACACACACACACACACACACACTCACACATACATACATACATGTATATATACAGTATGTATGTGTGAGTGTGTGTGAGTGTGTGTGTGTGTGTGTGTGTGTGTGTGTGTGTGTGTGTGGCCTGGTAAACCCTGTTGTGTGTGTGTGTGTGGCCTGGTAAACAATCTTTTATATATATATAAAAGATTGTATAATGTTATGAAAGATTTCTATTTTAAATAAAGTGTTCTTTAGAAATTTCTGTTCATCAAAGAATCCTGGAAAAAAAAAAAATCAAAAAAAAAAAATCAAGGTTTCCAGAAAATAATAACCAGCACAACTGTTTTCAACATTGATAATTATAAGAAGAAATGTTTCAAATGATTTCCAAATAATCTGTGACAATAAGACTAGAATAATGATGCTGAAAAATCAGCTTTGCATAACAAGAATAAATTCGATTTTAAAATATTAAAATAAAAAACAATTATTTTGAATGGTAATACTATTTCATATAGATTTTTTTTTAAAATCAGCCTTGGTGAGCATAAGAGACTTCAAAAACATAAAAAATCTTACTGACCTCAATAATTAGTCACAAAACTATTTAGACTTTGAAACATTATTAATTTGCTATGAAAATTAACAATTTTATATTTATTTATGGACAAAATCTCTGTTCTTTGTTGTTCAACTTCCCTCCCTGCATGGAGTACCTCCCATAAAATCTTATAATGACATAAAGGATTAAGATCAATTGAACGCTAAAGGATAAAACCTAAACTGAAAGACAAGGTATAACACAAGAGCAATATTGATAGACTTAACTAAACCAGCACTGACTCTCCAATATGTCCCTCAGCTCCAGAGAGGCAAACAATAGGCATATTGCATATATTTGATTGAGTGTATTATTATTATGAATTTAGGTTTGTGTTCCCAGGAAACTGCCAGCATGTCTTTAGTAAAATTACATGCTGTGAGAAGTAGCAGAAGGAGATTGAGCCTCATAGTTCTGCCTGTTTCAGCATGTACTTGGCATTCAAAAGTGTCCCTAAAGAGCTGCGAGAACAAAATAGAGGGTAGAAGAGAGAGACTCAAGCTTGCTTCATTTCATCTTTGATTATTTCATAATGTCTTATACTCTATTAAAGCTTTTTGCTTAAATTTTACAGTAATTTGATTATAATTCATACCAATGTAATTAAAACCAACACAGGCTTGCATTTCAGTTAGCTAATCGCATTACTAATAATCAATTTGAGGGTATCCTGAGGGCAAAGGCATCTGTCTCTTCCTGAAGGGCAACAGATTTACTAACTGACTTGTCAGCCAATACAATAGATCCACACACCTACTAGACAGTTGTGTCTCAGTCCTGGACTGCATCCCAGTTCACACAGGGTGAACACGGTTAAAGTGAGACACTTTAAAGTGTAGACTCAGCCTCAGACGTCATGCCCTCAGACCGTTGGCTGAACGTCTGATGCACATGGAAAAACAAGATTGGAAACATTTCAGGAGTTTCTAAGTCGTCATCTGATTGGTTGAATTCTACAGGATTTCCGGGTGACTTGTGTGTCACGTACTTTAACGGTCCGGCTGGAAACAAAAATGCTGTGATGCCAAACCTCCTCATAGAAGAAGAAAGCCGCCATGTTTACAACTGTGACAATGAGCGCTTATCAGGATCAACTAAATGCTAGATTTTCAAAAGTAGTATGTTAAGTATGTAAAGTTTGTGGCATAGACTCTTTAAAATACATCCAAGAATTTTACACACCTTTTTTTTATAGTAGGGACATCAACGTTTGCATTTTCACGCCTGTAAACATAACGCTGAACAAAACGAACTGTGATTGGTTGCTTTACATGTCAGTCAGATGACCTCTGGTCAGTCCTTGGCCAATGAAAGCTGCTATGGGAGTCCAGACCTTCTGCCATCAGACTACTTAAAGTGAAACTTTAACCCGCATTGTATTGTTACATTGTCGGTAGTATATGTAAATGAAAAATGCTTACTCATTGTCCATATTACAGTACCTGGACCGAGATATTCTCGTTTATTAAGACTTTTGACAGCTCCAGGACTTTCGAGAAAACTAAACTGCATTTTTGTATCCGTGCCTACGGACAGTCGGATCGACAGAACAGTTATTGTAAATCGCTAAAATTGCATCGTACTGTCTACATTATGGTAAAAATTGAACACTACAATGGCAACAGCTTTACCTGTTCGTGATGGCGTTTTGCTTCGGGGGTTGGGAGGAATGGCCGTTTCTTTCAGTTTTTTTCCCCCTCTGTTTGGCTAAAAACACTGTGTTCGTGGTCATCCATTTTGAAATGTTGACTACAAACTAGGGGTGTGACGAGATCTCGTGTTACGAGATCTCGCGAGATTAAAACGCGACGAGATTTCTCGTCGAGGTGAAACTTTGTCTCGTGAGTAAAAAAAAAAAAAAAAAAAAAAAAAAAAAACTTTGTCTCGTGAGTTGTTGTGATGTCAGCGTGATGGAGCGTGAGGGTGAAATTTGTATTGAAGATGCCCCTGCCACTTTTAAATCATTTGTGTGCCGGGCCAATCACACACACACACTCCGCACACACACACACTCACTGTCCCTCGCTCACTCACTCACTCGCGCACACACACACACACACGCTCACTCGCGCGCGCACACACGCACACTCACTGTAACCGCACTCTCACTCACTCTCGCTCACACTCAACCCGTCGTGGAGGACCGTTAAAATTAAACATGCTAGTCTTTCTGTCGTGATGTCGTGAAGCATCACAGACGCGTTGTCGCCCACTATGACACACTATACGAAATGATACGATCGAATCTTGCGTCCCGACGCCCGTTGTCCTTTACGAGTCTCCACGAAACGGATCGTGCCAAAATCGCGCTAAAATAGTGTAATCTGAACCAGGCAGGTAATAAACATTTGACCTATCACGCAAAGAACCTATTAAAGCACTAATACATGGGAACAGTATAGCTTAAAGTCATATCGACATCGCAATATTAAACAATGTTATCGCACATCGCAGCTTTTCCTCATATCGTGCAGCCCTGCCCAAAGGTCTCAACTGCTGCCAGAAATCGTCGACATGCTTATATTCTTGAAAAAGAACATGACCATATCTTAGGCTTATCTTAGTTAATTTATCTCTTTTTCATGCTTGAAGAAAAAAATTGTTTCTGTTTGAACTTGTAGTTTTGAGAGAGCAGTACTTTGATTATGGATACACACTTACTGTTTGCACTTAAAGTGTTATTTCAGTTATTTATATTTATTTTATTTATACTGTTTTATTTTTTTATGTTCGATTTGTGGAAAGGAGTTAGATTTCTCATGTGAAATCGTACAGGGAGAAGTAGAGTTTATAGCAAAACATTTTGCAGTGTTTGCATGTCCTTTACTGCATAGAATTCATTAAAATAGAAGTAAAATAACATTCATTACAAGTTGATTTCAAAATGCACATAAATTGTTTTGCATTTTGTGATTTTCAGTTGAATAAAAGACTATTTTCCATTCATATATTTCATCATTGAGGATTTCTTAAAAATTGTGTAAAAATCTCGTCTTGTCTCGTTCTCGTGAACCCAATCTCGTGCCTCGTCTCGTCTCGTGGAGTAAGCGTCTCGTCACACCCCTACTACAAACACTACGTTTTTCAGATTTTCCATCGCGGTGTTCTCTCCGTATTTACGATTCTTTGCAGCCTTTAGCCGATGCCTACGAGCTGCTGGATCCTTCACTTGAAACTGAAAGTAACTCACTCCCGCTAAATGTTTACTCTTCAAATTGTTGCACCCGGGAACAATACAAGTCAACACACCACTGTGACTAAAAGTTTACTAAGAAGTTTTTCTTAATAAAACAAGGGGGTAGTAAGCATATCCATAGCAGACTGGTGGGAGAGGCCTTGGATGGTAACATGCCCAGTGCATTATGGGTGTTGAGTTTTTCCTACCTATTCAGCAAAAGAGAAGATAACAGCCTTTTTTCTCTATTCAAGTAGCACCAATTTCAAACATTGTTTCGCCTTTCTAATTTATAGGCAGCCAAGTTTTATTGAAAGCCCATTTTTCCAGCGGTGAAGTGCCCCTTTAAAGGGATAATTCACCCAATAAATTAAAACTGACATCATTTACTCACATTCATTTAACCTGTATGACTTTTGCATTGCTGTAAAAGCATGCATGAATGCACAATGCAACTCACCAGATAAACTATGCCATATGGACACATTTGGCAAACTATTTTCAATGCAATCCATCATGCATACTAATATTAATCTTGCAGGCTGTTTAAGATGGAAAATGTGAATTGGATGCTGCAACTGTGATTACATTTATTTGTGAAACGATATTGTACGAATTTATATTACCTCATATGTGCAATATAGTAAACAGAAAATGTAACTAAACTAATTTCAAGAAAAGGTTTTTCCCTCTGAGATGCCTTACTCAGGTGAAGATGCAGACAAGGTATAATAAATTCCGCCGCCGCTGAACTTGCTAATGAAAACAGCATAAACAGATTGTTCTGTGCTCCATCATTCCTGTTTATAAGAGCAGATATCCATCATTATGACAGCCTGCTGTATTTGACTTCGCTATATAGCGGCTGGTTCATTTGCCCTGGTCAGAACTTTCACTACAAAATAATTCATGTCCAGCACTTTAAAAAGTCAACAGCGCTCTATGTCTCTCATCATTCATTCTGGAACGAAAACAGTTTATTTCCTGTTAGTGTTAGTATTTTTACAGAAATGAGTCATGATGCTCCTAGTTTATGGATAAAATGATTTGGTATAATACAAAATAAAAAAGGAAAAAATAACAGCATACAATGTTTGGAACAATATCACGGTGAGTAAGTACACAATAAATAAATAAATGACGTTAAGCATTATCTAATTATTATAATTAATAATAATAAAAAAAAAATATATATATATAAACCTGAACAAAAGGTAATAAAAGTAATTTTTTAAAAAGTAATAAAAGTGTTTGTTCTAGAACGTGCCCACACATTGATGTTGTACAAACAATATTTTAGTATTATTTATATACTATTTTCACTTGGATCTCTCACAGTTTACAAAAGCCAAGGCCGAAGTATTGGTTGTAAAAGTTATGGTGTAATATTTCCAGACGCCAGAGCCAAACCTGCTACATACAATGCGCTATGGGATGTTTCCAGCTAATGCCTCCCTCGATTTATCTCTCTGACAGCCGATCCATACAGATAAATCACCTCGTAAGGTTTTTCTCTCTACACACTCCAACCTGCACTGTATCAAACGATTAGGAGCGCACCAGCCTCTTCAGGGAGAGAATCAAAACTCTTCACTGCAGTAAACTTTCATAGAGAGTTCTAGATATCTTTGGCTCATAGCTTCTCTTGTGACAGTGAAAAGTGTTAATGCCTTTTCCAAATAGAAAACAACTAACTGACCATAACGGCACAACAAAAGGTCCATTGCCATTCCATTGAGAAGAGCTTTGAGAAAACGATTGGCCATCATTCTCCGATTTTCAGAATTTGTCGTCTATGCTCGCTTTATTCGTCTGTCTTTGCTGGTGCACAATAACAGTTTGTCCATTCGTCTGTGTGGGTCAAATTTATTTTTCTCTCTGTCTGAAAAGGCGCGCGGGTAACAAACCGAACACAAGTGGTGTCGACGGGCTCACGCGGACTAAAAAGCTGCAGGTAAAATGACAGGTGGGCTGATCTAACACAGGAGGTGCTAGCTTTGAAGAGTGATCTTCTGTGTTGTCAGAATTTTGATATCTAACCCAGGAATGGAAACTGTTGAATAACTGATGTTGTTGTTTTGGAGAGCCTGCTGTATTTTTGTCCACGGATTGCACAAAATGATTGAGCTTTATCAGCCGAGGCCTTGGAAGCGCACAACCCTCAGCGGGGAACATCAGGGCTTTATTGTCACTTTCTTTTATTCTGACATTCTCATTCCTACACCAGGAATCAAGGTGCATTAGACAGGATGAATTTTTAACCAGCTGTCCTCCGTGAAATGTGCCCAGATGAATAAAACAAAGGCTAAAGACACACAATGAAAAGTCTTACCTGCAGATTGAGTGGCCCAAATAAATGCTTGATTGCTTGACAACATATAAATCCCCAGAGAGAGAGAGTTATGGACTGGAGTTGAGAGAAATAGAAGGAGAATAATGTAAGACAAAAAAGAGAGAGGTCTATTCAGAAATGCAATTTGGATTTAAAAATCATGCTGATTTTTGTAATGTAACAGTTCTATCAAACAGGATGAGATTTTACAGTAAAATTAAAACAGCAATCTCATCCAATTCATTGCTGATACTTACTCATGTATGAGCTGTTGTTTTCCCTCTAAAGTGATGTCACTTCCTGGATTATGATGTCATTTGTTAAAGGCAAGGGGACTGGGTAGCATGGGCCACTTTACCCCTACTGGTATATGCCGTAACTACACCATCAAACAAGAAAAGAAAAAATACACAGAAATAAATGATAAATTAAAAGCTTGACTAAAAAGATATGTCTTAAGAAGTTTCTTAAAATAATACACAGAAGCAGCATTCCTAATAGATGAAAATGCCCCCACCCCCATTTACAATGAGGCCGACACAGAGAGAGAGCCAGCAGAGTAGAGAGAGAGAGAGCGGGTATGGATGGATGTAATCTGGAGCCAACCCATGTATTGCTTTATAAGTTAAAATCAAAATTTTAAAATCAATATGTGATTGAACTGGAAACCAATGCAGTTACTGGAGCACAGGGGTAATGTGATGGCATGAAAATGTATAAGTCAAAACACGTGCGGCTGAGTTTTGTATATATTGCAACCTCTTAATAGAACTTGCTGGTAAACCCGCAAAGAGAGAATAACAATAATCAAGCCTCGATGTGATGAGGGCATGGATGTGCCTCTCTGCATCAGGCCTAGAGAGAAAACGTCTAATGCGAGCAATGTTCTGAAGATGGAAAGAAAAACAACCTTGGTTATGTTTTTAAAATGAGAATTAAATGTCATCTGAGCATCAAAAATCACACCCAAATTACACACCTGGCCAGAAGGGGAAATTAGACTATTGTCTACTTAAAGTTTATTACACTCATTGACATTAGATGGAGTGCCAATTAATAAAATGTCAGTTTTGGAACAGGTAGGGTAGGTAGGATTTTTATAAAAAACTTTTTTTCAAATTTGTTTAAACTGTCTTTATATACCAATACATAATTAAAATGTAAGTGCTCTGAAAAAGAGAGTTTAAAAATCGAGTGACTGTAGACCTTTTAATCTGCAATAAACACAGCTCATTATTTCCATCCGGGACGAAACAATTGATTGGTTTGGGCGACTGTCACTCTCTCTCGCAACCAAGGCTACCACCCCGTTGCTATAAGATCTGCCCATATGCGCGCGCACCCGTTTGATTTGAGGAGTGCAAGAGAGGCGCGGAACCTACGAAGAGTAAAATTATGGCAGAGAAAGAGCATTCAAAATTCAAAGCACCTGCATATGCAGTCAGCGAAGGCAAACAAGGCAAAAACTACTTCCTCGGACCCTGGTTGCCCGCACTCTTGAACGACCTCCTCTGCTTCGCCCTCGACCCCGGACCTGTCCTTGAACCGACGATGCGGTACTTGTCACCGGAGTGTAACGTTAGTCCTCATCAGAGTCAACAATGTTTTCATCATGTAAACTCTTACATGCAAAACACTGTATATGTTATGACTCTTACACGAAATTCACCTTCATCACAGTTTAACTGATGGTAATGGAAAAACGTGTATCAATGCAACCTGTTTTTAGCTTTGCCTTATAAATATAGCTCGTTACCTATAGCCTAAATATAGCTCGTTACCGAATCAAACAAAACATATTTTAAACTTTACCAGTATCGATATGCTAGCTTGATAGTGAGTACTAAAAGCCATCTTATTTGTTTATATTTATAGTGATAAAGTTAGGTATTTTATTACATGTGATTCTGACATGATGTCACTGCATGCACTGCGCTCCTTCCTCTCCACTCGTCTCAGGTAAATAAATGCGTCTTCCTGAGCCTGAGCATTTGGCGTCGCGCGTTCATGTGTTTTGGGGGCGTGGCTTTGAAAGGAGCCCAGAAGGGAGGGGGTGGAGTGAATGGAAATAATTAGCTGTGTTTACAACAGTCGTGAGAAGTCTACAGACACTCGATTTTTATACTCTTTCTTTCAGAGTACTTATATTTTAATTATGTATTGGTATATAAAGACAGTTTAAACAAATTTGGAATGTTTTTTTTTAGAAAAATCCTACCTACCCTACCTTTAAGAAAGTTGTTTCATCCACGCCTTGATTTCCAGCAAACAGCCATAGAGAGACGAAGAGGAAAAAGTGAGATCAGACTGAGAGCTAATATAAATCTGGGTGTCATCCAAATAACAATGATAGTTCCAGGTCATACTTCTGAATAATCTGCCCCAGAGGCAGCATATAAACACTAAATAAAACAGGACCCAAAACTGACCCCTGAGGGACACCCTGACACAAAGGCACATTCTGAGATCTGTTAGTACCCAGGTAAACAAGTTGGGAGCGATCTGAGAGATTTAAACCAGTTCAACACAGTTCCAGACAGACCAGTCCACCTATGCAATCTGTCCAATAATATGCTGTGACATATGGTATCGAATGCAGCATTAAGATATAACAAAACCAAAATGCCACAAGCCCAAGAATCAGCTATAACAAGGAGGTCTATACTGTGTCCAGATCTAAACCCAAATCGAGAAGTTTCTAGTAGGCTATTCGTATAGAGGTGAGTTTGGAGTTGGCCAGCAACCACACACTCAAGGACTTTTGCCAGGAAAGGTACATTTGAAATAGGTATACAGTGTTATTGGACAGATCAGAAATATCACTCCCAGGATTTTTAAGAACTGGCATAACTGCTGCCATTCTTAGAGCAGGAGAGATAACCCCTGTATTGAGTGAAGGATTGACAATAGCAGTGATGTGGGGTACAATAACTGGCAGACAGCTTTTCAAAACAGTATAGTAGGGAGGGAATCAAGTATGCAAGTAGTTGAATTCATTGACAAAACAAGTTTAGAACAGCACTGAAACTTGAAAAATCAAGTCTGATGCTGATCAAACATTGATCTATGAACTGTTAGGCCAAATTTTTTAGTATTTCCGCTCAAACTTCCTGCCTATTGGCTATAGCCTTCGTTTGGCGTAACTCAGATGTATACCAAGGAGAAAATCTCTTTAAAGAAACACGTTTTTTCAGAGGGGCAAACTCATCCAGAATAGATGTAAAAGTAGCATTATGTTGGTTGATAGAGGCCGCAACCGGTAAGTCACCAATAGTATGACTAAGAAAGTCAAGATCAATATCACTGATTTTCCTAAAACAGATAACAAGTTTTTTCAGTCTGTTTGTACAGAGATCAAACAGATAATTAGGTTATTTTGATCACAACGTGAAGGCAATTGTATAGACAAGCTTTTAAACCATTTAACTGACTGTCTCTCTCTTACAGAGCCCTTAAAGGGACATGGTGGTAGAAAAAAAAAAAGAGATTGGAGGGGAAAAAAATATTTTAAAGGGGACATATTACAAAATTCTGACTTTTTGAGTCCCCGTTGCATCTACCAACCCAGAAAACGTGAAAAGTGACAACCCAGTAACTTTGTTTTGGAAAGTCTTTTTCTGCAAGCATGTCAAAAAATAAGCCAATCAGATTTAACTCCCCTTCTGACATCCCCTTCTTTTTAGAAAAAGGATCTTATTATAATATTAAAGGTATAGTGGAGGATTTTCTTTTTCCGGGTGGATCATCAAGACTATTGGTCCTCCTAATTGTCAATCATTCTGGTGATATGTTTACGCAAGGCCGTCGTACGTCGCTTTCTGCGCATGCGCACTTTCAGGTGTATATGTGTGGTGAGCTACGGTTTCAGCCATTCATTGAAGCTCGCCGTTCTCACCGTTTTTTTTTTAAATGTCTGAGGGTCACAAGAGAAAAAGTGTCTACGAATTGTATGACAAGAAGAGAAAGGCCTCTGAAGAAAGAAACAAGACCAGAGTGTTTTTGGGAGAATATTTCACATGCTGGCGTGCGCTAAAAGCACAGGTTGTGCTTCCCACTGATGCCTCAGTCGCAAAGTTTCTACTCGACAGGTAAAGTTTGGCATGCTATTTGGAGAAATCCATTTAAAATCACTGCTAGTAAAAGTTAATGTAAGCTATGATTAGCGATGCTAGCCCTGGCACAAGTCACGCACCGCGCAGTCTGCAGACACAGTAAAAGTCTCGATTTGTCTAAAGTAGCCTTATGACCAAATGGTAAAAGGTATCACGCTGAAATGTTCTAAAACCTTGTGTGTTCATTTTTGATAATTCCAATGAGTTCACCATAGTATTTATTACACAAATGCAACAAGCTACTTCTCCATTGCAGATCATGTCTTGAGTCCTCACTCAATCGATCAGTATAATAAGTAAATAAAACACGGAAGGGCATTTGACATTTTGTCTTGCATGAATGTTTCTGAGTCTGACAGTGGAAAAAGTGCAAATCTTCTTTTGGAAAGTAGGCTTGTATGAGCCATGCCAACAGCAACTTGTAAACAGAGCGTGCACCAGGAGAACTAGGCTCGTGCATGCTCTCTCTTGCACACGTTTAATAGGCGTTCCCTCTCGGGAGCAGGTAGAGTGTTGCGCATGTGCATTTTTTCAAAAAGTGGAGAGGGCGGTTCTTTTCTAAAATTCGGGAAAATCCTCCACTATACCTTTAATGCCCCTTAATCTGCACGTTTCCACTCACAGACCCATCATTTGGTTTTCACAAGCAACAATAGTGTAACAGGTTCTAACGCAAAGGCAAAAGATTGAGCAAAGCATGCAACCTGTTCTGTCATTGGCTGCAGACGAGCACAGAACACTATTTGACCAAAAAATTTCACAGCTGTCTTATAAAGACAACTTGTTTTAAACTTAAACATGACAAGTCGATGAGATGAATCAATTTAACTCCAAAACAACTACATAAATGTATCCACTAAACATTCAGAAACGTCCAGGTGCATCTACAAGTTGAACCTCTTCCTGAGTCTCTCCAAAAGGCTGCACTAGCTGTTTCTAAGATTTTGGATGAGTGAGATTCACGTGTTTTGTTATTGTTGGAGTGTATCCGAAGCTCATGTAATGGATAAGCCATCTTCTAAACGGGGCGAGGAGCATTAGCTAATTTGCATTTAAAGGAACACACACAAAAATGGCGCGTTTTTGCTCACACCCAAAAAGGGTGTTTGACAAATTTGACAAGCTATAATAAATGATTTGGGGGGTATTTTGAGCTGAAATTTCACAGACACATTCTGGGGACACCATAGATTTATATTACATCTTGTGAAAAGGGGCATAAAATGTCAACTTTAATGCTTTTTCCGTTCTCTCGCAAATGTTTTGCATTCCCCTGAGAAACACAAAATCATTGACATATAATATTTCCTCCAATCTCATAGTTTTTATTTATTTATTTATTTGTATCCCCATGTCCCATGCTCTCTCTCTCACACACACACAAATAAAAAAATATTAAGCAGCACAATGGTTCTAAACTGATAATAATAAGAAATGTTACTTGAGCACCAAATCGAAGATCATTTTTTATGTTTCACAATATTACTGTCTTTACTGTATGTTTGATCAAATAAATTCAGCCTTGGAGACTTATTTAAAAAAATAAATAAAAAACATTAAAAAAAAATAAACATTTGAATGGTAGCAATGGGGGGATATAATTTTAAGGGAAGCCAGACTCTCCATGCAGTGTTAAAGCAGTTGCCCAACGGTGTGCATACAACTTTGTTCTGCAAAATGTCACGCTGAAAAACATTTGGGCTCTGATCCATGAATCTTGATGCCCACCCGAGTATCCTTGTGTTCGGGAGGGTCCTTGTGTTCACCTAAGCAAAAACTTCTGACATAGGTCAATCTTGCTTATATAAAGCAGACATAGAGATGTAAAGACGTGTCCCCTTTTCACCTACTGATAATTGAGGTCAGTTTGAAGTGATGTAAAACACACAAGTCAAATTAGTACTGGAACACAAACACCTTCTTTAATCTTAGTAAAGACATATTTGCACATATTTGAATAAAATTAATACTTTTATTCAACAAGGATACATTTAATTGATCAAAAGTGACAGTTAAGACATTTATAATGTTGTAAAAGATTTATTTTTTCAAATGAATGTTGGTCTTTTGAACTTTATCAGAAAATACTGAACTAAAATGTATCATGGTATCTACAAAAATATTAATCAGCAGCAAAAACTATTTTAAACAAAGATGACAATAAGAACCATTATTAATAATTAACCACCAATAATAACTGAGCACCAAATCAGCATATATATATATATATATATATATATATATATATATATATATATATATATATATATATATATATTATTATTATTATTATTTTAAATAAACAGCTATTTTAAAATTTGTACAAAAAAAAAAAAAAAAAGAAGAAGAAGAAAAGTTTTAGAAAATACTCATCAATGTACATTATTTTATATAATTCTTTTAAACTGAACAATTACATTTTAAAATCGTCAAGCTGTCTCGGTTACCAGGGTGTTTTTGAAGGGTAAAAACATGTGCAATGCTCAGAGATGCTGATGACTGAAAAGGTAAAAATTACAGTGTTCTTCCCATTTCTTTCCTGCTGCCAAATAGCCAATAATGTCACTCTTAAGCACAGGTTGCCAGGACAAAAAGGCCTATTTGATCGTTCCCTTTCATGCTGGAACAATTTCAGCACAGCTTGTCATGTACCTGTAAGTCACTCGTCCACACTTTTAAACTTTTATTAAACTTTTATTAAACTTGCATGAACTTTAACACAGAGGTGCACACTTCTGAAAGCTGGAGGATTCATTTTACTTGATGATTTTCTCGCAAGATCAGATTTGGATGCAGGAATGGGTGTGTGGATAGAGGGATAGAATCCCGATGCAATGTAGAGAAGAAAAGAAGAGCTCAGTTCCCTCTTCGTTCCGGCTCATGGGTCAGTAACCAAGCTACTATGGAAATCTGTGTGACTATATCTGTTTACAACTGCATAGGGCCAGATCTGCACACACACACACACAAATAACATTTGTATGGCTTTCAAAGGGACGGTGCTATTCTTGTGAGAAATTCATACTGTCAGGTAGCCCGAATACATTTTGTCTTCTTCCTGGAACTGCAAGAAAAACAAACATAAAAGCTTTTTTTTTTCTTTTTTTAAATAAAAGTTTTACCCCCATCTCTAAAACTCCATATTTACCCTTTTAAGGATTTTTCGCTGTTTCTCAGAAAATACGCCACCCTCACAGAGCCCTTAAATGGTTAAAGGGTTGGTTCACCCAAAAATGAAAATTCTGTCATTACTCACCCTAATGTCGTTCCAAACCCGTAAGACTTTCATTCATCTACGGAACACAAATGAAGATATTTTTAATAAACTCTGAGTGATTTCTGTGCCTCCATTGACAGCTATGCAACTACCACTTTGAGGCTTCAAAAAGTTCATAAAGAGATCGTAAAACTAATCCATATGAATTGAGCGGTTTAGTCAAAATTTTCTGAAGAGAGAAGATCACTTTATATGATGAACACATTAAATTTAGGCTTTAATTCACATATAAACATTCATCAACTCGCACATCAGTTATGATGAACGGAAGTTCAAGCATGTTCACATGACGTGTGAAAACCAATGAGGTTCATTCTCGTGTTCCGCAGCACGTTTGAGCTTCAGGAAGAACCAATGAGGTTCATTCTCGTGTTCCGCAGCACGTTTGAGCTTCAGGAAGAACCAATGAGGTTCATTCTCGTGTTCCGCAGCACGTTTGAGCTTCTGCAAGAACCAATGAGGTTCATTCTCGTGTTCCGTAGCACGTTTGAGCTTCTGCAAGAACCAATGAGGTTCATTCTCGTGTTCCGCAACACGTTTGAGCTTCAGGAAGAACCAATGAGGTTCATTCTCGTGTTCCGCAGCACGTTTGAGCTTCTGCAAGAACCAATGAGGTTCATTCTCGTGTTACACAGCACGTTTGAGCTTCTGGAAGAACCAATGAGGTTCATTCTCGTGTTCCGCAGCACGTTTGAGCTTCAGCAAGAACCAATGAGGTTCATTCTCGTGTAACGCAGCTCGTTAGAGCTTCTGCAAGAGCCAGCGAGGTTCATTCTCGTGTTATGCAGCACGTTTGAGCTTCAGGAAGAACCAATGAGGTTCATTCTTGTGTTACGCAGCACGTTTGAGCTTCTGCAAGAACCAATGAAGTTCATTCTCGTGTTACGCAGCTCGTTAGAGCTTCAGCAAGAACCAATGAGGTTCATTCTCGTGTTACGCAGCTCGTTAGAGCTTCTGCAAGAGCCAACGAGGTTCATTCTCGTGTTACGCAGCACGTTTGAGCTTCTGCAAGAACCACTGAGGTTCATTCTCGTGTTACGCAGCTCGTTAGAGCTTCTGCAAGAGCCAGCGAGGTTCATTCTCGTGTTATGCAGCTCGTTTGAGCTTCTGCAAGAACCAATGAGGTTCATTCTCGTGTTACGCAGCTCGTTTGAGCTTCAGCAAGAACCAATGAGGTTCATTCTCGTGTTAAGCAGCTCGTTAGAGCTTCTGCAAGAGCCAACGAGGTTCATTCTCGTGTTATGCAGCTCGTTTGAGCTTCAGCAAGAACCAATGAGGTTCATTCTCGTGTTACGCAGCACGTTTGAGCTTCCGCAAGAACCAATGAGGTTCATTCTCGTGTTACGCAGCTCGTTAGAGCTTCAGCAAGAACCAATGAGGTTCATTCTCGTGTTACGCAGCTCGTTAGAGCTTCTGCAAGAGCCAATGAGGTTCATTCTCGTGTTACGCAGCTCGTTAGAGCTTCAGCAAGAACCAATGAGGTTCATTCTCGTATTATGCAGCTCGTTAGAGCTTCAGCAAGAACCAATGAGGTTCATTCTCGTATTATGCAGCTCGTTTGAGCTTCTGCAAGAACCAATGAGCCAGAAAGATGTTTGTTTGAGCAGGTTCGGTTGAGCTTCTGTTTATGTTCGCTGATCAATGTTTATATGTGAATAAAAGCCTAAATTCAATCTGTTCATCATATAAAGCGATCGAGTCTCTTCAGAAAATTTGGACTAAACCGTTCAGTTAATATGGATTAGTTTTACAATCTCTTCTTTATTAACCTTTTGAAGCGTCAAAGTGGTAGTTGAGTGGTTTTAAATGGGGGGACTTTTTCAGATTTCATCAAAAAGATCTTCATTTGTGTTACGAAGATAAACAAAAGTCTTATGGGTTTGGAACGGCATGAGGGTGAGAAAATTATGACTTCATTTTTATTTTTGGGTGAACTAAGTGTCCAAAGAGGAATTTCGGCATATGACAATAAATTGACCTGGACCCATTTACTTTATATATATAAATGTCCCTGTTTTTAAAGTCAACATGAAACCCAAACACATTTTTTAAAACAATATTTAGCATCGTATGACACATGCTTTTATTTTAATCCCCATGGATCAAGAGGAGTGGGAATGGGAGGGCTTGAAAAGTAACAGGCCAAAAAGGAAGGTCATTTCACATAACAATTTGTTTTATTAAGAATAACATGCCCTAATGAATAATTCACAATAAGATTAGTGTAACGATAACCAGCTGGAGTGCCCTTGAGAGCCACCAGAGGGCACTCCACACCTGACTCTCATGTTCACTCACAGACTACATCTCCCATCATTCTCTGCCTGGACTCATCAGCACTCATTATCACATTCACCTGTATCTCATCTTCTTGTTTAGTTCACCCCATATAAGCCTGGTTCACCCCATCACTCACTGCGAAGTTTTGTATGTTGTTGCACTGCACTTCTGAGTGTTTTTCCCTGGTTTTGTGTCTCTTGGTTTTTGGATATCTTGCCCTGTTCCCTGGATTACTCTCTTGCCTCTGGTCCCTGGATTACTCTCTTGCCTCTGGTCCCTGCCTGTTTTGTTTGTTTGTTTTGTTTGTTTGTTTGGACTGCCTTCCAGTGTATGACCTATTGCTTGTTCTTTGGATTACCCCTAAATAAAGCTGCGTTTGGATCTTTACCTTCGAGTCTCGGAGCAGATCGTAACAGAAAACTTCGCCACACCCAGATCCAGCAGCTATGACCTCCAGGAATCCAACAGTACGGATCTCGCCTGATCTTCCCAGCATGAGCCGGGAGTTCGCTGGACAGATCGCGGCCTTGGCCCTGGATAGCCTCGATCTGTTCCAGTACACCTGGGGGTTTGTTCCTCTCGCTGCCTCTTGCTCTCTGGGGGACGAGGCAATTAAGTTGTGTTACCGGCTGGGGGCTAAGGAGGTCGACCCGAGGGAGCTCCCCGATCTCTCCGGTCTGGATTGGAGAGAGGCACTCTCCAGATGTCTGGAGAGCTTCCTTCCGTGGCACGCCATGTCACCGTCTGCACTTCACGCCAGTCCAGCCGAGCCAGCACTTCACGCCAGTCCAGCCGAGCCAGCACTTCACGCCAGTCCAGCCGAGCCTGCAATTCACGCCAGTCCAGCCGAGCCCGCACTTCACGCCAAATCTGCCGAAGCCAAGGCAGTATGCGTCATGCCCGCCACCCCTGAGACTGAGAGCGTCATGCCCGCCGCGCCTGAGACAGCAAGCGACATGCTCGCCAAGCTAGAGCCTTCTTCACCGCTGGTCCCGTCCAGCACAGAGCCTTCACTGCTGGTCCCGTCCAGCACAGAGCCCTCTTCATCGCTGGTTCCGTCCAGCTCAGAGACCTCTTCGCCGCTGGTCCTGCCCAGCACAGAGCCCTCTTCGCCGCTGGTTCCGTCCAGCTCAGAGCCCTCTTCGCCGCTGGTTCTGCCCAGCTCAGAGCCCTCTTCGCCGCTGGTTCCGTCCAGTTCAGAGCCCTCTTCATCGCTGGTCCTTTCCAGCTCAAAGTCCTCTTCGCCGCTGGTCCTACCCAGCTCAAAGCCCTCGCCGCTGGTCCCGTCAAGCTCAGAGCGCGCTGATCCTGAGCCAGAGACTGTTCACGTCACTTCTGCCGAGCCAGAGACTGTTCACGTCACTTCTGCCGAGCCAGAGACTGTTCACGTCACTTCTGCCGAGCCAGAGACTGTTCACGTCACTTCTGCCGAGCCAGAGACTGAGCTTCACGTCACTTCTGCCGATCCAGAGACTGAGCTTTACGTCACTTCTGCCGATCCAGAGACTGAGCTTCACGTCACTTCTGCCGATCCAGAGACTGAGCTTCACGTCACGTCCGACCATCAAGAGTCTCGTCCCGCCGAGACTGAATCTGTTCCTGAGCCTGAATCTGATCCTGATACTGAGCCTGAATCTGTTCCTCTTCCTCTTTCTGCGCCTGTGTCTTCGGACAAGATGGCCGACTCCACGCCTGTGTCTTCGGACAAGATGGCCGAATCCTCGCCTGTGTCTTCGGACAAGATGGCCGACTCCACGCCTGTGTCTTCGGACAAGATGGCCGACTCCACGCCTGTGTCTTCGGACAAGATGGCTGAAACCACGCCTGTGTCTTCGGACAAGATGGCCACCGCCGAGCCAGTGTCTCAGGACAAGATGGTCGCCGCCGAGCCAGTGTCTCAGGACAAGATGGTCTCCGCCGAGCCAGTGTCTTCGGAAAAGATGGCCGCCGCTGAGCCGGTGTCTGTTCCTGAGCCGGTGTCTGTTCCTGAGCCGGTGTCTGTTCCTGAGCCGGTGTCTGTCCCTGAGCCGGTGTCTGTTCCTGTCCCTGAGCCGGTGTCTGTTCCTGTCCCTGAGCCGGTGTCTGTTCCTGTCCCTGAGCCGGTGTCTGTTCCTGTCCCTGAGCCGGTGTCTGTTCCTGTCCCTGAGCCGGTGTCTGTTCCTGTCCCTGAGCCGGTGTCTGTTCCTGTCCCTGAGCCGGTGTCTGTTCCTGAGCCGGTGTCTGTTCCTGTTCCTGAGCCGGTGTCTGTTCCTGTGCCATGGTCGCCTCCCTGGACACCTGAAGGGTCGTCTCCGCCCTGGCCGCCTGCACAGCCTGCTCCGCCCTGGCCGCCTGCTCCGCCCTGGTCGCCTGCACTGCCTGCTCCGTCCTGGCCTCCCGTATTACCGCAGTCTCAAGGTCCTCTTCCGCTCCACGGACCTGGCCCTCCATCCCGCCCCCGGATCCGCCTCCGGGCCACCTCCCACCTGGACAGTTTTGGAGCGTCTGGAAGCCGCTCTTTGGGGAGGGGCTATGTAACGATAACCAGCTGGAGTGCCCTTGAGAGCCACCAGAGGGCACTCCACACCTGACTCTCATGTTCACTCACAGACTACATCTCCCATCATTCTCTGCCTGGACTCATCAGCACTCATTATCACATTCACCTGTATCTCATCTTCTTGTTTAGTTCACCCCATATAAGCCTGGTTCACCTCATCACTCACTGCGAAGTTTTGTATGTTGTTGCACTGCACTTCTGAGCGTTTTTCCCTGGTTTTGTGTCTCTTGGTTTTTGGATATCTTGCCCTGTTCCCTGGATTACTCTCTTGCCTCTGGTCCCTGGATTACTCTCTTGCCTCTGGTCCCTGCCTGTTTTGTTTGTTTGTTTGTTTGTTTGTTTGGACTGCCTTCCAGTGTATGACCTATTGCTTGTTCTTTGGATTACCCCTAAATAAAGCTGCGTTTGGATCTTTACCTTCGAGTCTCGGAGCAGATCGTAACAATTAGGAACATGCTTTAAGAAAGCAAAAAGATTCCATTTTGATTTCATGTTGACTGTAAGAAGGTAATCGCACCCTGAGACTCACCAGAGTAAAAAGTGAGAGTGTAAAGAAAACGCCATACAAAACATTACAATCACACCCGGCAATACGATAAGTGTTGTGCTAGTGATGTTAAAAATTGTTAAACAATTTCAAAACAGGTTGTTTCAGAAGAAATACAAAGATGTGCTTTTTACGAGCGCCCGCTCGACACGTGGCGTCACATCTCCGCACTGCTGTTTTGGTGCGCTTTATGGAAGTTCGAATCGTTAGAGTCGCACACACAGCCGCACAAAAGTGCAGCGATGGAGCGTGTGAACACGAGCAGTGTGAGAGGATTCCTGAGATCTTGCGACGATCTGACTGAGAAGATTCGCTGTTTAATACAGAAGAAACTCATCAAGAAGTACTTGAGCAGGTGATATTATGCGCTTACGATGCGATGTGTGGGAGTGAGGCAGTGAACTATTTTATGTGTGGATTAAAGAATAGAATAAAAAAAAGGGATTTAATGAAGACATATTTTATATTTTTTATATCATTGTAGAATGTATTTCTCTCTCACCAGCCTATGGACACACAATCCCATGCATGCCAAACTATCTAAAATGGTTCCTTCGAAGGGCACTGAAGTTTTTAATCATGATCAACATATTTTTTGATAAAAGAGTTCCAAATGACACTTATTTTTGAGCCCCACACTTTTAAGCGCTACAAAGTTCTAACTAGAGCAGGGGGCAGTGTCTAGCCTTAATTTACTGAAGGCTATGGATGTTAGGTAAATATGTTTATTAAATTAATTCACAATATGTACACATTCATTATTAATCTTATGCCTAATATGATGAAAATGGCTGTTATGCGTTTCTTCTCCTCTCACATTAAATCACATGTATTATATAGGCCTATTTTAAGTTCAAAATGGTGAAATTAGAAAAAAGTTGATTAGTTTGACTGATTATTTTTGTCGTTGTTTAACATTTCTCAAAACAGCTGCCAAATATCTCGCACTTTATGACCGTTATCAGCTGGAACTCGCTCTCAGCGGCTCCTGTGAACAGAGCCGTAGCTAGAGAATTCGGGGGTCCCCTAAAAAATATTCATGTGGGCCCCCTTCACCAATATCATATACTGTAAATAGATGAGCATGGAGGCCCAAATATAACAGAAGATGGTGATGTTGTTGTAAAACCTTTATTTTAAAAGTTAAATGTTTATATAAAATTACAACTAATAAAAACTAACAAAAAGAAAGAAATAGTTGAATAATAAAACAAATTTTAATAAAGTAACAGCAAAATAATGTTTTTCCCATCAGTCTGTTATAATTCATAAATCAAAAAGTAAACATTTAGAAATGGACAAGAATGCAGTCAAATTTAAAAAATAAAATCATTTATTGCCTTATTTTTTAATAAAGATAATATGGAACTGGTAATATTATTAAATAAATCTAATAAATGTATTCATCCAAGTGCAGTGTGTTGTATTCATGTTTTCTTGATGTAATAAATACTTCATCAGCCGGCAGGTCAGGTGCATAATGCAATGCGTCGTGACTCATGTACATTTTTTAACTCTTATGTTAAAAAGATAAATTTTGACCGCGTAATCATTCGGCCTTTGAAAAAGTGAATGTTTGAACTCTGGTGTATGCTAAATGAAAACAGGCGAACGGGTGTATGAATGTGTCTACAGGTGTATCTAACCCTAACAACTAATGACCAACTTTATTTTTGCTATTGTACATACATTTTATTCTTCTAACTGTTTGTCTTTGGTTAACACAGCTGGAGAAGAACAACAGGGAGGTTGGAAGACACAGTAGAGGAACTACAGAATAAATATGGAGAGAAAACAGCATTAAAAAGGATCAAGTCCATAGTGAAAAAAATCAGAAAAAAGAATATCAAACGTAGGAAAAGTTGTATAATTTACTTTGTTAGTAGTCAATATGTTTCTCAATCTTCAATAAGCTTTACTATAATGTTTACATGGTTTTTGGTTGTGTATTTAATTGTTAATTTTTTTAACAGATGGTGACGTTCAAACGCTGAGTGTTCAAACACATTCTGGAAACATGACAAATCAACAGCCTAACAACCTTCCACAACGACGACATAATAATTCTACATCGTTCGGACAGCCACTAATTCAGAACCCTAATCAGCTTAACTTAACAATTGCCCAGAGAAATGGTGGGACAATAGTTACTACAATCATGGTAGAAAACACAATATATGGTGATGTTAACATCAGTGCGGTGAGTGTCTGATAATTTAAGAAACAGTTGCTTAGTTAAGACATGATTTGTGTATGTTATATATATATATTTATTTGTGTGTATTTTTGTTTTGTTTTTTAAAGTTAGTCCATAGGGTGTGGAACTTTGCACAACTATTTACACACATACTGTTTTTGACACATAGTGATTGTGAACATTCCATTTTTTTCAAATAATACATCTCTTTTATTTTGTGCCGGATGTTAAAAGATAAAGGTATTAGTTAATAACAATTAAAAACTTTAAATCAACATGAAGCCATAATATTAATCAATAAAATATGGTTAAATTACAGTACAATGACTTCCATAATATTTTAGTAAAGGTATGCCTGGATCACCCAACACAAAGTTGTGCGTCGTGAGTGAGACCTCGCAAAGATTACACCAATATTAGATTTCTTGTTGCGTGGTTGCACTATGCCTGAAACTTAGTCATCAACATCTAAACTAAACATTATCATGGTTTAGTTGTATTTTAAAACACTGTTTTTTCTTTTTTTCTGATTTTCATTTTTCAGGTTGATATTTGTAGAAATAAGCAAAATACATTTATAAAACAAGTTAATGGTCAGAACACAACAGGTCTTTTTATTGTAACTTTGAAAAGTGTAAAAAAAGTTGATTTTTACAAATACCTAAACCAACGGACCTAAGCCGTTGACCCCTGAAGTTATGACTTCTGAAGGCCTCTCATGTGTAGATTTGCTCGTTGAAAAAATTGTATTTTATTAGCTAAAATCATTGTCTGTATTCATAAAATATGTCCTCATGGGTGTAAAATGACCTCTGCCAATGATCTGACTTATCCTCGTAAGCGAAACATTTCTTATCTTTATTTACATGGGGCGGGTAAGTCCAAGGAGGCTTCCGTGTCGTTCCGCCATCTTGAAACACTATAATAACAGAGAGGGACAAAAAACGCTAGCCTAACTCAACACGTTTCATCATCAACACTACTATAGTCAACAGCACATTCAAAAGGACCATCAAAATAGTGTTACATTAAAAAGGTGTAATTGACAAAAATTGTAATTCTGAATTAAGTAATAATTATGACAAAAAGTTTAAATTAAAATTATGACTATGCGCCATAATTATGAGATGAAAAGTTTAAATGATGATGTACTAAATTGAAATTATGATAAAGTAAATATTCCATAGTGAAATTTTCTAAATTCAATATAATTGTATTTGTGAAAATGATTCAGTACTGAAACAGCATTTATGAGTTTGTACATATCTTGTGCTTGTTTCTGCAGTTCGTGTAGGCCTCTAAGACTATGAATAACTAAAAATGATTATTGATTAACTTGAATAACTTGAATTTTGTTGACAATATAAAAAAAAATTGACTTCCCATACCGGGAGTCGAACCCGGGCCACCTGGGTGAAAACCAGGAATCCTAACCGCTAGACCATATGAGAGGCGTTGATACTGTCCCAGATAAATTTGAAAAGGCTGCACGGTACAATATAATGCTGGATCATACTTATACCGAGCCACAGGAGAAGGAATCCTCGTGGCCAAAAAGCAAAAAATTTAATTTATCGGGATGTAAATAAATATCGGGATAGCTTCTCCCAGGTGGAAAGAGCTAATGAAGGAGAAAGACTTTGAAAGGGAAGTTGTCTGCTTTCTTCTCGACAGGTGAGTCAAAGTTACGGTCTAAATTACAAGCTTTTTTCATTGCTTGGTTGTGTAAATCATTATATAGGCAGCCTAACAGTAGAGCATGTACAATTAAACTCAATGAAGTGCTGTTGGAAGACATGTTGTCATAGATTCTTGACACATAATGGCTAACGCAGTTGCAACACGCAGTTGCAAAAAGCGAGGCGCTAGAGAGCACTATTCGTTTAAATGCAGAATACAATTTCACCGCTAGATGGGAGAAATTCTTTCGGGAGAACTAACTTGTAGTAGGGTCTTTAACAAAAACAAAATCGAGGAGGTCAAAGGGACATGCTTCCTGCTATAGATAGTATCATCAGCTCTCCCCAAAGTCTATTCATGCGGCCACCAGACAGATTTTAAACACCGGATTTACACTTCTACATATATTTTGAGTAGATAACCTATATTCTCAGAAAAGGGTTTCACCCTGTGTGTTTCCACACTGATTAAGGATAGTTTGGGAGATACAAGTTAAAATGATCTTATACGTGTAATAGATCATAGCTACCAGTAAGATCATGCTTTGAATTAAGACGAGTAAAATTAAATATTCGCTCAAGACAAACTTTACTTATCACGCATTGCGTCTCTGAAATTGTGTGGTGATTTTCCAAATGATACAAACTTAGTCTAAATAAGAGCAATATGGAGTCCTCGGATTTCTTAAAAACAACACAACAACAAAACATTGTGACAAACTTTGACAAAATGTTGTATGGACAAAAATACTGTTTGAAATTTTTTGTATAAATAAGATCTAAGATGCCCAAGCATACTTTTTTCTTTTTTTTTTTTTTTTTTTTTTTTTTTTAAATCTAAAGTTTTTGAACAGACGCTGTTTAGTAAAAATAATACATAAGTCTTCTTAGAAGATAAATAGAAGATATGATTTTAATAAAACTTAAAAGATTTGATTTAAACTTTTAAGGTTATGCTTTTAAATGAATTTAGTATAAACTCTGGATGTACTCTGAAAAGGCGTTAGCAGACTAGATTTACTGTGACATTGTCCCCCGAGACTCATCTGGTCTGATACCCTGTTTCCTGAAGCTTCAGTTCACACTGTGGTTTATCTATGAAGGATCTGGGGCAGTAAGGTGTTTTTATTTATATATTTATTTGGCTAAAACTTTGTTTACATTTTAGTAACATATGTTATTAATAATAATTTCATTTAAAATAGAGATGAGTTAATTTTTTAGAACCGTGTGTGTGCACAAAATGATATTAAATTATTTATTTATTTATTTCATTTTGAAAATGTACAAATGTAGTTTTCTGTGTTTAGGTGTACGGTACAAAATTCATTATAGCTATGGAAAGCCCCCACCATAAAAATCGAAACCCTGCATGGACAAAAATGAAAAGAAAAAAATGGAAAAAAAAGAGATTAAATGAGATTAAATGAGATTTAGGACGAATAAGTACAGTTTTTCAACCATCTAAAGATTTTTGAACAGACATTGTTTAGTAAAAATAATACAATGGGTTAAATTTAAGCAAAATCATTTATATCATACATAAGTCTTCTAAAAGATAAATAGAAGATACGAATGTATTCAAACTTTAAAGATTTAATTTAAACAGTCTTTTAATTTTAAAAGATCTAATTTAAACTTTTAAGGTTATGCTTTTAAATGAGAGAGAGAGAGAGAGAGAGAGAGAACCACTCTGTGATTTTATATTATATTATATAATTTATATACTTTTAAAGAATAGAATGATTTATGTAAGATGGATTTTATTTTTGTTTATCTAAAACAATTGGTTTCAGTAGATATTTTTATAACCATTTAATTTATATACTTATTAAGAACAGAATGGTTTTTTTAACTTTAGTTAGTGTGAGATACACTTCACAGTTTCACTGTTACCTTTGGAATGCGAAGGAGCAGAAGGAGGGGGGTGTCACGGGGGGGGGCTCTGTTTGAGAGACTTTTTTATTAAGACTTTTAATAATGTATTGAATTTAAAAACATTATTACGACTTTTAATAATGTATTACATTTAATAAAATAAAAAAAAATAATAAAAAAAACATTTTATAAAGATATCATTTAAACTTTGAAATAAATTTAGCCCTAACACAATGTCTCATTCTGATCGCTGAATAAACCCTAGGAGTCAGAGACCGTCAGGTGGTGTTGTAAGAGAGAACCACTCTGTGATTTTATATTATATTATAAGCAATTAATTTATATACTTTTAAAGAATAGAATGTTTTTCAACTTTAGTTAAATTAGCAAGATATTATTTTATAACCATATCATGTATAGTTTTAAAGAACAGTATGTTTTCAACTTTAGTTTAATTAGCACGATAATTATTTTAAAGGATAGAATGTTTTTTGTATGACATTGTTTAATCAGTGTCTGAACACCACGTTTCAAATGTCAGAGCTCAAATGCGAAGGCTGGGAGAGGGAATCCTGTGACAAACACAAACAAACACACACACACACACACACACACACACACACTACTCTGGCTGGTGAGGCATTCAGGAAAAACTTCTTTTTCTTCTCACTTTTCCAAAGGGGTCCACAATGCTCTGGAATGCGGAGGATATGCTGACACATATCCTATATAACAGCGCCTTCAAAACCATCAGCAGCATCACAGTGACCGAACCGCACATTTCAGATGTCAGAGCTCACATGCAAAGGGTGGGAGGGAGCGCCTGTGGCAACATATACCCAGACAGAAACCCATTTAACTGAACCTGACACCAACTTCAAACTTTCTGTCATACAAACACCCATCAAAATCACATGATCTAGGGATAAAAAGGTTCAAATAGGGCAAAACTTTCTGTCAAAATCACATGATCAAAGACTAGCAAGGTCAATAGGGCAAACCATAACAACATATGCCGGAAAGACACCGGAAGGCCAACCTGTCAAAACACATGATCGAAGGGGTAGGTAGGGTCAATAGGTCAATCCATAACAATACAGGCCGGAAGGGCGACCGGAAAGGTCAAGGTCAACAGGAAGCCATCAATCATTTTGACACATGGTATATCCTAATACTACTGCTGAAGATTCAGAAATGCTGTCTGGTCTCTTGTCTGAAAGAAACTCATCTGAAAGGCAGTGAATTGTGTGAATTCATTTGTGCTGTATGAGTTACAGCACAGGTGTCCCACAGGTTCCCATAGCCGGTTTTCCTTTCAAAGGGTCATATAACACAGGTCTATATTAGGGCTGTCACTTTTGTGAAAAAATCCTGTTCGATTTTTGAGACATAAGTGTTCATTGAATCGATTGTAAAATCAATTTTCCATGTCTAAAGACGTTTCCATTTTAAACGCCAAATATAGGCAAATCCACGGACAACTAACAGGCATTAGGACGTAAAGAGGGTAATATTCAGTCAGTAATACTATTGTGTACAGTAGTACACAAGTCAGTAATATTCCTGATGATTTATTGGCGTGAAGTTTCGTGCACGATGACAAACAGGAGTGCAACATTCTCGAAAAACAATAAGCAGAGTGAACTGACATAACATCAATGAAAAACATCACTGTAGTCTTCAACATGGCTGTGTTTACGATTAGAAATGTCAAACAAATTTCACCTACGAAGGCGATTGTAGCCCGAATCTGTATCTGTATGCATGAGACTGTCTGAATACCGACAGAATTCACATGTTTGTTGTAAAAAGAGACACATTATGCAGAAGTATAATCTGCTGTTATGTGTGTGTGTCAGAGCCTGCAGTCGCTGTGTGACGCGCGTTTGCTGCGGCCGTATCGTGACGAGCTGGACGCGCTCCGAGAGAAGACCGTTAAAATCGATTCCCTATTTTCGTTTTCGAAACTTGCGTTGGTTGGTCTGATCGATTGTGCAATCGATTTTCGAACGTAAAGTGACAGCCCTAGTCTATATATAATAATTTATCAAGTTCTCTTTTCCAAAGGATTTTATTTTTATTTTTTTAGTCTTACACTACCATTTTCTACCTTCTCTCGGACTGTTAGAATTAAACACGAGGCTTTTTGCTTAAACGCCTTCGTGACAGTGATACAAATGTGAAACGAGTAACAGCTCTTAGTTTGAGTTTTTGCAGAATATTTATGCAGCTCGTTCAAAAGTTTGAGGACAGTAATATTTTTTAGAAACTTACACTGATCAAATTTGACACTTAAGACAGCATATGTTACAAATGATTTCTATTTCTATTTGATATTTCTATCTATATAAACCTGTGCTAAAAGTCATTCTACATCTGAGAGACTATTTTAGTGACCTATTGGAAATGAGAATGACAAGGTCTAAATGGAGATGCCTACATTGGTGTTTAGCCCACAGTTAGGACCTTTATTTACTATAAATAAAGAATACAATTGTTTAAAGTTGATGTGTGTCTTTTTTCAATGTAAAAATACTTTAATTTACAGCTGTGAGTATACTATCTGTAGGTCAATTCTCCAAGAAAGTGTAACACAGTGACTGTGTGGTACTTTCAAAACATTATTCTGTTTGTTTGAGCATCTCAAACTGCAATGGTTTGAGTTTGGGTCAAGGCTATACCGTCCGATTAAAAGCAGATGGGGGAAACAAGAAAAAAAGTCATTATTTTGCCGCTAACGGTGCACACAAAATTAGGTACATGTTCACAAGAGTGTTTGGTGCCTTGCAACTATATATATCTTAAATCTACAGCACAATCTATTAGTGGTTGTTTCAGTAGTAAAAGACTGTACATTTAAAGTTATTCTTCAATGTTTTTCATTTCCCTGCTCATTAGTTGCTCTTTGTGTGTAAAAAAATCCTTCTCCGAATTACTTCAGGCACAAACTATATAGGCCTACTCTATGAAATATATACATATTATCTCTGGAGATAGACTAAGTACTTTAATGGATTTTGTGAGGGCTCTTTTCCACACATAACTGAACAGCTAAATTAGTATGAATTATAAAACTCCCTCTCACTCCGTCTTTCACGCACACACACGCATCTGAAGTGTGACTAAAAACTGAAAAGGGAAAAACAGAAAAAATATTACAAGTAAACATAAAATTAACTTGTCAAACAGGTGCTGAGAGCTTAAGGACCTTAAACTCTTGCTCACATTGTGACTAATACAGACCTTCATTACCATTCAGATATACTTCCATCTGGAGTGAAGAAATAAATAAATCACACAAGCAGTGAAAATTCAGTCACTTTAGTTAAGGGTCCAATTCTCACTATTAACTAACTATTAACTACGACTTTTGCCTTAATAAACTCCTAATTACTGCTTATTAACAGTTGGTAAGGTAGTTGTTAAGTTTAGGTATTGTGTAGGATTAATGGATGTAGAATATGGTCATGCAGAATAAGTCATTAATATGTGCTTTATAAGTACTAATAAACAGTCAATATTATAGTAATATGCATGCTAATAAGCAACAAGTTAATATTGAGAATTGGATCCTAAACTAAAGTGTTACCAAAAAATTTGAACTCAAATTAATATTAGATCTTACGCCTTGTATCGGAAATTAGTGAGCTGCCTAGATAGGCTGCATTAAGGAATCATACAAAAGTTGTGCTCACAATGTGAAGGCAGAAAGGGATATTATGCTATGAAGATGCCTATAAGGTAGCACTGCATACTGTATCATTCACAGAGAAGGTAACACCATAATGCATTGCAATGGGGATCATAATAATGATGTTTTACCGTTTTTTAGCTTAGCAACATGCTATCAGTAAACACTTTTGAAACCAATTTCAAGTACAATCTAAGAAAAGTCCATAACAATAGTGCACATTGTCACTGTGTCAATATGAAGGAATTACACTTTATTTCAATTTTTCATTTTTTTTATGCCCACTTGCAAAGTTGCAAAGTTACTTATAGTTAGTAGAATGTCTAATGTAATGTCTAATGTCTAATAGAAATGAAGTGTTTCCGAAGGAATTTTCCGTATAGATTTTTTACCCGTATTTTAAATTATACATTACATTGTGTTGTATTTCAGGATTAAAGGAAATGTCCATAAACTTAATGTTCTGGCATAAAATACCAGTTCCTTCGCTGTTTATAGAGAATTTTTTATTTTATTTTTTTACAGTGAATCTCTGGTGCGCTTCACTATTTTGTATAATGCACAAAGTTGCTGCCTATGTAAAACGTTCCAAATCTGTAACGCAAGGCAGAACAGAGCTCAAGTGTTCATTACCCCAGCTTTACATCCTCCTCAAACATTTCTTTTGTCCTACCTCACAGAACACATGACAACAAAGCATTGTCATGATATCCGGTTGATCTGACTCTTTCGATCCCATAATTAGCCTCCCAGGAGAGCAACGCTGGCAGACCAGTGGAGACAGATCATCTCTAGTGAGGTGAGTGTGGTTGGCCAAGTTTCGTCCTCTGTAATAGTGATCTTTCTGCTCTCGGGAAAACAGTATCTCTGAAAGAAAGATTAGCAGAATGGAACAAGAATGAGTGTTGTGGAAACAGCTCCACAGGAGCTACATGTCTCAGTGCTTCAGAGCTTCATTTTGTCCAATGCTCTTGTAAACATTTCAGCTTCATGTTGGCTACAAATCTGTAGTGAAATGTTGTCACATCGCAATAAAACGCAGTAAATAAAAGAATAGTTTAAAATTCTGACATCATTTACTGACCTTCATTTCAGTTCATTGGAGACAAAAGACTTGCTTTTTATTTTCCAGAGTTTTCAAAGGCAAAAATTACCTAGACATTCAAAGACAACAGTTAATCAAGTCTAAATGTGCGATACGAAGTCAACTTTGTGTGTACGTGAAATGAAAGATTTTAGCATTGCTTTTCATATCCAAAAGCAAACATATTATAATTAAAATGTGTTTTAACAGTACATGCATTTGCATTTCTTTCAGAAAAAGAAGCCAAAAAGATTCTATAGGCCTGCATGCAAAACTAGTTGTGCTTTTAAATATTAAATAAATACATTTGAATTAATAATAAATGAGAGATTTAGCATCTCTTTAAATTGTTAGTCAAGTCTCAAAATCTGGCCTCTGTAAACCGAAATTCTTGGTTTGAGCCAAGAATGTAAATGCTGAAGGATTTAAATATGCATGAAATTTTAATGAATTTACCAGAGTAAAAAAAAAAAAAAACATCAAACATTCTCTCAAACCCCATGAGACGTTTTCTTTTTGAAGTCCAGTGTTTACTTTTCAGGCCAGGATTCACCTTTATACTGCTGTGAACAGCAAGTTTTACTTTGGGTTTAACAAAGAAATACATCGCTGCATGCAAGTCAACATGACCCTATTTACTTCATTAATGCATAATCCTGGTCTTATTATTACAAAGAAAAAATGTTTGTCTTCATAATATTGTATTGAAATATAATGACTTTCTCCTCCTCTAAAACTGCTTTGTTTTTTGTTTCATGCCCAATAAAGCAGCGTTTCCATCCCAAGTGTTCAAGAGAACAAAATCGCCACTTCCTAGGAAATTTGCACAAAATATCTGCAATAAAATATCTGAAACTAGTCCACTGGTTAGTCCAGATATCCAATCACATCCACTGCTGAGGCAAAGTCACGCAAATTATTTTGTTGCACATTGAAGGATGTATTCGGTAAATGACCTGCAAAATTGAATTAATAATTCTATTGATTTTTTCTGCCTTGAGTTCACGAAGTTTCCAGTGTTTCTTTTGCAACTTCTTCCGTTGACAGAAAAATCTAAAATGGTGAATCATTTATTGGATAATATTATAAATTATTTGCGATATGGGTTAAGACATAAAATACAATCTAAAAACTTTTTGGCTAATCCCTCTCAAAAACTTTTATAAAGTTCTGGAGTACTTTATAAATATTTAAGGTCTTTTTTTTCTCAATTGCTTCCTTTCCTGCTCTGAAAAAACCTTTCTGCTATCAATTTACATGTAGAGTTTTGGGACAAAATGCAATTAGAAGGCAAGATTACAAAACTGTTGACGTTTGGCTTTCGCAAAAGTTCCTGCATTAGTGCTGATCTGGTGGAAAAGTACAAATATATTTAGGATCATGGAGAAACACTTTGCTCTCGCTTGATTTTCTCTTTCAGTCACCAGGGGCCTCATTTATAAACGTTGCGTACGCACAAAAGAAGGCGTACACCGCTCTCTACGCAATAATTGGTATTTATAAAAAGCAAACTTGACGGGAAAATGTGCAGTCCTTCACATTTACGCAAAAACGGGTGAAATGAGAAATGGCGACACCGTCGGCTGATGGAAGAAACACGTGAAAGTGTGTGAAACTGTAGACCGTTGTGTAAAAGAAATGGCAATACTGCCTCTCATAAATAACATGAAGACTTCACAAAGCAAGTCTTACAATTAACAGCCTACACAAACACCCGTTTGATCGATCTGCAGTGTAAAACAAACAAAATCAAACGAAGATTACAACAGAAATGCAATTTAACACATATTTGCAAAAATATATAAATATGTTCTGCAATAATATTAGCATGTTATGCAATTCATCCTCATAACACATCTGTAGCTTGTCAGATGCAATCAAATGGATGGTAATAAAATGCCATGATGCCATCACAATACGTAATGACGCACAATGGCTGATCATGCGCTTCACGCTTGCGCGTGAGTGAAGTTACGTTTCTTGGTTTTCCTCTGTGTTTGCCATGATTTCGCAATCGATGAATATTAACTTGTGGGCGTTTCACGTCTATTTATGGGCAACTATGGGCGTGACATGAAGCCGCAAAAGCTGCGCTACATTTAGAATTGATTGTGATTTATTAAGGGAAAACTGCGTAGGATGTGTGTGCGCACGGTTTTATAAATCCGAATATTTCTGTGCGTACGCACGTCCTATGTTTCATCCGTACGCCACTTCTGACGCAAATCCTACGCAAAGTTTTATAAATGAGGCCCCAGATCTCCAGAGGAAGGCAAAAGAAAAACCTCAAGTGTCTAGAAAGCACTGATGTACCATCTTTCCTAGTGTATTAGTCAAGCTAAATTTGGTTGGGCCTATACCTGGCTTTTGAATTAGATGTGCTGTAATTTTGACTTGCTTGGTGTAGAAATGAAACAATACACAACTCGATGCTCTTTGCATCTGACGACATTTGCCATATTTTTAAACATCTCTGAACAGAGAACAAAACCAGTGCCTTTGTATAGAAGTTAGTTTCTGCCATGGAACATAAAATAAAAAAGGTTACTCATACTCTGACCCAGTCGCCTTGCCATAACATGAAGATAGACTTTCATAGACTTTAGAAATAAAGTCATTGTGAGGTAAAAAGTAGCAATTACCTTTTTTAGTATTTGATTCCATGGTGGAAACAAGCTTCCTTTGCCTGGAAAACACACAAAAAAATAAGTTTGGAATAACTTTATATGTTTTCTTGTTTAATTCACTATGGTTCGGGGTCATTTTTACAGTATGTGTATTATGTTTTTATGTGTTATAAATAGTATGTGTATATTATTCCAACTGTGGAGACCCAAAGAAAAATTTCCAAGAGAATTCAAATTAATGAGAGTGATTTTGCCAGTCTTTCTGCCTCAATGATTTATTTAACTGACCTATCGCGTGTCTGTTCATCGTACGGTTGTTTTGCAGGCTTCTTCATGAAGGGAATATATTCCACATGCGTTTCCACAGAGTTCTGCAGAGACAAACAAGGAATTTTAGTTATCCTAGATAAACTATTTGTACATTTTCCATGTAAAAGCTCATGACAGAGTTTTCTTGAGTAGTTTTATATACTCACGTGTGTCACATTTTTGCCTGTAAACCCTCTGGAATGTCTTGCTTCATACAGTTCCACGCTTAAATATATATGCTTAAAGTTATCTCATCCACCTAATTATGAACATAAGTGTGAACATCAGCCCACTGCTGATCATATTCCTTTTCTTGACAATATGACATCATCGATTTAATGGTCTGTAAGAGATTAAATCTAATGAACAGTGCCAAACAGCTATCCTAGTTTTCCAATTATTAAATCCCCCATTGATAACCATGTGGACAGAATCCCTATTACTGTGATGATAAGCTTAGTTAAAAACTATAATGAAAAATGTAATAAGGGAAATGGCCTTTGTACTTAAGAGCTGCAACTGAGCACTTTGACAATTAGTCTATTAGAGCACATGCAGTCCGTTATTCATCTCGTTATACCAGCAGTTAACCAGGCTTGATCCCACTCAAGACACGCAAAGCCATTCCTCAAAAACTACAAGCACTTTTATGTCCCAAAAGTTGATTTTTATAAAAACTAACAGCTTTCTTGTTTTATCTTGGAACTTTTTTTTTTTAAATACCTGCATTTATTTTTGATACTTTCAGACTTTTATAATTATAGACCTTATGTAGCCCCGCCCCTTTACAGCGCTGCGCTCGTTGTCTCTTGACTTCCAGTCTGTATTTTCACAGCGATTTTGCGTGTTTATGAATGAACGGCTCGTTTTAAAATCTTCCCGGTCGACTGACATTTGTTAAGACATCTGCTTTAAACATTACAGTCCTCATGATAACTTTCGTTAACTTTACATTGAGTAAATCCACTTCAAAAGCTAATTACTCCTGGACAGCAGCACCATAGAAATATACAGAGCGACCGCAAAAACGGAGGTTAAAAGACAATATTCTAAAGATGGCGGCGCAGTCGTTTCTCTGGCGCATAAGGTCTGTACAGTATATGTTTTACCCCTGTCCCCGACTTTAAATTTTTAAATATGAAAATTCACTAGAAACATATGATTACATTTTAAAAGTATGATTGCCTATGTGAACATCACTGTGTGTGTAGGAGTGTTATGTATATATTTCCAATTAAGCTGTAATTTTGTCAAATGTGAAAATATTATTTAATTGTGTGTATTAAATGCAAAAGAGTCCAACAAATTCAAATGTTATTTCCACACAAAATGAAGAACAAAATACATTTGAGGCAGCTCATACTGCAACACTCCATATGCATTTTGGTAAATTTCATTTGAATAACCTGAGACATTCTATGGCTTTACAACAGTGCAAGACAAGGGACAAACTCCTCTAGTCTTCTGGAGACAGTCTATGCTGTATGAGTCAATTAGTTGTCCCTAGCATCCAAGAAAGCATTGTGCTCCCATATCCCAATGTCAAAAGAAAAATCTATGGTTATGTCTTATCTCCATACTGCAGCACTGCTCATTTCCTATAAGCGAAGTGTTATTGTAAGACAGCTTAGACTCAAAAAAGAAACCATTACTACACTGAGCCTGTTAAACTCAATGGGATTTATGATGTAATGTGCCTTTCGGTGGAAACCAATAGGATACAAATAACATGTATCCTACTGAATACAGTAGCTCTCAAAACCAAGTGGTCTTCCGACTTACACACCACTGAAGTCTTTATAAGCTCTCCTGACTGTAAAAATATTTATTTCATATTCTGAGGAAGCACTGCATGTATCATTCATTGAGAAGGCATTTTGAAAAATGTCCAAACTCTCCCCCCACAAACTTTTTGGGAAAAAAATCATAGTATTTTTTTAATTTGCCTTGTCACAGGGTGGAGGAAAAAATATAGCTGACTTCATAAAACAAACAAGAAAACAAGTACTCAACATCCGTTGTTCAGCAAATCCAGCAAACGTCACAGTGTGATCAATATTCATGACCAAAGTCGTGCCTGGCACAGCTTGAGTGCTGACAGAAAGTAAACTTCCTGTGGTGAGAAGACAAGAGAAGAAACAACATCTTTGACACACACACAAAAACTTTATATTCAGATGTTGCAACATGTTTTAGGCCTAATTGTTAAACTTTTCTGACAATTTTTATTTTTATTTTAGGGTTATTAGCACACTGTATTCTTACTTTTAATATAGCTGCACACATCTACTACCGATGAGGTCTTTGAAAACTGAAAATACTGAAAACTTTGAGGTCAGTATTTTTTAGTATATTCAGCATTAAACTGATGAAAAGTGACAAAGAACTTTATAATGTTACAAATGATTTATATCTCAAATACATGCTGTTCTTTTGAACATTCTATTCTATTCAAAAAGTCCTGTATCACAATTTCTGTAAAATATTAACCAGCACTGTTTTTATGATTGATAATAATAAGAAATGTTTCTTGAGCAGCAATTCAGCATATTAGAATGATTTCTGAAGGATCAGGCGACATTGAAGACTGGAGTAATGATGCTGAAAATTCAGCTTTGCATCACAGGAATAAGTTAGCCTACATTTTAAATTATATTAAAATAAAAAAAATTATTTTAAATTGTAATACAATTTCTGAATATTACAGTTGTTGCAATATTTTTGATCGAATAAATGAAACCCTGGTGAACATAAGAGACTTATTTCAAAAACAATTAAAAAAAATTACAGACCCCAAACTTTTGAACAGAAGTCTACTTATTTATATTCCATTTCTGTTAGGAATCTTCCTATAAGAAGTAGACATCAAGGCTGCTCGCTTGGTTCTAGAACAGTGAGCGCCCAATTATTATTATCCTGAAATCTCTCACTGTAAAGTAACATTGATAACAAGCCCCTCAAATAATGCGAGCAGGAGAAGCAGCGGGGATCCTCAGAGATGCCACAGTTGCTTCTACTTGCAGCATACGCAGTAATTAAATCCTAATAATGATTTATGAATAAAAATCTAAAAAGGCTGAGGGCTGAAACAAAATAATGCAAAAACTGTCAGAGGGCACTGGCAAAATTTTGTATGCAGAGCCAAAGGAACCGCTCGTGATTAGATTTCATTGTGTATGAAAATTATTTTTTCAATTCCTTTTCAACTCTTTCTTTAAAAAGCCACATTTTTATTCACCTTTCACCTGTAATTAGTAACAATGTGAACAATGGCTTTCCCCTCCTTTCATACACTGCAAATAATGATTCAAGCAAGGTTCACATTCTTGGATTTAGAAGCTACTGAAATTCATATGAGGATAAAAAGTCCGGAGACAAGTTCTCAGGGTTTCTCTGAGGTAGAGCAGAATGACATGACGTGGTAAAAGAAGCAGAGCTCAGCTCACTCTCTCAAAGCTCATGCCATGCCGTCTCAAGAATGTGCTGCAATTTCACCTGCTTTCGATCACTCGGCTAATTTGAATGCAGATCTGTAGTCAGTTCTGAAAAGGAGACTGACAGCACCATAATTAAACATCTTTACAGTGGGTCCTGCAGGTAGCCCTGTATGTCACAATTACTTTGATTGGAAAATTTGCTAAGAATGAATCATACCCAATGATATTAATTTGCATGAGTTGTCCGTGTATAGTTTTAGCACCGAATCCTCTTAAAGAGATAGTTGGAATGAAAAATTAATTCATCATTTAAAGCCCGTCCACAACAAGGACAATAACTATAACGATAAAGTTAGATAGATAGAGTCCACACCTCAGGTTTAATGATAACTGCACAGATGAACAATATTGTTGGAATCACTTTCATAATGATTTTTTATTTATTTTTATTTATTTTTTCAGATGATAAACAATAAAAACTTTGACAGCCAATCAGAATCCATCCTACTTTAATGAGCTCAAGCATTTAAAGTGGCAGACAGGAAAACTGCAGTGTGAGCTCATAATAAACAAAGTTATTTGCTGTGGATGCTAATATTGTTATAGTTATCATTCTTGGTGTAAGCTGGCCTTTACTAACCCTCATGTCATTCCAAATCTGCAGAACATGAAAGAAGATTTGGGATTGGAAAAAACAATGAGGGCCCTATTTTAACGATCTAAGCACATAGTCTAAAGTGCACGGCGCCAGTGCACTTAGGGCGTGTCCGAATCCACTTTTGCTAGTTTAACGATGGAAAAATTATTTAGATGAGTAATTGTGTTTTGGGCGTAACGTGCAATAAACCAATCAGAGTCTCATCTCCCAATCCCTTTAAAACCCAGTTGCGCTGGAGCCATGGCGGATTCGCTATTTACATGACGGAATTTGCAAGCGGAAAGACTGAACGCTTCTCTAGCGAGGAAACGGATCTGCTCGTGCGCGAGGTTGAAGCACACAAACAGACCATCTAGCAGGATTCCACCATATCTTTATGTACACAATAATAATATTTTACATTGTAATCCTTTTATTTTGAATATTTGCCATGTTTGTGTGCTGCTGCCCTGTGTGTAATAAGCAAAGTGTACGCGTGTTGTGGACCCGCCTATAGGCACACATTACTAACGCGCTCTTTAAATAACAAATAAAATATATTGGCCATTGACTTTAGACCAGGTTTTTGTGGGTCAATGGCACAGTTTATGATGAAAATGATAACTGCGTCAGGCTGAAACTAGCAAAAAAAACACTTGCGTTGCGCCTGGCGCTGCATTGCGCCACATTTTTCCAAATATCTTTTCCGTTTTGCAGAAGAAAGAAAGTCATACAAGTTTGGAATGATATGAGGGTGAGTAAATGATTAGTTTTCATTTTTAGGTGAACTGTCCCTTTATAAACTGAATATTTTGTGGTGAAAAAGAAGGGTTTTTTTTCTTGCACTGAATTACCAAATGTTAAAGTGGTGCAGCTGTTTAGTGAATTCACCTGAGTGTGAGCGTTCAAGAAGGGAAACCGCTAATAAAGCCACGATTAATGAGTTCTGTTAATCAACACATTCAATACCTGACATATCTAGGACATCTTCTCTCTTGCACAAGAAATACTGTCTGGATAGAAAAGGCTCAATCATATTGATAGAATTTTTCACCTGCACTCCTTCACAGCATTCCTAAGATCTGGACTCTGCATTCTGAACAACACGCTTCATTGAAGCATTTTTGCATCTCCATGGTCCATCGCACCCGTAGCCCTGTCGTCCACCCACCTTCCACGCTTGGAGCACGTAAGTTCAAGGAGAAGACGTTTCAAAAAGACTTCTACAGGAAGTGCATGGGAGCAGAACATTAATTGATTTGTTTGTAGCAAAACATTCTTTTCAGGCCTATAAATTCCCCAGCTCTCAATCATTGTGCTCTCCATCACTCTTCTCCAGCCGGCCCCTCACGTCTCAAGGCGTACAGGAATCTCAAGTGTGGAGGGGACACGGACTCTCCTCTGGAAAGCTTTGAATTCTCAGTAGGTGTCTGCACACCAAAGATGTGTGGTGAAATCCCACTGGGAATGGGAGAGCACGATCTATGCTTATTTTCTATTCATTGACATACCGCTGTACCGCCACAGCGTGCAACCTCAGGATCATGGTGTGCACTGGAAAAACAAGATGAGGTAAAGCTCTCAGGAAATGCACTGAAAATGCCCGACTCATGCAGATGGGAAAATACATTAAACAGCAAATATCAGCCTCAAAATTCATTGGGCCATCGATCAGGCAGAAATTGCAATTCTGTTTTTATTTACTCACCGTTCCATGCTGTTCCAAACCCATATGTTTTTCTTTCTTCTGTGGAACATTAAAATGAGATTTTTAAAAAGAATATTCATGCTGCTGATATCTGTACAACAGATAAAAATAATTGTCTGGGTTGGCGAGATTTCTAATTTTTTTTTTTTAAGTTTCTTATGTTCATCAAAGCTGCATTTCCTTGTTCAAAAATACAGTAAAAACAGTAATATAGTGAAATATTATTACAATTTAAAATAAGCTGTTTTCAGCAGCCATTACTCCATATAAATGGACCAGGTCTTTGCGCCATTCAGAAATGAATTGAGAATGACTTGAATTCAACTTTTGTGGAATTGAACTTGAATTTAATTTCAATTGACCCTTCGCAGGGAGCTTGATTGACAGGCGATCTAACCAATCATAATCCGCCATCCGCCATTTTGTCCGACAAAGCAGTCAGGAGAGATAGCAGATTAACATGGGAGGATCTATTTGGAAAAACGGAATGTAATGACACCTTTCCGCGGTTTAAAACAACATTCCTTCTTATGTTCATTCATGTTTATTTGATGCTATAAATGAACTAGAAGGAAGAGATGATCGGTTCACGAGCAGCTTTAACTGATGTTCTACAGCGATCTGTCAGACACATTTAAGAGCCACAAAACAGTATGTATCGTTTAAATTTCTTTTAAAAAATGACCAAATTTGAAAGGTGAGACTTTGTTTAATATGTTTAATATCAAAAGTAACCGAAAAGTAACCTGGTCTGTCCTGTCTGTCAGCGTGTTGTCAGTCTCCTCTCTGCTCCGCGATGTATTTTTCACTGCGTGAGAACATGGTGTGGCATGAGAGCAGCGTAGCTTGTCGGACATAGCGACGGTAACTAAGGGGGGCGGGTCTTTGCGACATTCAAATTTGAATTTAAGGAGGCAGAACTAAAATGCAAAGAAATGTATAAACTGTAATCTGGAACTAGAAAAGGAACATTTTGCCAAGAAAATCTTTAAATGTTGGAATGACAGTCTTGTTCGAAAGTTTTGAAAAAAAGTTTAAAACACATTTTCGAAGGTTTATAGGCCTTACAGACAGATATAATGATGATAGATAGACAGAACGATAGATAGAGCGATAGAACGATAGATGGAATAACAGAACTGGATGGATGAATGTGTGTGCAATAAGCAAAGTGTACGCGTGTTGTGGACCCGCCTATAGGCACACATTACTAACGCGCTCTTTAAATAACAAAAAAAATATTGGCCATTGACTGTCGACCAGGTTTTTGTGGGTCAATGGCACAGTTTATTTCAGTTGCTTCAAAATAGCAACACGCCAACAATGCGCCTGAACACTCCTCGTTTTCAGACCAGCATGCACATCGGCAAACAGATGGGCGCAAATGCATTTGCTATTTAAACAACGTGGCGCAGGACGTGAAAATGATAACTGCGTCAGGCTGAAACTAGCAAAAAAAACACGCCTGTGTCGCGCCTGGCGCCGCATTGCGCCTGGTGTATGATAGGGCCCTGAGACATTTTTCCGAATATCTTTTCTGTTTTGCAGATGAAAGAAAGTTTGGAAAATTCATTGGGCCATCGATCAGACAGAAATTACAATTCTGTCTTTATTTACTCAACGTTCCATGCTGTTCCAAACCCATATGTTTTTCTTTCTTCTGTGGAACATTAAAATTCGATTTTTAAAAAGAATATTCATGCTGCTGATATAATGATGATAGATAGACAGAACGATAGATAGAAGGATAGAACGATAGATGGAATAACATAGCTGGATGGATGGATTGATTCATTATTTTAGTAGTAGTACTACCCTGCTGCTAATTACATACAGATTAAAACATTTAAATGTTCAAACAGAGAAATGAACACATTGAGAAACAAACACACCCCAGGCAGGGAAAGCCTTGCGCACAAGGCACCGTCTCACTGTTTTCACACCAACAGTACGCTTCCAATATATGACTTTCACACCAGCTTATTAGAAGCACCAGAGAAGCAAAATGTTTTCAAATAATTATGTTCTCTGTTTTTACTAATAATAGTCTCACTAAGTTCATTGTACGTCTTTTTGTTTACTGTTATACATCCTACAATCTCCTGAAATCTACTCACTACACGTTCTGTCTAACTATTCCCTTTAGCCACGCCCATTTCATATTGTACCATATTACACAGCTAAATTTACCTCCCATTTTCACTATATCACCAAACATTATTGTCCAACTATGTTTTTATTTAAAGGGATAGTTCACCCAAAAATTAAAATTAGCCCATTTTTACACACCCTCAAGTCATCCTAGGTATATATGACATTCTTCTTTCAGACGAATACAATCAGAGTTATATTAAAAAATGTTCTCGCTCTTCCAAGCTTTATGATGGCAGTAAATGTTTCTGTTTTGAAGTCCATAAAACCGCATCCATCCATTATAAAAGTCCTCCACACGGCTCCGGAGGTTAATAAAGGCCTTCTGAAGTGAAGTGATGCGTTTGTGTAAGAAAAATGTCCATTGTTAAAACTTTATAAGGTAAAATAAGATTCCGGCCAAACGAACATACTATACGTGAGGAGGACTTTTATCATGGATGGATGCACTTTTATGGACTTCAAAACTTATAAAGCTTGGAAGAGCCATGACATTTTTTTTATATAACTCCGGTTGAATTCTTCTGTAAGAATGTCATATACACCTAGGATGAATTGAGGGTGAGTAAATTATGGGCTAATTTACATTTTTGGGTGAACTATTCCTTTAATGCCAAAGTGCCTTCAACAGAATCAGACTTAAACCAGGAGACCCTCTATATAAGAACATTTGATCCAAAAACATTCTTATGCTACATACGTTTTTCAGAGCACAGTAGGCTACAATTTTACGTAAGTTGAAATCTCCTTGAAAAAAAGTGCACAGTGCACTTCTTATACATTATGAAGAGGAGTCACTCTTGAAAGCAAGGTACAGTAGTTTGCTTTTAACTAAAATAATGATGTTGTCTGAGAGATTTCTGTAGAATAGAAATCAAGTGGATTTATTTGCATTAGAACATATGGGGAAAGTAGCTTTGAAGACTGTGAGCGTCGTAAAGTTTCAAGGACTTACAAAGGACTTTCTTTCATGTTAGAAAGATTGTGAAGTGTTATTACATGAGACAAGGTCTCTTGCTTAAAGATCTTTATAAAATAAAGTAAAAGTACAGTCAAGAGGGGCCAACATCATCAGACACAAATAATAAGAGAATATTGCTGTTTTTGTCCTACCTTTATGAACAGCAGTAAATGGGAGATGCAGCCGAGAAAAGATCAAATTTCTCCAACATGGAGTTTGCAGATGTTTGTTGGAGACATTTTTTGTGGTCGGTCATTATAAATGATATCGGACTTTCTGTATGGACTGTAAATAAAAAAGACATGTTAATAG
The DNA here is from genome assembly GCF_963993115.1 of Abramis brama. NCBI lineage: Eukaryota > Metazoa > Chordata > Actinopteri > Cypriniformes > Leuciscidae > Abramis > Abramis brama. The sequence goes on along the minus strand of NC_139976.1, from coordinate 5,534,824 downwards.
GTTAATATTCCTCTTCAAATAAAACAAAAAATAAATAGACAACTTAAAAACACATATGCATGTAAATATTACAGAACCAGTAGCGTCTCTTGTGGAGAGTCTACACTGGAAAACATGAGTAATGTCTCTACTGCTCTCTTCAGGTCAGCAGTGGTACTACAGTGACTTTGCAGCACAGTCTCTGGCGCCATACAGTGGGAAAAAAAATGAAACAGAGAGAATATTATTCAAAGAACATAGAGAAAACAAAGCTCTGTTTGATTTGCTCTTTTTCTCCAGTGGATTTCTCCACTTCCAATTTGATTCCTGCTAAACGGTTGCTTTAACACTAGAGAAAAATCCATCTCTCATCTGAAAAGCAATTCCAGCATCATCCACAGACAAAAATAAAAGCAGCGAGATGATTGAAATGTAAAGAGGAGAGTTTCCACTGGGGTTACTCTGTGTTTTGGGGGCCACTGATGAAACAAATTACAAAAGAGTTGAAAGCAGGAGGGTTTTAAATAAAAACTTGATAATCAGCATTAAACAAACAGATCTTATTGTGCATATAAAGTAAGAGATAATGTACAATCATGGTCATTATTGCAAAATACACCCGACAGGGTCACCAGGTCTTTATTTAGCAAAACTGTCAGGCTCATGTATAGGCTACATTACACCATCACATACGCAGCTACTTAGCAACATAATAAATATGGCCTAATATAAAATATCAACGTTTTTTTTTAAGAGCAGTAAATAAGATGCCAAATATACAGTTTTAAACACACACACACACACACACACACACACACACACACACACACACACACACACACACACGTTTAAATAACTAATAACTATATATAATTAAGTTTTTTTTTTTTTTACTGCTCTGTTGTTATGTAAGATATTGGCAATGCGTCATGGTATTGTTACCGTTGATTTGAAGCAGAAGTGTATATGCAAATTAGACAAAAAGACAAAGTTAGCAAGAGCCTGTTGATTTGTATTATTATTTATTTTTTTTCTCTGGAGAAAATGAATGGGAGAAGAACTTCTGGAAACAAGACCGCTGAAAATATAATCTGTAACTGTACTCCATGATTTTTATATTGTAAACATCATTCAACAATTTGCATTTTTATAGCTGTTTTTTGGACTTTTGTATATATCACCAAAACCGAACAATCTCTTTTATTATAAAAATTACAGGTAACATAGTATGTCCTTTGAACATTGGCATTAATCAAAACCATTATTTCAAGAGCAGATAAGCTCCAATTTGAGAAATGATGCTGGGTCCCCTTTTTCCCTTGAATATAATAAACCGTGGACACGCATTCAGCAATTCACAGTGTGCTCACATACATACACACTCACAATGCCATAGACCTCCAAGGCTGTCTCTCATCTCACTAAATGATGCTACAAATTGAGGAACAAAACTCACAGTCGTTTCCTCTCACCACAGTGCTGTGTCTAAAACATGAAAGGATCTTCACGGAGTCAGGTATCATTATAGTCATGAAAAGACTGTGTGCAACATTGTCATATCTTCACTTCCTCTACAGATCAGTCACTGTTGCTGATGGGTTTGTGGAGCTCATTACATGTCTCACAACACGGATCCACATCTATAAATCATCTGACCGCATTCTAGTCACCCAACTCTACTCTGTCAAGTCCAGGGGCTGCCAGTCTCTCCGCGGTCATGAAGCTAAATACTGAATCGTATTGCTTCAAGGTAATCCAATCAAAATGAGACGGTACACCTTGAGTGGAATTTGTTGCCGTTATTTGAGATAATGAAAGGGGACCAAGCATCTCCGGCGAGGAGATAAAATGCATTTTAGTGCCTCCTTTAACAAGAAGAAAATGGAAGTATTGATCTGTTCTGCCCCTGTGATTGAGTGTTTGAACAGTGATATGTATGCAGGTGCTCCCACTAGCTATGCAAGGCTAGAGAGAAAAAAGAACAGCATAAATGGTCCCAGCTGCAGTTTATTCTGGCCAACAACTGCCAAAGTAGAGACAGGAAAGGTCTGTCTGACCCCAAAAGGTCAATAATACCTGTTCACATTTAAATTGAACTTTGAACTTTAAATTGAAATTCTTCTTAAGTTCTTCCACAGAAGTATGCATTTTTTTTATTTAATTTTTTTATTAATAATAATAATAATAATCAAGCACTTGTAATATTTGCCATGTTGCTTTGTTTTTATGGATGCATGTTGGAGTCAGATCAACCAGCCTAAATGGGTCAACCCAGCCAAACTTTGATCCTTTGGTCTGACCTACATGAAACGCGACCAATCAGTTGTGTTTCCAAGTGTCATTAGAGAAGGGTTTACCTGAAAAAGTTGATAACACAATAACAGACTGGGGTGTTGTTTCACATCCAGCTGTAGGCTATAGAAAACAGAATAAACTAGTATGAAGTGTCTGAACTTTTTAATCAGAATTTCTGTCCATCCAAAAGTAATAAATACAGATTATTTCACAAATATGACACAAAAACCAAGTACAATTTATAATCCTGTTTGTGGATATCTACAATAGTTTACTTGCTACAGAGTGCCCCAGATAAAACTCATAAAATATATTTTTTTTAAAACTGATGCAATTAACCTGACAATCGAGTGATTAGGTTAGTGAACAGATTGGCAGTCCGTGGGCATGCTGTCTGAAGCTGAGACTACTGACCATATGACCTTGCCTGCCAAAGTAATAACAACACGACTATTATTTTAATATAATCCTAGATGGTAAATACATTTAAAATACACAACAATAAAAGCTACAATGCAAAACATCTGTCAAATCACAGCTGAAAAGGCTGCATGCACAAACAACAACAAACAACAAAACAATGTACATATTTTTGCACCATTTCTTAATGTACAAAGCTATACTGCGACACTTAGGCAATACACATATGCCAGTAAATACCAGTTAAATGTTGTATGGGTGTGAGGGAGTAAAATAGAGTGAGAAGGAAAAAGGAAGGGGTTGGCTCTCATTTGCTGACTGACTGCCCTCTCCTGGCCTCTCTGTCAGAGGAATATTAAACCGCATTTCATCTTCTCTTGGCTTTAATGAGGCTCAATAAAAATGCTCAGAGCAAAGACAGGGCAAGGTCAGAGCCAGCTGACATGCCTGTTCTTCAGAAAAATCCACCTGTCTCCCTGATCACCCTAAAGACTCCCTGTCCTAAAGATTTACCCTCCAAAGCCCTTAAACTTTCAGTTTTGAGACCCTTTATCATTGCCATGCATTCTAAAACAAGAGGGAAAAGACAGGATAAGGAAGTTATGCTGGTCTCAGCACTGCATGTCATCCAGACACTGGAGAAAGTTTGAATAGATTGACAATGTACATGAAACAAGAGAGAATACAGTACATGTTAAGCAGCAGAAATGGGCTGAACTCACACAAAAAAAACCTCCTTTTGCTTTGAGCATTTTACATTGCCAGAATGAAACAAGTACTTTAAAGAGGCACTGCTCCAGGTGTGCGTGTTCACTACTCACAGATCCTAATGTGTGTGCACTAACTTGGAACGGTATAAATAGAGGACAAATTCTGAGTTACCATACTTGGCCTTCATGTCACTTTTACAAATACCTCAAAGCAGAATGATTACTTGTGCAGTCTGATTTGACTTAAGGCAGGACATACAGCAAGTTTAAGCAATGAACACATTGGTTAGCAGACACCACTAGTTGCAGAAATATGACCCAGTATGTTAGGCAACCATTACTAATCAATAGCATTATTACATGAGTAACGAGTTATTGAAATGGAGGGGGAAAAAAACACCCACACCTGCTTGGTGTTTGTGCAAAAGAGTTAATACAAATAAGAGATGGAAACATTTGCAGATTAAATAAAGACATAATATTAAACCCACATGATGAATCAGCCATTTCTGCAGATGGTGTATTTACTATTGGTTACTAATACCATCATCTGCTTGAACAACTTGATGGAAAGCACCCAATTATAGTCTGTTAACTTTGAAAGAGTCACTTCACATTTGGGTGACGTGAAAGAAATAAAAGCTACTGATACACAGCCATTATTGTGAGAAGGGTCTGGCTGCAGACCTGCACTTGCACTCCCAGACTTGCACTCTCAGACCTGCACGCTCAGACACCAGCGCTTCCTCTGCAAGTGACGTCACTTGCAATCGACGCGTAGTGTTGTGTCGGATTGAGAACAGCTCCCAATGTCGTTCAAAAATCGTTTCTGTAAGTAGCCTATATACATATAAATAAATATATATCGTCGCTGTCTGGCGGAAACCTTGTATGTCCAAAGTTTGTCAATTTCATATTTTTTCACAAATCGATGCTATTGGTCAGTCCCCACGTGGTTCTGTTATTTTCACAAATTATTAACCAATCTAAAGTGTTGAAAATAGCTAGAGAGCAAATCTCTTAACTCCATTGGATACTTCAACTGTCTGAGAATCCTCATAACTCCACCTCTTCTTCACTTCGCGGCATTTTGTCTCCTCAGGATTGAAAGTCGCAGCGATTAAGAAATCCTCGTCGAGCAACACGTAAAGCAAGCCTTAACTCTGATTTTATCTGTGTTAAACTATGATATCAGTTATTGATGTATTTTAAATGTCTACTTATTACACGTGTGCATTTAAGTTTTAAAATGTATCTAATATAATACTTGAATTGAATTAAATGTTTTGGATACCAGCATTAAATTATTGTTTTTATTATTATTTTACTGACTCGAAGTTGGCACTGTGCATGTAAAATACCCCAAGTAGCAAGGTTTTAATTTATGGGAGAAAAAAGGTCTGCCTAAGTTACTGGCGCCAAGTAAGCCTATCTTTGGATAATTCTGTATGTTTTTTAGACAATAACGAGTGAAAATAGTTAGGTTAGATACATTTGAGTAGGCATGTTTTGTTAAAAATCGATAACTGTAATGCTTCGGTGCAGAAGGAAGCCCGTGAGCCACGAAGGTAAGTTTGCGTGCAGATTAGGCTCATTTCCGCCTATTAGACAGCCTAGTATTTTGGTATTGCATCACTCATATCTCTTAAACGTTTAAAATGGAGTTTAGGAAGATGTATGTAACAATCATTAAATATGAATAGCTCTTAAAGCCTTCTCTTGTCAAAAGGCTCAACGCGACCGCAGACTTTGATGAACACTGCTGACGGCAGCGACGTCTGTGTCCGTACTACTCTTATCAATGACAGCGTAACCTCGTATATCCCTGCTCCCAAGTCATAAATGTAGTATCTCCGATTAAACATGATTTTGGGGAAATGTGTTAATGTTGGTACACAACAGTATATGATAGCAATATAAGGTATAATACCAACTTTAACGATACGTTTAATAACAAAAAATATGCCGTTTTTTTTTTTCATGGCACCTGCAGCAGTGAGATTGGGGTTTAAAATACCACAGGAAACAACATTCCCATTAATGCAATTTATTGATTCAAGTTACATTTATAAGAGCACACCAGATTTATGCCATTTAGCACTGACATAAGTCCAAGGTACAGATAAATGTATAAGACAGTCCATTAGCCCTTGACAGATGAAAAGTCTCTCCAGGAGCTCCGGGAAGGTTTCTGGCCATAGGTGGTGGAGTCTGTGAGCTCAGATCTCAGATCACTGGTAGTGGTAGAGAACCTACTGGGAGACTTGGAGTCTTGAGATGGAGAGCTACTCTGTGATGCCACTGTACCAGAGGCCTGAAAACCTTGGGACCACCTAGAGGTGGAAGGCTGCCATTGAGACGGTTGGCTCAGAAACGAGGATCCACTTGGAGCAGCCGGTTTATACGGAAGAACTTTGGAAAACAAGGAAGCAGGGGCATACTGGCTGGAGATACCTTGAAGCTGAAGAGATGAGCCATCAGAAGTAGTGCTTCCCGTCTGCACAGGCACATCACGACTAGATCCTGCCAGCTGAGCACCAGCTCTACTTAGGGAGCTGGATGTATATACATTGGAGAAAGATTGGCCAGGACTTGCTGATGTAAGGGTAGAGAACCTACTGGGAGACTTATAGCCTTGAGTTGGAGAGCTACTCTGTGATGCCACTGTACCAGATGTCTGGAAACCTTGTGATGCCACTGTGCCAGAGGCCTGAAAACCTTGGGACCACCTAGAGGTGGAAGGCTGCCATTGAGACGGTTGGCTCAGAAACGAGGATCCACTTGGAGCAGCCTGTTTATACGGAGGAACTTTGGAAAACAAGGAAGCAGGGGCATACTGGCTAGAGGTACCTTGAAGCTGAAGAGATGAGCCATCAGTAGAAGTGCTTCCCGTCTGCACAGGCACATCACGACTAGATCCTGCCAGCTGAGCACCAGCTCTACTTAGGGAGCTGGATGTATATACATTGGAGAAAGATTGGCCAGGACTTGCTGATGTAAGGGTAGAGAACCTACTGGGAGACTTGTAGCCTTGAGTTGGAGAGCTACTCTGTGATGCCACTGTACCAGATGTCTGGAAACCTTGTGATGCCACTGTGCCAGAGGCCTGAAAACCTTGGGACCACCTAGAGGTGGAAGGCTGCCATTGAGATGGCTTGCTCGTAGGGAAGGAAAATCCACTTGGAGCAGGCTGACGGTACACTGGCACTTTTGCATCCAAAGCAGTAGGGGCATACTGGCTGAACAAACCACTATATCTGCCACTTCCATCCTGTGTGGAGAAAAGGTTGCCAGGACTGGCCACTGATGTAAGGGTAGACAACCTACTTGTAGACTTGGAGTCTTGAGATGGAGAGCTACCCTGTGATGCCACTGTACCAGAGGCCTGAAAACCTTGGGACCACCTAGAGGTGGAAGGCTGCCATTGAGACGGTTGGCTCAGAAACGAGGATCCACTTGGAGCAGCCTGTTTATACGGAGGAACTTTGGAAAACAAGGAAGCAGGGGCATACTGGCTAGAGGTACCTTGAAGCTGAAGAGATGAGCCATCAGTAGAAGTGCTTCCCGTCTGCACAGGCACATCACGACTAGATCCTGCCAGCTGAGCACCAGCTCTACTTAGGGAGCTGGATGTATATACATTGGAGAAAGATTGGCCAGGACTTGCTGATGTAAGGGTAGAGAACCTACTGGGAGACTTGTAGCCTTGAGTTGGAGAGCTACTCTGTGATGCCATTGTACCAGAGGCCTGAAAACCTTGGGACCATCTAGAGGTGGAAGGCTGCCATTGAGATGGCTTGCTCGTAGGTAAGGAAAGTCCACTTGGAGCAGCCTGACGGTACACTGGCACTTTTGCATCCAAAGCAGGGGCATACTGGCTAGAGGTACCTTGAAGCTGGAGAGAGGAGCCATCAGCAGATGCAGAGGACAGTGAAACAAACCTACTAGGATATTGAGAGATGCTCTGCAATGCACCAGATGTTTGAAATCCTTGCAACACCGCTGTACTAGATGGCTGAAAAACTTCAGTCCTAGAGGTTGAAGGCTGCCACTTCTGAGATGACTGGCTTAGAGACTGAGAGGATCCACTCAGAGTTGCTGGGTTGTACTGACTGGACACAGGCACTTTTGCACCCGAGGAAAAAATTGGAGCATACTGGCTAGTTGTACCTTGAGGCTGGGAAGATGAGCCAGAACTACTTTCCAGTGTAGGCACATATTGATGGGAAGCTGCCAGCAGATTTTGAGGCAAGGCCGAGGAAGCAGAAACAGAGGAACTCGGTGCACTTTGGGTGTGAGACATAGATGCATGGCTGCTGGAAATGCCACCTTTTACATACTGACGTGAAAGGGAAAAATGAGACCTGCTGGCATTCAGGCTTTTCTCAGCAAGCACATTAGAGGCCACTTCTTCCAAAGGAATGCTTCCAGTCACTGGAGCCTCCAACACTGAAGACTGGGCTCCCCGAGGTGAGGCAATCTTGTGGTCATGCCTTTTCTGGTGAGGCAGAACATCATGAGAACTCCAACCTACAGAACATGAGCACAGTAAATAGAGAGAAATTAGGTGAACATCTTAAAAAAAAAGAAAAAAAAAAGAAAACCTCATTAAAAGGATACCCACCTTTCTGTCCAAATGCGTGTTTCAAGAAGATCAATAATATCAATAGCATAGGGATCCTTGGGAGAAAATAAACAAAAGATATATAACTTTTGCACATTCAACATATGAACATCAGAAACAATTCAAATAAAGATTTAACTCACCTTTTCCACCCCACATCCATAGCAAAACTATTAACAGAACTACTTTAACACTAACAATTGAGTATGTTGCTCCAACCCAAAACAACAAAACATCTATGTATACATTCAAAATCAGGCATTTGTTTTTATAGGCCTATTTGTCCAATCAGCTCACATTTATAATTACATAAAATACTGTTCACCTGTGAACACTTAGTTGGATATTCAAATTTGTCACAAAGTAATTATAATCACCTGTCTCATCCTATACCAGCAATTACTCATCACATCAGGCCTGCACCATAAAGCATATTTATGTGGCTACCTGTAACATAAAATTAAAATGTGAAATTAATGCTATACATTGTAATGTTTTGAGTCATTAGTGCAGGAGATTGCACACACATTGCAGGTAACATGGAACTGATTCCCTCTGAAAAATGTCCACCTATTTCAGCTTAAAAATGCACATTTGTACCCAAAAGTTTTATTATGTGTTGCTTGGGGGAGAGAAAAAATAATAATTTCAGTATTGTTCTCTTTAACATATTGCCCTTTATACTAAAACACTGAAAATCCATTAATTGGCAGTCCAGCTGCATGGTCTTCTCAAACAGGACATTGAAAGTTTATTTTAACTTTAAGTAAAAATAATGTACTGGTTAGAATTATATTGCAGGCTAGGGAATCACACAATGACAATGGTTTGTACAACCACAAGGCTAAGCTGCATTGTTTGTTCAGGGAATAGTTGAATTACTTTTTTTCCCTTGAATATGGTGGCTTGTCAATAATCCAATAAAAGAATAGACAGACATAAGGGTAATAAAGAGGGCAATGCATTTTCACATTCAAATGTCTTTCATGCAAGCAAGAGTGCAGCTAGTAAACTAATAAGGTAATTTAATTAATTTACTGCTAAAAGCAGGTTATTCTTAAAAATACTGTAAACAAATGTTTTATTTAAACTATTGTTTGTTTAAGAGTAAGTGCAATTGTTATTTGTTGTTTTAATTAATCTTAAATGCTATCATAGTAAACCTATATGCATTGAACTATGCATATGAATATATTTTTATAACCTTTATTTTCAGAATAGACAAGAAAAAGCACTTTTTTTTAATTATGAAGTGTCTGACTTCATTTTAAACACTTGAAATGACTATGTGTAATACCGCTATAGTTCAACCATCAAAATGTAACCACCAGACCAAGAATTCTCAAATAATTTAAATAAGCCAAAATGTCAGTAATAAATGTGAATATAAAAGACACATTTTGGAGACCTTCTACTGTCATTACTGATACCTTATTACCCACAGAAAACAAATCAAATTTAAAGTATTTGTAGTAGTGTGCATTATATTTATAATGACCTTCACAATGTGTGTACTTACAATAGTGTTGTCTGGAATGCGTTCCTGCTCTTTGAGGCAGTGTGATGAGCCTGTGCTATTGTGTACCTGCGGTGATTATGCGTGAACAGTGGTTGCCATATGTTTCAGTTCATGCATCAATGAATATTTGAGCTTGTTATTGTGGGGAGATGTGTTGAAATGTTTAAAAGGTTTCCTCAGCACAACCATCAGGTTATCAAGGGAGTGCAGCAATTACCCAGAACCACAGGTGCATGTGTGTGTGTGTGTGTGTGTAAGAAAGAGGAACATAATGGCCACTTTACAGTCTCGGCTCAAAGCCAGATGAGGTGTGGGTCGACTTCCCCCCCAACCAACCGACGACTGCTGCTGATTAATATTTATGGATCTTTAAATAACAATAAGAGAGTTCTTCCTGTCCCCAAGAGCTTGGCAGTCACTCTGTCTGAAAAGCTGAAGAATCGCATTAATTAAAGCAAGTGGACGTGATCGTGGTACATCCATCATTCCCATACTCATTAATGAGGTCACATATCCAGGATAAAAACTCAAATAAAGGCGGAAAAATTGGCCTAATCTAATAACCTGCAATGAAAAGCAGTTAGTTGAGCTCTTTAATTAGGGCACAGATTCACACAAGATGGTTTTACATGCCAAATCACTGACTCTGAGACATTAAAGAAAAACAGGATTTATATTAATGGAAATGCACACTGCCGCATCCCAGAAAACAGCAAAGGACTAACACGTAATCATTGCATTTAAATAGTAAATACTAACAAATTTGAAAGAAAATTCCCATACATAGACATGTCTAAGACTTGGATCATGCCCAATGCCATTTTTATTGAAAATGGTTGCAAGCGAAGAGACACTCTCATTCAAAAAGCATTTGATTGGGCTTAACTTGGTCACAGGAGACACAGACACGTCAATATCAGGTGTACATTTTAATCTGTCTCGACTGACCACTTGTAATCAATCACCAGGTGTGCACAAGGTCTAAAATATGTCAGTGCAACCAAAACAGATTAGAACACAATTGGATTTATTGGATTTACTACAGCAAAGTTTCAAACTTGGATGGAATAAGTCTAATCCGAGTTCTCCAGTCCTGAGGTTGTGCAGGTTACAGGTGTTCTTCAGTGCTGGAATAGTTCAGTTTTCTCCTTTCAAGACAGACACCAGCTCGCCGTTCTCTTTCAGCTCCTGTTTAATGAAATAATCACATTTTCCATCCTTTTATCTGGAAGTATGATACAGTAAAAATAAAATGGAATAAATCTCAATTTGCATAGTATCCTTCCTCTTTAGCAATGGTTCTCCACTGGAGTGTCATGATACAAAAAGTAAAATTGTGTACATTTTATGACAAAATATCCAAATACAAGTCACCAAATACTAATTTTTAACAGTTCAACAACTTTTACTAACTTCTTTATGTAATGCATTTGTGCTATATTTTGTGTAACATTTATTTAAAATAATATCACTTTGGAGGATAATGGATCTAATGCATTGACCAACAATTGAAAAGTTGTTTTGTTTTTTCAGGTTCAGAGAGAGCATTGGCTGTAGAGCTCATGGTAAGCTTTATCTGCCCTCTGCTGGAGAAAAACACCCACTGCAGCACACAGTATATCTCACTTTTATAATGTTACAACAGCTCTATAGAGTGGGGCAGCGATGAGTATTTTTGTAGGCCAAAACCCGGAAACGAGTTAGCATCGTCCTGAAGTTTTTGCTTGAAATAAGGTCTGTGGTGAACAACTCAAGGCATTATCACGTTTTATTTTACAATATAAAATACATCAGTAATACCCTCTTGTGATTTTTTTTAAAGCTTAATACTTGTCTTGTAACAGGCGGTTGCTAACAAGTGACAATGGGACTACAGAAGTTGTCGGGGACATTAAATGTCATCAGCCGAACAGGTAAACTCATCTACTCATTAGATCCCTTTCACAGCCTCCTTGTGTTGAAATGACATAATTTGTTGTTTTTGGTTCATTTACATGTCAATCCTTCTGTTAAGGGCGCTCTCGGTCCGCTTGTTTGGTGTGCACCAGGGTTCAGATGGCAGTTCACACTTATTCAGATGAACCGCACTAACAGAGCAATCAAACCTAACATGCCAAGTGTGAACACACGCTAGTACTATATTACTGGAATCTATAATCATTCATTACAAATGCAATGCTACTTTTAGTACCTAATCCTACATTTATTTGTATTGTTGTTATGCGTTTCACCTTGACTATGTCCAGTCCTCCGATGAGATCCCCTTTAACATACAGCTGTGGGAAAGTCGGCCAGTTGGAGTACGTCTTGAGTCCTTGTCTAACCTGTGGAGACAATCAAAAGCTAAAAACACCAACAAACAAACTATTCATTTAGGGACATTTCTACAGTAAACAAAATCATATTCTAAACATAATGTTTTCATTTTTGTTCAGTTCTCAGTATATAGGGAGCTCACTAGGTTTTGGAACAGTCTTTCATGAAGTTGCTTTGGCAAGACAACATTTTCCAAGAAAATAAATAGAAATACAAACTTCAAACTGACTGAACTCTCACCTCTTCATCTTCCAATATGTCAAATGTATTATATTCAACACTGAAATGTTAATACAAAAAAAAAATTACTTTAATAACATGCATTTAGGCTTTTAATAATTCATAAATGTTAAGAACATTCTCTAAAATAGCTTTGTTAAATTACACTGTATGTGTAGACAAGTGAAAAGTCTCTCACCCGGAGCTGTTCATTATTTCAAGTATCTGACGGCTGAATCCACACTTGGCAGTCTGAGTATTCACAAAGACATGAGTTAAGAGGATAAAAATGCTAGAACATTTTTCATCTCATGAAAGGCTGCAGTGAAGTGATGCCCTGCGCTTGAAAGCCAATCAGAGGAAGCAAGGTTTTAACAAAACACACGCAGACTACTGGAAAAGCTCAAAGCACAGAGTACATAAGACTCGAGTGGCTCCTCTGGGCCCAAACCAGCACAGAACCAAACTTTCATTTAGAAACTTACAACTACAACCACCTAAAAAAGATATTCTGAAGTGCGTCTCAATAACTAGGGGAGAAAGAGGAGTTAATAGAACAAGAGAGACAGAGAGAGAAGCCAGTCAGACGAGAGGAAAGAGAGATCTCATGGGGAAAGACTTTAAACTACTGCAAAGAATGTCTTTCATGTGTGAGTGTTAAAAGATCAATACAGTTATGAGGAGAGAGGTGAGGGGTCTTTCTCCTCCATTAAAGAAAGACAAGTAGCTCTATCAGTGCTGGAGACGCCTGACATCGATTTCCAGAACCTCTTTACCCCTACACGCCTTCTCTTACTGTACGATAAAGGAAAAGATCACCCCAAAAACCTTCTCTTACTCACCTTTATGTCATTCCAAACCCACATCATTGGAACCCACTAACTAAAATAAAATTAAAACTGAAATAAAATAAACTAATTTTTTTTTTTTTTTTTAACTAATAAAATGACAAAAGCACATAAAATTACTAAATTAAAATTTTAAAAAGCAAATCTAAAATTTTAATAATACTATATGAATAAAACTAAAATAACACAGAATAGTAATAATAATAATAATACATTTTTAATATGATATTTGCTAAATAAATGTTGCATAAATGTTCAGTTCATCAAAATTTACCTTTACTTTCGGTTGAATAATTAAGAGAATTTTCATTTTTGGGTGATCTATCCCTATCCCAATTAACAACCTCTGCTTTCTCCTCACTCTTTTAAACTGTGTTTCTGGAGAGAAAAGATGTGAGAGAGAGAGATAAAAAAAAAGGAGTATTTAAGTTCACCCACCTCTTTATTGCCTTTCATGAAGAGCATGACGGGTGATTTATTGATTAGAGATTTCAGCCTGTCAGAAGAGAGAATGGTTAAACAAGTCCAGTCATTCAGAAGCAGGCGATTGAGCGTGCGTGTATCTGTCTTTACCGGTTTTCCAGCGAGACGGTCTTGGGGAAAGTATTCTCAAGTTCACCAGACTCGACCAGCTCCTGTGGAGGATATAAAATATCTTTGAATCCAAACTCCCTTTCAACTCGACACACACATCCACGCTCAAACAGCTCCCTGCTGAGATATTTTACCTCTCTGTAAAGGTAAATTCACTATCTTAATGAGGAAGGGCCTCTAGGACTCCTGAGAGATGAGACGATGGATGCTGGCTAATCTAGCCCTCCTCTCTCAGCAGGGGCGCTCTGCTTGCTTTAAGCAGAATGAGCTCGCTGGGAATGTAAGCAACATACAGCTACTAACAGCTAGCCGAGAACACACACGCCGTCAAAAGTCCAGCAAACACTTACCATAATATACACACGGGATAAAACGCACAACATCAAGTGATGACGAAACTGGTGTTGGGAAAAATCACGAAAATATCTAAGGGTGTGTTCACACTTGGCGTGTTTGGTTCGATTAAAACGAACTCTGGAGTGATTGCTCTGTTAGTGCAGTTCATTTGAATAAGTGTGAACGCTGCCATCTGAACTCTGATGCGCACCAAACAAGCGGACTGAGACTTGAAAAGATGGGTCTCGATACACTTCCAAACGAACTCTGGTGCGGTTCGACTGAAATATGAACGTAACACGGAACAAAGAACACCGAAAACAGGACATGGCGTCACAAGATGCAACCCTGCTAAAGCATACCTGTTTTTTCTCGTCATAAGCTATGTTTCCATCCACACGTTTTTATCCGAATTAAGTGATATCGAATGAAAAATGCCTTATGGAAACAGTAAAATTCGATTGAATTTCATGAATATCGACTCAAATGAAATGCGTTCGGTCTCATCGGATTTTATCTTGATCGATATACGGCTTATGCGACAAACGTTGATGGAAACGTTATTTGTATAATCCATTTTGTCTAGCAAAACTTTGTTCGCAAATGTTTGCTTGAATGTTGCGCAATTCGGTGTGAAAATGAATGGAAACACCTTAAAATGTCTCAAATCAATTCGATATACCAATTTGATCGCAAAACAGCATGTGAAGTCATTACGCACAGGTTTTTATTCACTTTAAAGCCGTTGGATGGAAACACACTTTCACCAGCTTTATTTGCATGAGTTTTTTTACCGAACTTCAGATAATTCGATTGACAAGTGGATGGAAACTTAGCTATAGTCACAATGTTGCCTGTTACAGTTCGGTACAGGCATCAGAACCACAGATCTTCGTTTGTGTGTGACGGAGGGATTCCTGCCACTGTTTTATAAGCTCTTCATGAGTTCTCAGCTGGTCAAAATACCAACATAGGTCAGCTACACACATACAACGAGCACATTTAGCCCAGCACACAGCATTGTTTTGGGTGTCCAGTAAGTTCTCTCGTGAAATATACTTAATAAAAGCCAACCAATCAGGTTGTGAACATATACCTATGCCTTTGAATTCGGTGTTAAAATGGCAATGTGAACGCTAAGCGGACCAAGCGTATCGAACTACAAATGTGAACACACCCTAAAAAACTCTGCTATGGTCTTATTTTCATTGAACGCAATCATATTGTTATTGGTATATAATTGTTATCATATCGCACCTTCATGATGTCCAGTCCACCGATGAGATCTCCCTTGACGTAGACTTGTGGATAAGTGGGCCAGTTGGAGAAGACCTTGAGTCCCTGTCTGACCTCTTCGTCCGAGAGGATGTCAAAACTGCTGTACTGTACATTGTGGTCCTTAAAAATCTGAATAATCTGACGACTAAAGCCTGCAAAAAAAAATTAAAATTAAATAAAGACAACAAAAGGTAAAACAAAATATTATTACAGCAGTTCATCCCGTTTAGTTTGTGATTTTTACTAGCTTGCACTTATTTAGAAGCTTTGAAGAAACTAAAAATTATTTAATGAAAGCAAAAAGTAAATAAACCTATTCATTCATATTCATATTTGTCACTGCAAAATTAAAATGATTTTATTAAAAACACTATTTTAAAGTTTTGAAGAAATTGTTTGCTTTTATAAAAAAACTTTACATTTATAAAGTAAATACATACACTTATTCATTTAAATATTTAATATGATAGTGTTAATTGAGTATCAAGGTATTATTATAGTTTTTATTAAAATTTTGACTGTTTATTTTTATTTTTTTTATATTAATTTTAATTTGTTAGTTTTAGATTTATTATTGCTTTTTTGTAAATTGTATTAGTTTTTTAAATGTCTAGTTTTTTATTAAGTTTTATTTCATTGTTAGTTATTTTAGCACATCAAGTTAAACTAAATGAAAAAGAGAAATGTTTCCTTGCCAACTAGCTAAAATAAAGATTTTTTATTATTATTTATTTTACGTTTTTTTTTTTTTCAGTCAACATTTATTTCAAATAACAAAAAACTATTTTTTAGGATTTTAGTTTTAGCCTTAATTATAATTGTAATACATTTAACTATAATGACAACAAAAAACGGTCATCTGTTACTGAAAATGTAAAAAAAAAAAAAAAAGCCATACAGTCACAGTGAGTAAAATTTTAAGTGAAATCATATTTACTAATTTTTAGATACTACGCAGTATTGGGCAACACAACTGAAAGCTGGAACTCGCAGAATAAAATTTGATGATTTCTGAATTTTAAATATAAGTTCTGTTCTTATGAGATGACTACAAGCCAAAAATGAGAGAAGATAAAAGAGAGAGAGAGAAAGAGAGAGAGAGAGAGAGAGAGAGAGAGAGAGAGAGAGAGAGAGAGAGAGAGAGAGAGAGAGAGATATTAGATGGGAGGAGACAAAGAGAACAAGACGCAAGAGAAACGGCACACAGGGAGGAGGAGTGAGCGAGAGAAAGAAAGAGAGAGATAGATGTGCAAGGTGATGTGTAGAGTCTGTGTAGCCCCTGCAGTAAAACACCCATTTTCATCTTGTGTGGCTCATGAGGGAATTCATTATAAAACAGCTTCAGGCGTCTCACTTGTGCTTATGCATTTGCTGGTATATTAGCTCGACTCTATCAGAGCGGGCAAACAGGCGGGCAGCTGCTTTCTCTGGCTCCGGGCGAACTCCACCAGACATGCTGCATTGATTGCCGAGTCCTTTACCCCTCTCTGCCTGCACCTACAGGGGACGAAGACCGCTCGCTTTGGCCCACTCTGCTCCGGGAGAGGGGCGATGTTACAGCCTCGTTCCTCTTTTGAAGGACAGCCCACTCAGAGCGAGAAAGGCTAAGAGATCTGAATTGCTATACGGACCTTTAACCTTTTAATTTGACAAGCATAACTGCTTTAAAGTTAGCGTTAGCCGAACACTTGTTCATTTGGCTCGACGCTCATATTGGAACGAAAGAGCGGGTTTACGTTTAGAACCCAATGCACGCCACCGACAGGCATGGCTTGCTCTCTGTGCATTATTTCTTGATTTGGATATCAGCCAAGCGAATGAGAACATCAATAAGTTCCAACATTATAATATCTCCGAGCCGGGCCGACCCACTGACACCTAGCATGGCTTCAAATAACATCAACGGCGCCAAGCAACAGGTTTCGGGCTCAGAGACTAAGCAGCGTAAACTCCGAGGATCTTCTATTAATAAAGCAGAGCTGGAGGAGCTGGCAGCCGTTGAAAGCCCAACATCACGTTTGAGATTAGAGTTCAATATGGTTTTTATTTTGATCTCAGGATGGCAAACGCCAGCCTTCCCCCAGACCTTCCTCTTTACACAGCCAAAACGTCAAACGCTAAACTGCGCCTCAGTCCATGACGAAATATGCTCTTTGAACTATCAAAAGTATTTTGTTTTGAATGGGTGAAATTAATATGAGGATATTTTCCAATGCTGAACCACACATCTTTGACATGAGGAGGAAGTGTTAGTAGGAGGGAAAAAGCAAGCCTGAAAATCAGCAAATCAAACAGAAATCAGCAAGATCAAACTGACAGCCTGAAGTTAAACACAAACTAAAGACTAACATACTATTAAGTTATTAAGCTGTCACTGTGAAGATTTAACTTGGATGTAAAAAAGCAGAACAAGTTCCTTATTTGGAGCGACTGCTTGTCGGCCAATTGTTGATTAACCAAAGTGGTTGTTCACTCTTTTGTCAGCTTCAAAATCCACCAGCATCCTTTTCAACAGACTGTTAAAAAAAATATTTGTTAGGTAATGGAAAGCTAATAATTAAAACGTGAAAATGTCAAATTAAAATCTGCTGTAGCTCAAACAGGTCATGGGTTCGATTCCCAGGGAATGCATGAACTGATAAGGCGTGCACCTTGAATGCAATGCAAGTTGCTTTGGATAAAACACATTAATGGAATATTTGAGAAATATTTTATTTGTTTAACTGCATGTCGTGACATAACCGACTTCAGAGAACAGTGAACATGTGAATGTGTTGTTGAAATATCAATTTAAAATCTCAGGGGGGACTTCAAATAAACATTTTAGGTTAAACAAATTGGGAATCCCTGCCACACGCACAGCACAAAACACATAAACCGTGGAAGAAGCTGTGCAATGTGACAAAAACAAAACTAGAATGTATCCTGTCAAGATCAACAGGTTAAACAGGCTGTCTTTCAATTAGGGATTTAAATATGTGGGCTCATTAAAAAAATTATATTCGATTATTTGTTCATTTGAATGAACTTTAACGAGAAAGACGTCCTTTTCTTTATCATTACGTTTTTGTCACCATTTCTAAACAAGCTTATGTTTAGGCAATATACACAACAAGCTTACAATATATATTTTCTTTTAGACGATGTGTGTGAACAAAAAAACAAAAGCATTTAAGCTCAAGCAGAGCGAACAAAAAAAAAAACACTAATAAAGATGGGCCAATTATCGCACAGAACGTACATACACTTGAGTCGGTATATGGTAATCGTTTATATTGTTTCACATGTTCATGTTGAGAAAAACAAGAATATCCACATGCTCGGGTGAAAGTCGGCTCCTAAGCTAACTAAGCTAAGTTTCTTACAGCGCTTACTTTGTGTTTTCTGTTCTTAAACCCATCTCCCTCGACGAAACTTAAAGGAAGAATGTCTCGAGATCAGGTAAGTTATCTTCTCGGCCCGCTCGTGGGTACAGCTGTGCTCACCTGTAGTGAACGCAGTGATGGACAGCTGTCTCTCCTTATTCGACTGGTCAATAACGATGGTTCAGTGTTTGGATTTTATGTGATTTCTCATTGTGGTTGTGATATTATAGTAACTCAATATAGTTTCACTCGACAATGTTTGCACACGTTATCATGGATCACATTTACGACCAGCAAAGCAAAATATTACAGATTGAATAATTCGTGCACATCCCTATTTTTAATCAGTGAAAACTTTAGGCCAAACCGAGCCAGATTGGACACCAGTCTCAGCACTCTTTTAGTAGAAAAGTGGTAGCTGGGATATAGTGGCACAACCAGACACATGTCCTTTGCACTCAAAACAAGTCCGTCCCGTTCACTCCACCACCAGCGGTTGCTCTAACTAACCCCCTGACCCCGTGTTAATTTATGCGAGTGTGTGTTTGCGGGTGTGTTTACCACAGCGAGGCTCCTGGGGCGATCCCTTCATGAAGAGCATGCAGGGTGCGGCGTTGATCAGCCTCTTCAGTCTCTCGTTGAGATCCTCTTTAGGGACGTCCCCCACCCCTGCAGCCCCGCCCCCACTGGACCCCAGCCGCTGCACCTTATTGGTCAGCTCAGGGGCATGCGCACCATCCAACCTGTCAATCTTCTCACCGCCCTGAGGGGTGACGGTAAACAAATAAATAAATAAATAAAAACACTCAAGAGTGAGTAGTGATAGATTGAGAGGGAGGGAAAAAACAGCATTAATTTTTTAGGATGCTTGCCAGTTTGTTTAGATTGTTTGCAGGGAGAGAGAGAGAGAGAAAGAGAGAGAGAGAAAACAGGCCGCAGGCTCTCCTGGTTCTTTGACATGTTACGCCAAGAGAGAGAAAGTCTTGCCAAGCCGTGTGTTTGTTTAACCTCCGATTATTTATCAGTTGCTTGATTCTAACACGAGGAGATTTTGCAGCTCACATTACTTGATCGTTAAACTCAAGCTTCCCAACAGACTCCGTTTTTCTAACCTCGTCTCCCTCTGCTAAATAAACACAAATAACTATCGCAGCACACCTAACATAAATGAAAGCTGTGTGTACAGAAAAACCTAGACGAAATCTGGCACAAATCAGCGCGGTTTAAGAAACATAAAGAACACAGTGTATTAGTGGACTTCATGCTGTACAGAAATTAAATAAATTCTGAAATTAAGACTCCACTTACTTTCTTAATAAATTTAGCTGGTTTTATTTATTCATGCATGGTTCATCAAGTGCACTTTATTGTAAAGAAAACAAATGGACCACTTGCACTAATCTTTTTGAAATAGTACAACTAATTTGTTTCCCGTATCTTTTCATTGTGCTGTAGTCACCTAGTTGACTAAACGCCACCTAAAATGATTGTCTGCAAGATTAATTAAAAATCTGTCCATTTTCAGAGACAGGAGAAGAGATATTCTGAGACACAACTGTTTGTTTGTTTGTATATATATATATATAATAGACTTATTTAAATCACATATATATATATATATATAGTATGTAGAAAGTATGTTTCTCATTTGTGGCTGAATTAACCTCCTACTCATATAATCATAATTTTAGGTCAGTATGAGCCCAGTAGACGTCAAATGTGTGAGTTTTACCTTGAAGAAGAGGAAGGTGGGAACTGAAGTGATCTCATACTTCTCAGAAACCTCCGGGACTGCCTCTGCCTCCAGCTAAAGAGAGAGAGAGAAAACTACTGTACTAATGATTGTTTATAATTCACATTAATAAAACATCACACACATCAACATGTCAAATATAACACACACACTGAAAGTTTACAAGAATAATTATTTTATTTATTTTTTTACATTGAACTGAGAACTAAAACTATCTAAACTCAACTGCTTCAGCTCTTACATGTAGTGATGACAGCCGATACTGGCAGTCAAACACAGTTTATGTTGATTTTACATTTCTGATGATCTTAAAAACATTATGATCTAAAAGCTTATGGTTAAATGGTTGAAATTAGTTTTGTAGACACATAAATTGTGTCTACTGCCTACGCATTAATTTCTTAAAAGAACTAAAATATTAAGCAAAGACAAATTATCATATTCCATGCTTATTTTAAGGAATCCAACATAATTTATATAGAGTTGTTGCTTGAAGAACTCTTCTGCTCTGTGTGATGAAAGACAGTATTAACCCTTGACAGAAGGTAACAATTCTCTCTGCTGGTTTAAGAGCCATGAGGAAGGTAAAGTCATTCACAGCCTGAGGCAGTTCAATGCGCTCCACTGGGAAGCGGAGCAGAGGGAGGAGAGCACACAGGAAAATTTGCAAGAATAATGGCCATTTTCAAACAGGTATCTCAAACACTCTCTGCCATCTGTGGTTGGTCAGTCAAACAGAGAGTTCTAACCCAAAACTCAGCCATTGGTTGAGGCATTACTGGTGGGCTGGTTTAGATGCTCAAACAAAAAGAGCAACATTCTGAACACTTAAAAAAAAAAATAATAATGATAATTTAATAAATACATTTAAAAAGAATGAAATACTAAATAACCAGAAAAAAAATATTTCTGGAAAAAAAGAGATTGAATAAAAAGTCAGCATGAAACGGTAGCTGTGAGCATCTTATCTTCCGTATTGTGACGCACATACGAGTGAAACGGCTTCTAGGATGAGAAAAACGTAGGTTGGGACTTGATTTTGCCCATCAGGAATTTACTGGATCGTTATCGTTTGCTAATTGCTGCAATCTCATTTTAATTAAAGATTACAAGTGCATATGAATTTAAAAAAAAAATATGTGCACGGATAAATCCTTTATAATAAACACAGTGATATTCCACAAAAAAATAAAAAATAATAATAATAATTATCACTTTTGATTTCATGGTGACTTAAAGATCCAATGGAAATACTTTATATCTAATTTATTATCTAATTATTATAATTTATGTGAGAACTAAGTCATAGGTGTAACCATTTAAAAAATTTTACCTTGAATGTTTTTGGTTGCATTTTTGGTTTGAAATTAAAATAAAATGTTTACATTATAATTTCTTTCAAAGCAGACATCAATTTAGAGGTCCAACATTTGCCTTTCTGCAAACTGGCCAAATAGCAAGCAAAAAAATAATAACTTTGCAATGAGAAACAAAATGCATTATAACAATATGGCATATTCAGAACATGGTTCTGTTGCTTACAGCAGCCAGACATGTACATTTCTGGCAGCTATTGGTGTGAGTTTGAGGCTGTTGGACTCTTTGGGAAACTTGTCTGCCAAATTCCACTAAAGATACAAATACTGCACTTTAACATTGCCGTATAACAATAGTTTGCACAAATTAATCATGATATTTATTGGCGAAAATATTGCCAGACAATAGCAAGCTATTGA
The DNA here is from genome assembly GCF_963993115.1 of Abramis brama. Lineage (NCBI taxonomy): Eukaryota > Metazoa > Chordata > Actinopteri > Cypriniformes > Leuciscidae > Abramis > Abramis brama. Next base: position 5,512,832 of record NC_139976.1, on the reverse strand, counting down.
ACTACATTGCTGTAAGAGTCAATGGTTCCCTTTACCTTCACAAACATGGTGTGTTTGTGCTCTTTGGCTAATTCTGCCATCACATCGTTCATCTGTGAACACTGCGGAGCCCATGGCGCGAGGAAATGGACAACGGTGAGGGACCTGAAAGGTAGAAACGAAAATAAGCTTTCAAGAAACCTGGATCACAGACTTTGAGATCTACATTTAGGAAGGATTGTCTCAGGGAAATACACTTTTAAAGCAAATCCATGAAGAACTGAATTACTAGTTTCATTTAAAAGTGCATTTTATACTGTAATGTGGAGAAAATTTTAATATTTTTTTTACATGACAATGAAGACAAGAAGCTAAAAAAATTACCAATCAAATAAAACATGAATACTTACTTCTTATTTGTCTTTTAGCTAACATTATAAATGTCCTTTTAGAAACATTTTTGGTTTTAAAAGGTACAATATGTAAGAATTTTGTATCAAAATATCCAACCACTTGCACAGTGTTATATTTTTCTTTCAATTGTGTGCTTACATTATCCTAAATGTTTCCAAGAATTTGTAAATTCAGAAATTCACAATTTTAAATAGTGCCCGTCCCTTGTAATTTGTCGCCTGTCAATGACGTAATATCCGCGTTAACCCTGGTTTCCGCTTGTACTGCCATAGTAACCATGGCGACAGACATGGACAACTGCGTTACGTCTAGCGGCACACTCACGCTGTTGTTGTTTCGTTCAACTTCAAACATTATGGACCATGGCAAGCAGACTTTGGGACAAAAGGAGAACTAAAACGAGGATCAATATCGGCGTGGCGTTTTCGAGATGCCTGCGACTAACTTCCACTTGACAGAGACGCCGCTCTTGCATGCACTTTATTAGACAGGTGAGCAAATGTACATAAAACGATTCAATGTTATATAGCTCAACATGATGAAATGTTAGAATATGATCAGTATGTTATTCTAATGTTGATCTAGCTTACTGCTAATCTCATACAGCCAACAAACTAACACACATAATAACATTATAACTTTCAACACACTCAAATGCAGTTTAGTGTGATAGTTTAGACCAGGGATGGGCAATCCTGCTCCTGGAGGGCCACTGTCCTGCAGAGTTTAGCTCCAACCACAATTAAACACACCTGAACCAGTTAATCAAGGTCTTACTAGGCATTCTAGAAACTTCCAGGTAGGTGTGTTGAGGCAGGCTAGAGCTAAACTCTGCAGGACAGTGGCCCTCCAGGACTGAGATTGGACACCCCTGGTTTAGACCAAGTGAAACAGCGCTGCGTTACCTCATAAGTTTAATTCGTCAAATAAACTGACCTGTGTGAGTAGTAATTCAGCACTTGCGGGTAGTTCGGTAGAATTAAACATCCTTATTCCTTTAAATCCGCGGGACTCGCGTGTGGCGCTGATATCTGTCTCTTATTAGCAATCGCGCCCTGCTTCACACCACAGTCATGTTAAAAAACATCAATGTATTCACTCATCCATAAACATTATTAGATCCTTTGGCATGATGACATGTTCCATGATTCCACTTATCACTGCGTCATCAACCTACGCCTTTGTTATTGTAAGAGGTTAGCGACCCCTAGCGGCGAAAAATATATTGTAGCTTTAAAGCTACACTGTGTAAGATTTTCTAGCAGTGAAATTGTATATGACTACCAACTGAATATTACTTTCTAGCCCCTCCCATTCCGAGGGCGTTTTAACTCCTACGGTGGCCGTATTATTCCAGTCGTGAGTAATCTCCCCCTCGCATTCGTCACGGTCCCACTGAGTGTAAAAACATAAAAGGCGAAGCTTGAATTTCCAGGTATGTCCCGCTTTGGCTAATGTATTTTCAAGATGGGGGCGCAACATGGCTGCCGCCATTCGAGCGACTCGCTCGTAGGGCTGGGGCGGTTACCGCATTACCGCAATACCGCGGTCACATGATGCCTACCGCGGGTCTGAGCTCGTCACCGTCATCACCGCAAAAAAAAAAAAAAAAAGCATTGGCCTGCACATGTGTGCACGTTGTGTCTAATTACATTGATTCTAATGACATGGATTGTGTCTAATGACATTGTGTCTTACATAAGTTTTGTTTAGAAAACCTTGAATCTAATGACATGGATTGTGTCTAATGACATTGTGTCTTACATAAGTTTTGTTTAGAAAACCTTGAATCCATCAAAAGATGGAGCACATCCGACCTTTCGCGAGTTGGGGAGCGCAATGTTCCATGACACATAATAACATTCCATTCGTATTGACTATTAGGCCTATATGAGAGAGTACCTACAGACATCCCAAGTCTCCCAGAAGTTGGCCCGTTTCGGTAAGTCAACCAATCAGTTGTCAGTGTGGGTGGGCTTTTATCTCTTCTTCTCTGACTGCGCGCGCGCCTCCCCAAGTGGACGAGGCATTTTATGCTTGACGCGCTCGCCGTATACTATTCTTTGAAACGACAGCGGGCGACTCGTCCTCTAAACCATCAGGAATCAGCAGTGAGAAGAAGTAATAAGGTACACTCGTGAATGTTTATTTTAGAACAACACTTTAGTACACCAAACTACAAAAGAATCGTGTAAGCAGTAAACCTTGAGATTATTAGGCTACCTGTGACATTAGAAACGTAACCTACAACTTAATTAACGTTATCTTACATACAACATTTTCATTTAGTTTTGTGAACATTTTTATAAAACATGGCTATTTATTTGTATTTAAAAGGCTTATGTCTACTATTGTAGGATTATTTTGTTTATTAGACGCAAGAACTGGGTGCGGGTGCTGTGAGATGTACAGATATACATATACCGCGGGAATTTCTTGCTTTTCAACCGCGGTAAGAAAAAATCCATACCGTCCCAGCCCTACTCGCTCGGTATGTATTCTAAATGGCAGATTCTACGCTTACGAGAATACTTGATTAGTTGGTGGAAGTAATTACACATGAATGAGCACATATAATTTTGAAAGAACAAAGTGTTTTTTGCTAAGAATCAACTTTAAAAAATGACACAGTGTAGCTTTAAAGGCACAGTATGGCATTTTTCGCCACTAGGGGTCGCTAACCTATTTACAATAACAAAGGCGTAGATTGATGACGCAACATTTGCTAAGAATTATGGATCTTGTCGTCAACGTCAAGCCGACCGATCTAATAATGTTTATGGATGACTGAATACATCGATGTTTTTATCATGACTGTGATATGAAGCAGGTCGGGATTGCTAAGAGACAGCTATCAGCTCCAAACCGCTCCAAACGCGACGCGAGTCCCGCGGATATAAAAGGAATATGGACATTTCATTCTACCGAACTACACGCAGAATTACTACTCACAGGTCAGTTTATTAGACAAATTAAACTTGTGAGGTAACGCAGCGCTGTTTCACTTGGTCTAACATTACACTATCACACTAAACTGCATTTGAATGTGTTGAAATGTATGTGTTAGTCTGTCTGTATGAGACTAGCAGTAAACTAGATCAACATTAGAATAACATACAGATCATATTCTGACATTTTATCATTGTTGAACTATATAACATTGATTAGTTTTATGTAAATGTGCTCACCTGTTTAATAAAGTACATGTAGGAGCGGTCGAAGTCTCGGACGTGGAGCTCTCGTTTATATACTGTTTATGGGAGCTCTAGGCATCTCGAAAACACCGCGCTGATATTGATTCTCGTTTTAGTTCTCCTTTTTTTATCCAAAGTCTGCTTGCCATGGTCCATAATGTTTGAACGAAACAACAACAGCGTGCAAATAGACATTGCGAACTACAAAGTTGTCCGCGTCAGTCGCTTTGGTTACTATCAGACGGCTCTGGTTCATAGCTCTGGTTGCCATGGCAGCACGAGCGGAAACCAGGGACAACGCGGATATGACGGCATTGGCGGCGACACAACGGAAATAAAGAAACGGGACGTGTCTTTGAATTAAATTACAAATTTCTCCTGGTTTAAAAGTTGTTGGAAACAGTCGGGATAATGTAAGTACACAACTAAAAAATATATATAACATAGATATAGTGATTTTTGCTATTTTTAAAGCAAAAAAGTTACATATTGTGCCTTTAAGTGCTTCGCACAATGGTGGTAGCTCATGTATAAACACTTGCAAGGTTTGAACCTCCTCCTTTACTGAAAACAGCTATTATTATTATTATTATTAAGTCATATTCGCTGAAAATGTCAAATACCCATTTAAAAATTAGTTTTGGCATACAAGTTTGGAATGACAGTACCTGACATTGACAACAAAGTACAAAAGAATTCATTATAAATTATTTGAATTAGTATGTCAAATACTGTCAAACAATATGTCAAACAAAATATTTCAAACTCAGACTAATAATATTATCCATACTACTACCACCACGTCTACTAATAGTAATAATAATAATAATAATAATAGACTGACTGTAAATGAACAGCATGAATTTCTCAAAGCTCCCAAAAACCAAGCAGAAAATTATAAAGGACAGCTGACACAATATATTGCTATATTAAAGTAATTAGTCGATGATCCTAATCTATCTAGATCAGAAAAATCAATTCATATGGATTTACATGATATGTTTTTGTGTTTATCTGAACAGGCCATCGGTTATTTAATTCTGTTCGTTCAAAAAGGCCTCTATAACCGTTCTATACCCGTGTATATGTGTTAAATTAGCTAAAGAGCAGTGAGAATTGTATTATATTCAACGAGAGACTTGACAAATTGTAAATACTTCACTTACTTGCTGTTATTTTTTAATAATTCCTCAAACTGCTTCAGTGATGTCGCGTCCGTGAGGTTCGCCATGCTGCCAGACGTTATTAAGCGATCACCGAACTCTCCATCAGGACATTCTGTGGTGATGCAAGACTTTACTAAACGATCAACGATACCCCTAACACCGAACACATATCACACACAGTTATATGATAAATATTGAGTTAAATATAAGATATTAGTTTAACATATAAATGTTCTTGTTATATGTAACATATTAAGTTTTAAGTCACTTTTCTTACACTTTCTTTCAGAGGTGAAATTGCAGTATGTGGAAATAACCTGATCATAACTTGAATCAGTACTGCACCTTTCACTTGAATATTTGTATTAATACTTACAATAATCACACAAAGTTATACATATTACCACACAAAGATATCTTATTATTTAGAATACTTGAAATATATCACATGAATAATGAACTACTTCTATGAACATTTTGTGTCATTTTGTAACTTGAAAGTTTACTTCAATTCACTTTGATTTAAATCAAGAATGAACAATGTATAAGTACATTGGTAAATCCTAAGTATGATCAGAGTGAAATACGCCACAAGATAAGCAGCAAAATTAAGAATGACCCTAGGTTAACACATGTAAGTGTGAAAAGTGCAAGGGTGAGAATAAACTATAAAAGTTTTTATTTTGAGTGAACTATTCCTTTAAATTACATTGGCCGACTCATTCGCGCTCAATACTCTCTCGTCGAATAATAATGCTCTGTTTGACGTAGCCCCGCCTCTGTTTACCCGTACTGTTCATTGATTGGTTGGCCACACTGTATGTCACTCATCTTGAACGATACAGGAACTATAATTCGGATTAAAAGCAGGACGTGAAGAGTCACACAAGGGAACTACAGCATTGATTTGATTTTTGAAACCGGTATTTTTAGAATTTCTGTTTGTGTTTATTATATATTTTATAATACTATTATATTATATAATAGAGCCTCGATGTGCGATGGATAAAAGTACCCGGCTTTGGCTGGTGAATACAATGGGATTTTGATTTTGCAAATTTATTCATATGGGATTTCTGAGCGGATTCTATTAATTCAGCAAGTGTTTTGAACTAAAACTCTGCGAGCTTAAGTACTGTAAATAAACAATGGATTGCATAAGTCCCATGCAGAACAAGAGAAGACATGGTGGAGAGTTTGAACAGTTGCACAAACAGGCGGTAAATTGACTTATTTACTAAATATTTTACTAATTATTTACTAACCCCTAATTCATGCTTTAAACGTTAAATATGCCTGTAACAGTTAACGTTATGTGTCTGCTTTGGATAGCATTTGTTTGACCTTCTGTCCCATTTGCACAGACTGTTGCCCTTTACACAAAGAGTTATGAGTTATTATTAGTACATATCTATAAACACCCAGCTGATCATCACTGAAAATAGCTGTTATGATTTATAGAAACAGTGGGCACCATGGCATGACAGCTGCTTTTGCTCTCATTGCCATCTTGTTACATAATTAAGCTGAATATACAGGGTGGGCCATTTATATGGATACACCGTAATAACATGGGAATGGTTGGTGATATTAAAGTCCTGTTTGTGGCACATTAGTATATGTGAGGGGGCAAACTCCTCAAGATGGGTGGTGTGTACTAATATATACTAATGTGCCACAAACAGGACTTTAATATCACCAACCATTCCCATGTTATTACGGTGTATCCATATAAATGGCCCACCCTGTAGTTTTAATGCATCTATCTGGATTTCACAGAAAAGGCCGTGTAATGGACTAGGAGGCAGTGGGCATGTTGAATATGGTCTGGTGGTGGTGGACACTCCAATGGACACATGGGACGCCCCAAATCACAGCCCTCAAAATGGACACAACGCCAACGTCCCCGGCATGGTATATGTTCTCACACGTGCCTGTTCTCTGCCTAGTCGAAAATCCTATTGGAATTTATACCGTAATTTGGAAGCAACTCTGACGGATCCTAATGGGATTTTTCTTTTTTCTTATAGGATTCCAAATGCACATAAAATAACAACTAGGTATTTTTGACACATAGTTCCCAATGGGGAAAAATGCCTATTATATGTATTTCTCAAGGAATTTAAAGATAGGCCATTATTCCAATTCAAAATACATGCAATATCCAGTTTGGTAAAAAAATAAAAAAATAAAAATAAATAATAAACTTCCTTCTTTCCTTTAGGATTGGTTCCAAATTGTGATTTTTCATTTTTTTTTTTTTTTTTTTTAATGCACTAGGGCGCTCTCTCTCTCTCTCTCTCTCTCTCTCTCTCTCTCTCTCTCTCTCTCGTTTACAGTGTTGTGGTGAACATGTATATTGCTCTTATCTGATGTTCTTGTGTTTATGGAGCATGTGGAATGCAGGGGTTAAAGGTCACAGTCTATTAAGTGGTCTCTTCTATGGCACTGTAGAGACACATAGCGAATATTTGTATTTTTTTATTTTACTCAAGAGCTAAAGTTTACCTCAAAGTGATGTTTTACATTTAAAGTAACATTGTTTTGAACCAGTATCCTTAACAAAAACATATTGTTAGTCTTATTAATCTTATGTTCATTAATGGTGCAGTCTATTTGCAAATCTTTATCTCAATCTCTAATGTGCTTGGGCTTGTCAGCAGGTGTTACCCGCCCCGGGGCGTGGTGCAGGACAGTATTGCCCCAGATGTATGGCGGGTGAACCTGTGAGTAATATTTGATATTGTTCTGTGTGGGTTGCAAATAATATTTCCCTCTTCTTTTATGTCATCTAAGGGTTTGACAAGGGAAAGAATGTGTGGATAACATGCCACCTTTTCATAATATGACACATTCATCAATTTCTTGTGCAGTTTTTTCATGCGCGCACCGGACGGCGTTGATACAAGCATTATGATTGCCTTTGGAAATTTTGTACTTCCTGCAAATCAATATTTATTCATGACAAGAGAGAAATGCACATTTTGAACGGTTTTCCCCCAGGCCAGAGTACCTACCAGCTGATCTAACCACTACGACACGGGAACAGTCAGCATATATGAATATCAATTTGCGTAGGGTTAATGAACATTATACATACAATGCATTGGGTGTTGAGTGAAGCTGACCTGTGTCACATCAATGTTGCTCTCTGTCTCTGGCAGGGCCATATAAACCACATCGTGAGGTATTGATCAGCATTGCCGATGACTCCTGGAGAAAATGAATTGACTGAATAAACGGGGAAGGGAAAAGCGCCGCAGAGAAGCAGTCTGCGGTTTATCCGGACCGTGTGGGGTTTTCCCACGTTGCTTTGTGCCTTTCATACATTTTCCAAATCACCTCACCTAGTACTGTTTTATCTACAGTAGTACCTTTTATTTATTTTTTGTACCAATGAGGTTTAAAATACCAAAAACATGCACTCCAGTGACAGAATGATGGTTTAGATTACACTGCACTGAAGTGTGTCGACATCTTTGCACTGTACATTTCCCAGTGTTGCTTGGTCTCGATTTTCAAGAAGGAATTACTGCTGTCGTCAGTGAAACAATTGCATAAATATTTTTTAAACTATTTTTCTAAAAATTTTAATAATGAAATAATTCTCATGATTAAATACATTTTAATTCAAGTGTAGATTTGTTTTCTTTAACTATATTCATGGTTTAACATTTCAGTTTAAATTTATTTGGTTGTTAAATGTTAAAAAAATGTACTGTATGTCAGCCTTATTTGAAATGAAGGATATTTTTGTAAATATATATTGTCTCGGTTTTGTTTTATCTCAATAGATTTTGTTTTGTTTCCTTTATTGTAGAAAACATTTCAGTCTATTCAATGATGTATAATTTTACATCTTTCTCCTCCTTTTTAACATAATCCAGAATATTTTGCATTAAAGTCTAATTTGGTTAAATGTTTTGTATGTTCTTGGTATCAATTCAGTCTCTCTCTATATACAGTATATATATATATATATACACACACACATATATATATATATATATACACACACACACATATATATATATATACACACACACACACACACACACACACATATATATATATATATATATATATATATATATATATATATATATATAATGGTTGCTGTTCTCCAAAGTGAGCACAAGATGGCAGTGTCCCATTCCGTTTCTCTTCCAGAGAAACTGGGACCAGTCACTAGTGTTTAAAATCCAGCTCTTCAATATTAGATACCATCATACATGTTTTTGTGTTTGATCCATTTGAAATATTCTTGGCGTGTTTTTTAATTTATTTTTTATTATTCAATTTCAGAATATATACAATTTTGTTAGTCCTGTTTGCATGCATATGCACTGCTTGGCCAAAAAAAAAAAAAAAAAAAAAAATCGCTGTTTGGATTTAAATTGGCAAATACTATATGATTGGATCATTATTGCAGTGATTATTATGTTTCTAGCATGTTATACAGTGTGTGTGGCAGCAGTTCTTCTAAGCCTAATTGATGGAGTGTGTAGCTTTTCATTTCTTAAACGGCTATGTAGGAAGTCACATCATGGCCATATTCCAGGATGACAAGGTCAAGATTCATCAGGCTCAAACTGTGAAATAATGGTTGGGAGGAGCATGAAGAATCATTTTCACACATGAGTTGTCCAGACCTTTAATTCATTGAAAGTTTTTGGGATGTGCTGGAGGAGACTTTACAGAGTTCTGGACTCTTGCATTGTCAATACAAGATCTTGACCAAAAATTGAGGCACCTCTTGATCAATTAGGGTTAGAAAAACTGTCTCCAAACAGTTATAACATGCTAGAAACACAGAAATAATTATCAAGTAATAGACTCCTAAGTATCTGCCTATTTAAATCCAAACAACAACTTGTTTATTATTTTACTTTGGCCGGTCAGTGTTTAACGTACTTCGAATTAAGTTTTTTATTCTAAGTAATGACTCAGATTAATAAGAAGAACACCTGCACCACATACTGATGCTTTTTCCATGAGGAGCAAAGACCTGTATTAGCTATTCCCCTCGGACTGCAAGTTTTAATACTCATTTTGACATGAGCGACTCTTCCCGCTGATATGACTTCCTCATGCTGCGGCCCAGCTCATAAAACAAGCTTCTCCTACAAGAGACTTATAAGAGTGGCCGTGTATTCATAAGTCATAGTTTCTGCTCCTGTAAGTTATAAAGGAATTACCTCAGCTCAGGAGGAGCCGTGGGGATGGGTCGAAGTTTGTGCTAAGTCAACCAAGATGGATTTAAGTATATTACCAACTCAATCTTCCTCACCCTCCCTCAGTGTTAGCTTTTGTCGGTGGAGAAATGAGAGGCAGCGTTCAGACAAAGCTTGACCTCTAGGGGCCAGCTCTCAGAGCCTAGATTTTCAATAATGTAGGACAATAAAGCTTAGTCCTATAACCAACTGCAATATGCTACAAGTGTAAAGAGCTTAGCTGCTAATAAAGGAGGCCGACGAGGAGTGAGAGAAAAACAACAACTCATCTTCCGAACTCATATTTGGAGATCAAGTGCGGCCCATAAGAGCATTTCATAAGGACAGTAATGAGATGCTGCAGAGGAAGACGAGGAGATCAGACCGGTAAAGCCTGACAACTGCTATCTGACACAGTGGATATGAATGTGGGATCTTCTTCTAGTCCCTGCGACACTCGTGACAGGTGCACATATATGTTTGTTCGGATGCTGGTGCTCTCGTCCTCATAGATGAATTATTATTTTCCTCTCCAGCCCCAGCCGAGTGACCTGACGCTGCGTGGACTTGCTCCTGGTTTCCCGTAAGTGGCCCAGGTTGCCTGTGTGTTCTCCTCAGGGAGACAAAGGGCTATTATGGGTTTATTGTACAGATCAGCGGGGTCAGGGTACGCCGTGTGCGCATGCAGGGAAAATTTCTGGTTCTTGTTCGTTGTCAGCAGGGAGGAGGAAAACCAATCGAGCGTTCCAACGTGCTGACTAGTTGCTTTCTTGATTATGCGTATTAATGATGAAACTAACATTGGCTATGTTCGCAATGGAATATGCTCTTAAAAATTGTTTCAAAAGGGGATTTTCAAAGCGATGCCTATAGAAGAAATATTCAAGAACCTTTCAGTTTTAAAACTGTGAAAAACGTTTTAATTATCTGAAGAATCTGAAGGTTCCTTGGAAGGTTCTTCATGAAACATAGATGCCAATGAAATCTTTATTTTTTTAAGAGTGTACTAGCTTGCTGAGTAGGAATTACACTATAGCTACTACCCACTTTTTTTTCTTTTTTTAAATAATGCAAAAAAAGTGCATGTGAGTGGTGGCAACTTATTAAAAAGAGATGTTAAACATAATTGCACTACTTCAGATTCATCCATTGCACTGGAAATGGAAGGAAAATTTAAGCACACTGCATTGTGGGATAAAGTAAAACCATATAAAACCTGTTAAAACCATAAGCTGAATTCGAATACTATCCTACTATATATAGGTGAAAAACAGTATGTGACAAAAGAAGTATGTCCAAAGTCACAGTACTCATAAAAGAGTAAGCGAAAAGTACCCGATGCATATGGACACTTTACTATCCCATGAGCCCACAGGAGAGGATTTGACGCTGGTATAGGTCACATGATAATGACAAGATGGCAAATACAGTAAGATTACATTCACACACATTCATATATAGAACATACATGTATAAGCAGTCACAAAATAATTACTTGTGCAAAATAAGTGTCTACTCAAGAAAGTATGCGATTTCGGACACAGTCATTGTATGCTATTGTTGTCACATGACTTCATCATGTTGCATGTAAATGCCATTAAGTTACCATTAACAAATTGATACATTTTGAATGTAATTTGGAGTAAAAAAATAAAATAAAAAAAAATGCAATCTGAACAAATAATGATTAAAAAGAGATGCTAAAATCACGGCATGCCTTTCATTTATATATATTTTAGCATATTATTTTCTCCTCCCTTTTAAAAAATAAGTCTATTCCTAGTTGGATTTCCTTAATTCTCTCAAAAACTTTTTTTGGGGGCTGCATCCCACAGGTTGAGAACCACTGATTTATGCATACTGAAAATGAGCATTCAGTGTAGAAATAGTTTGTATTGCTTTTCCGAACTTAGCCATTGTCTGGTCATTAAAACTGTTGTAAGCAGACCCTTCCTTAGACTTGAGAATCTCATAAAACAGTGAGATTCTACAGATCTCAGTTAAAGAGTCTAAAGGCCGAAACCCAGCAGTGACAGAATTTCCATCTTTCCTCTGCCTCTTCCTGAAGTTTAGGCCCGTCTCTTTCATGGCTGTGTTCTTTTCTGGATCTCATATACTCTTACACCATTTCCACCTACTTTGTTTATGAGGCTTTGATCCACAATATTCTAGGCTAAGTTACACCCATGCTCTGCAAGGTGAACCTGTCGGCATTGTTCCCAATGGGAACCCAATACTCGTGGAGTCTTTCCTCTCTCCTCTCAAAAAACTGCTCTCTTTAGTAACAGAATTCTCCAAAGATGCTGAACAAAAGGTCATGCACAAAGACACAATTTTATGCTCCTTTAATGAGTCAAATTTGCTACCTCTGCACTCACTTAAAGATACTTTGCTTGATAACGGCGCATTATCAAAACCCTCGTCAATAAAGGGCGTAACTCTGAATGCGGTTAAAGGGAGCGAAAAGTGTAAATGCACCATGCGGGTGACCTGTGTATATGTGACCATTTTGCACCGATGAGATATCTACATCTTTCGGCCTAATCTTTTGATGTTTCCTGTTTATGAATGGACTGAAAGCTGCACATTGTGGGAAAGAATAAAGAGCCGTGGAGGTGTCTGCATTATATCTGTTAAAGAGAGTCTCGGAGTCATGAATGTGGGGCACTGATTCATTGTGTCCTCACGGTTGCCTCATTCAGACTTTCATGGAAGCCTTTTGTCCTAAATCTTAAGATCCATCCATTTAAAATCACGTCCGACAATGCTCTCATAGATGCTTAATATGCATTCATGGACTGGTGGCTTGGCTTCTGTTAAATTGCTTTCATAAATGGATGATTTGGAAGGGATTCGCTGGATTGTTTATTTATTTATTTCATTTTTATAGAATCAATATCCTATTGCAGAGAGATATTAATGTGTAACCTTTACCCAATATGTTTTATTCATCTTCAGAGGACAACGTGGGATGCAGAGGGCTGAAATGTAATAATCAAACCACACAAATTAGTTTGACTACAAACAATATTCTACCATTGTGGTGAGACCACATTGTGGTAAATACCAAGGATTATTGCCTAAAAATAACAAAAAATATCGCCAGGTTTTCCTTTGTTCTGCATTAGGAACCCTTCATGGGTTGAACATAATCACATAATGGTGTCTAGGACACCTTTATCAAATATTAATGTCTCATAGTATGATGTCAAGGTCGGTGGACGATAAAAACAGGTAGAGACATGAAGGATTATTGTGGATCTTACAAAAACACATTTCAGGTCATATTCTACCCTTTTTTTAAAAATAAAAAAGCGTAATATAAATAATATTTTGCATAAAAAAAGAGGCCTTTGTGATATTATTTTATGATAATTAAGCACAATAAATTCTAATTACTGTAATGCAATGACTTTTGCGTTGTAATCAGCAAAAAAAAAAAAAAAAAAAAAAAAACAGTAACAATTAAGTTTTTGGCATTACAGTAATGCAAATGAGAGTTTGTACAGTGCAATGACTGAATGGGGGGTGCCTAATTTCATAAAAAAATATATATATAAATAAATAAATAAATAGCCTATATGAAATATGGTCCAGACATACACTGTCTTTATAGCCATGTGACTTTATACAGATAATCATATCCAGCATTATGTGTGTATTTTTATTTTCTTTGTTTTAAATTTCCACAGGTGACAGGTTTCAAAACAATTCCAGCATATTTGTATTGGTTTTATTGAATCATCTATCGTGTGTGATGATAATATGTCACAAACCATGTGCAAATTTGTAGCTTGTGCTTTGAAAGCAACACACATCAAGTCATGTAAAAACGCTCTTTTATTTCCGAAAGCCACATCTCTTATCATCGCAGGCTCTCCTGGGAACGGAGACCTCGGTGAGACCTCTTTCTCTTCAGCGAAAAAAAAAACAAAAGCACAACTGATGCTGGTGTATTTTAAGGTTTTTTACTTAGCCTCGATCACCTCTGTGGCTCTTAGTGAGCCTTGACAGTGCTCGAAGCTCTCCAGGCGCTCAAAGCATTCCCCACAGACCCACACAACATACATGATGCCATGAAAGCATGTAGAGTAGCGCTGCCGTGTCGACCTGTCAGTCAGGAGTCAGACGCTGCTAACAGTTGAAATGCTGGAAGTGTTCGAGCACACACACACACACACGCATAAAAACAGGCCTCTCTCTCGCTCTGTTTAACGCCAGGCTGCGTGTCAGAAGAGACAGAAGTGAACAAAAGGAAGCTAAGCCCACGTGTGACATGCAGAAAGGGAGCAAAAGCTGCTAATGCTTGCGTTTTATCTCCTCACACCCTCGTTATAAAGAATATAAAGCATAATATAGATTAATAATGCATGCCGAGTTCACAGACTTGTTTGTATCTACGCAGCAGTCGTGGTAAATACGTCGGAAGATGTTTACAGAGGAAGCTACGCACCTGGCTTTAAAGGTTAAATCAAATCCGAGTCAAAGAGGGGCGAACGTGTAGCCTGTCCCCTGAGGAGGAACAGAAAGGTAAAGAGAATTAAGACGCATGCTGTTCTGCTGGGAAGGAAACTTTGCTGTTCCTGGCAATGACAGGCCTGTTGATTCACACTCGCGCAGATTCAATTCACATCTTTCTACTTGCCACCTCCAGCAGCCAAATGGGATAAATGCTGCTGGCTGTTTGCTGATTATCTTGAAATATCATTTTGAGGCAGCGTAAAATGCTGAAAAACACCTGCAAGTGATAGCGTTTGGCTTCCTCCAAAATATCTGCTGCGTTGACAGTTTTTTTTTTAAGTAGGCCTAATGATTTTTGTCTGAAAAAAAAAAAAAAAAAAAAAACATTTACAGGGCAAAACAAGGAGACAGAAAGGGATGTGTGAATATTGGCCTACTTAAATCCTACATGTTACATTTTTTAATCATGATTATAATTTTTATACACTTTTTGCAACCCAAATGCTATGAGATTTTAATTAGAGAGGAAACTGTTTATTATTCCTGTTGGTTCTTTTTTCTCTATTTTATTATTTATTTAAAAAAAAAAAAGTTTTCTTGGGAATATTGTTTTGAGTGGTCCGAGTGTCAATGGCTGACATATAGGCTATATTGCATACTTCCCTACTATATAGTGCATATGATGGACACTTTACTATCCCATAAGGCCTTGGGAGAGGATTTATGAATGGCAATGAAGCGTCCATGCTGGTAGGTCAACATGGCCAATGTAGTATGTATGTATTACATTCATACTACACATTCATACTATTAAAACTCTTCTTTTTTTTTGCGGCCGTGAAATAATTATTAATTCAAAATAAGTACCTTGTCAAGAGAGTAGGCTATATGATTTCGGACGCAGCCAATTGTCACTTGTCATCCTAAACATCTTTTGTAAAATCCCTTGAAATTACAGACACTCCCTAATGACATCATCATCCTGGAAGTGACATCAATTTGGAGGGAAAACAACAGTACAGAAAAGCGATGGATTCACTGAATTCTGTTGCATTTCATTCTCTCTAGAACATTTCATCATGTTTGATGAAAGTACAGAAATTGGTTTGGTATAAAGGTGGTTAAATATGTCAAGTTCAAGTTGACACTCATGTAAACTGATGATGATATATTTCAGCTTATAATCAGATTATAAACAAACTAAACTGCTCAGATCATTTAACATTTGCCACCTTCAGCAAAACCTCCATTGAAAATAAATAAATAAATAATTATATATATATATATATATATATATATATATATATATATATATATATTCTCAATGGTGTTTTTGCTGAAGGTGGCTAATGTTAAATGATCTGAGCAGTTTAGTTTGTTTATAATCTGATTTGATCCATGAAATTGAGGTTTTGGTGTTTCAAATATTAAATCTTGTTGATTGTTCTGTGAAAAGACTTTAAAATGAAGCACATTCTGAGAACAGAAGTCATTTACTGCACATATTTCACACTCAAAACCATTTCACAATGAGTTATGAATTTATTTTCTGCTCCAAACAGGAAATAACAAGTACACATGAGTGCATCATTTTTATTTATTGCATATTTAGCCCATGCTACAGCTCAATGAACAAAATCATCATAAACAATAAACACAGTTCTTTGCGCGGTCTCTGTGATCAAAGCTTTGGCAGTCTAATCTAACCAATTAATCCATTTATCAGCGGCGCACTAACAAACATGCCCTCCACGTGCTGTTTCCAACACACACTCTTCCTCGCAGAGCTGCTCAGAAACTAGGGCGTCGTGTTCACCACAATCTCTGCGTTGTTCATTCCCTTAGATTTTTAAATGAGTGGAAATGAGTTGAGCATTTCAGTGCCTACAATCTTTTCAAACTTTTGCACATACTTAGACACACACACACACACATGAAAAAAGTGAAAACAATACATGTGAAATTGGGGGTAAAAGGTTTTTGAACACAGATGTTGGATTTCACTGTTTAATTCAAAGCTCTGTGAATTTTTTTCACAGTTGTTTTCACCTCTGTGGTCCCGGTACACAGTGCCAAAATCACAGCACTTATTTTAAGCATTTACTTGGTGTGTGTGTGTGTGTGTGTGTGTATGTGTGTGTGTTGTTGTTGTTTTTCACGGCTGCATCTTCATCTTTCTGTCTGTTAATAATGTAGAGTTCACACATCAGAATGATCTTCACATTCTCCATCTGAGCTGGTTTCCTTTCTTACTTTCTTTGCTTTTTTTTCTCAGCTCTTAGATTCTCTGACAGCATCTGTGAAAACCTACTGCATACGACTTTACAACAAGGCAAACATCCAGTGTAAAACCTACGATCTAAAAACCACTAGATGGTTGAGCCATTTTCTCGTGTTCCATGATGAACTGATCAACTGTAATGGACACATCCTTTAATAAACTGAGCTGAATGGGGTCCAAAACTCTGAGAGGACATTGAAAATATGTTTTTTACAATTTTAATAAACATTATAATGCAACATAAAAAAAATAAAAAAAAAGCTATTTAAAATGTGTCACTATCACAGGTCGCTAATCAAATGTAAGCAAATTTGTGACATTGATCATTCTTAGAATCAGATTTTTCTTACAAAATTCTTTAGCTTTTATGGTGCTGTGATTAAAGCAAACGGATGACATTAAATACTTAGACATTCTGAAATTCATGAAATTCTCATTCTGGTCACTAAACTTTGCACTGGAAAATTCAAACATTTGGACCCCACTTTATATTTTGCCCACTCTGTCTGACAGTTTGGAGTGTCACTATTCCACTGAAGTTCCTCTAAGATAGCCTATGTGAGAGTAATACATCCCAAAAGCAGTCGTCTGGTAATTTCGAGGAATCCACATCTGATGTTTTGTGCTGCACTTAAAAATGCATAAAAAGCTGCTTTTAGGAAATAAATAATTCCACCAGCTGTTTTCATCTCCATCTTTTGAGGAATATCATTGAAGAGGCTGTTTGTTTGCCTCCTCTGTGTGATTAAAGGTTCAGTTATGCACGTGGGCGGCGTCGAGCATCTTTAGAATGAAACTGTGTGAATCTGTTCAGGGCAGAGATACAGTAGAAAGAAACCACAGAAGACTGAGTTTTCCCAGCGTGGTGTAAAACACACACACGCACACACGCACACACACACACACACACACAGATGTTGTGTTCATGTTTTATGGGGACTTTCCACAGACATAATGATTTTTATACTGTACTGTATATTCTCTCCCCTTACACTAACACTACCCCTAAACCTACCCATCACACAAAACTCTCTGCATTTTTACATTTTCAAAAAACATCACTTAGTATGATTTATAAGCTGTTTTCCTTATGGAGCCTAAAAAATGTCCCTATACAAGAACAAGGCTTTTGGATATTGCCATCTTTGTGGGGACATTTTGTCTCCACATGCAATGTAGGCTTTTCAAAGACACGCATGCACACACACAGTTTCCATGTATTATGAGGACATTCAATAGACAAAATGATTTTTAAACTGTACAAACTATATTCTATCCCCTAAACCTACCCATCACAAAACTCCATGCATTTTTACTTTAAAAACAAACAAAAAAACTATGATTTATAAGATGTTTTCTTCATGGGGACCAAAAAATGTCACCACAACGTAGGCTTTACCAGGACGCACACGCACACACACACTCAGACTGCCTTCCCATCTCTACAGCCGTGGGACTTGTCATTACTGTAGTCTGTTTCCAGACAAAGCCATTCGTTCACCATCCAGTGTGTTTTCTCAGAGTTTAAACTCTTGCATTTATTCATTTGTGAAATTAAAAGTAGCCCTTTTGGCTGTGAAAATATATTTTTCAGTGCAATAGCATTGAAACAATTCAAGCTTGATATGCAATTGACATATATCACATCAGGAAGACGAAAAAGAATTAACTACCAGACACTATCAATATTAAGGTTACTCGATTAAACATTTATGGGCTAATAATGCACCTGGATACAATCTGACCTGCCATTATGTGGATGTAAGACACGTCTCTGAGTGTGCGCCTCCACTCTTATGCCAGTGCCACTGGGAATTTAAACTGCAACGTAACACAGCAATAAGGGGCTGTGTGAACTTTGACCTGTTGACCCTCCCTATTAGAGCTGGCAGCTGGGGAATTTCATTTTGATACAGCAAGGCAGTCACTAACAGTCCCGCTTCGTGCTACGAGTTGTCATTTCTCACATTTTCAATTTCTTTCCTCCGTAGTTTTCATTTCATAGCGTTGACCTTTTTGACTCTGTCATGTGGAGTGTTTGGGTGATGTGTTCTCAGGAAATGGCAGGAAGTTCCGAATGATAAATTGTGGACTACATTTACTAGTCTTGTTGCGTCATGGTTTGCCTCATACACACGTGAGCATAGCATGCAATTGAGTGAGATTTTGCTTTGTTTGGCAGCTTAATCTAAAATGTAACATGTTGGTTTGGTGTTTCCTAAAGAAACATCTGTAATCCTGTAGCTTTAACCATCAACACCCACCTCTCCATAGTGCAGTTCTTGACTTAACATCATTTTAAAATGTAATGTGACTTGTCCCTGAATCATTCTGCATGCAAAGGTGAAATATATATAGATAGATAGATCTTGTATATTTAAGTTCAGTAATTTCACTTAAATGACAACTAATAGGTCATTTTCATTGCCATTTAAGTGAAATTACTGAACTTAAATATACAGGCTTGATAAAAAATGATCATTCTAGAAGAAAATTTCAGATGGCACTTAGAGGCTTTTGCATCTGAACTCTTCATATATATATATATATATATATATATATATATATATATATATATATATATATATATATATATATATATATTTAATTACATGTTTAGACAACTTATTTTAGAGCAAATAAAAATGTGGATGCCATTTTTCCAAATGCCATTGTTGGTGTAGTAGGGAAGCCCTTTCTAAATAGTTAATAAATATATGATTTTTTTTTTAAAAGATTAAAAAAGTAAAAGGAAAATTATTTAAATGGAAAAAGGAATTGTCATAATGACTATAAACAATTACACATGCAGCATATTCTGTTGTTTAAATATTCTATTCATCGTCTATTCTATTCTATTCTATTCTATTCTATTCTATTCTATTCTATTCTATTCTATTCTCCAGCAGATGCAGCCTCTGACCTCTGGCTCAGACTGCAGGGTGTTTGTTTTTACCCTTCAGGCCTGTAGGTGGGGCAATGGCACCACATAATGGTCCTTTCCGTGCCGGGAAAGCCCGGGATCGTCTCACCTACAGGGGCAGAAGTGACCGAGCGCCTATAGAAAGGCCTGGATAGACAGACCGGTGGCTCTTCCTCTCGGTTACCAGATGTTCAAGCTCCCAATGAGCGTCTGATTTGTGAAATTAACTGGGAGAAAGTAGGTCAATCACGTCTCATGAAGGACTTGCTGCTGGTGACAAACTCTTTGCAGGGTGAGCTGTTTAATACCGAGAGTGTTGAAATAATCTCTATCACTGTCTCTGTGTGTGGAGGGCCCCGAGCGCAGGTGCAGCTGACGGCCCCGCGCCGTTAATTACTCCGGTAAACTTTGTAATCACGAGAGTTTACGGGATCTGCTGAAATGAGGTGGAGCTGACCCGCTCCGTCTCTTTTCAGAGCCCATTTCCACTGGATATTTTACATGTTAATTGTGTAGAATGGCTCTCCGCTCTTTTCTTTCTATAGGTGCTGCCTGGAGCTGCGCCTCGGGCTCTCTCTCTCTCTCTCTCTCTCTCTCTCTCTCTATCTCTCTCTCTCCCCCTCTTCATTTCAGCAGCAGAATGAAAATGCTAATTATTATATGGCAACCTCGACATAACCAGCCCATTTCACATGTTCTGCTGTTTTCATCAAAAATCAGCTGTGAATCACGATCTTTGTTACACTGACACACAAAGAAAGCACTTTAGGTTGATTGTGGTTATTATTATTACGGTTATTTAATAAGTAGGCTAACAATAGCCTACATTTTATCCATTTAAAATGAATATAATTTATATTATAATTTTAACTTTTGATAGGCTACTTTAATTTTTATTATCATTGTGTTTATTTTTAATTTTTAATTTTATTGTAACAACAGCAATAATAAAACAACGCTATAATTATAATGCATAGTGTTTTTTTATATTCATTTAAATATTATAAGACAAGTTGGTCTCGTGTAGTGTTTTTGAAATGTCACTTTCGAAACATAAAATCGTAATGAATCGAATAAGGATAAGATGCATGAAAGTAGTATACTTATAATTAAAAAAAATAAATAAATAAAAAATGTTGAAGGCTATAGGAATGGTGACCTGTTTAATGTCTTCCGGCTTGAAGTCGTTTCCAGAGAAGTGAAGTTTGTAATTGTCACTGGAGTTGTATTGGGACATCTGCTCGACTGTATCAAAGCCGACACGAGAGTCCCAGCGGCTGAGCAAAAATCTGAGTTAATTAGCGCGATACATGTTTAATTAAAGCCAATTACAATATCTAAAATTACCTAATCGAAACCTGTTTTCACAGTGAAGGTGCCCTCAGCACGATCTGCTTCACACACAAATAACACATGCATTTTGCAGCACATGCACTTTGTGCTTCTGTACAATATGATCCTGCTGCATATGGAGATTTTTTTATTTTTTTTGTCTTCAAATAAAAGCATCAGCAGGTATTGGAAACGACAGCGTGTCTTCAATACTTTTATTGTCATTTTATATGTTTTCTACAGCTAGGCTACATCATCTTATATGTATTAATTAAATACGTGCATTTACATAAATGTAATTTATTTTGCATTAAAAAAAAGTCATTTTAATCGGCGAAATAAGGTTAATAAATTGTTCCGTATACATTTGATAACTATATCAGACTTTTGTTTAGTCCTTACAATCTTGATGTTTGCAATGCACGTGATAAATTCTGGCACTCTTTAAAAGAAAATCAGAAACTGATTGGCTCATGTTTGATCGATATTAGGCTATTGATTCGAGCTCTTCTTCCCCGTTTAATTGTGCTGTGATCTCAAACGCTGTTCCACATATGCGTCGAAAGGAGGCGCTCTTTATCAAATTTCTCGTGAAGATTAAACGCTGCTCCGCCAAAAGCTCCTGCAGTTTCCTCCGGAAAATAAATTCATTTATTTTCACGTTTTATTCATTTAGGCGGATGCTCAAAAATTCTTTATAAAGAGAGAGAATGAGATTGAGATATTGTTAATGATATTTTAGACGAGGTAATTGATTAAGCATATTGTTTGGCTATGTTTCTACTATTAATTTATTATTTATTCATGTATTTTATTATTTATGTATTTTTATTAGTTAATGCTATTTGCTTTGTCTATTTATTTCAACCCGCTACAAATCCACAATGGAAAAAGGTACATTAAAATATATATAAACTTGTAGCTGTTTCATTATATATATATATATATATATATATAATAAAAAAAACATAAAAAAATAGCCAAAATGATTTTATGCAATATCTGCGCTTTTTACGCACAACTTTATATAATGGCGCAAGAAACAATAATAAACTGTTAACTGAAATGATGACTTGACACTAATAGCAATGCACATAATTCATCAAGATTTTATTTGCCCTCATTTTTCCCTTTTCTGATCATTAACGATGTAATTAGTTGTCATGATTAAGGCGAAGGGAAAATATGCAACAGTTTAAAAATGCAAAGACGAATGATTGATTCTCCCTGTTTGTCATGCACTGACGTTTACGCTGCTTTGATTTCCATCTCTCTCCCTCTCTCTCTCTCTCTTTCTCTCTCTCACACATTCCCTTTTAGATAAACCCATTACAAATAATAATAATATATATATATTCTTTTTCGAGTCTTAGCATAAGAGGACTTGGTTTTAAAAGCATGCAAATGTGATATGTTGATTCTCGTTTGCTTCCACTCTAGAGCCCGAAAATAGCCTCTATAACATATTGTGATGAACTGGGAAGTCTGGAGCTGGCAGATGCGCTTTAAACCCAGAAACTTGTGCTCTTGGATTGATAGTCCGAAGGTAAATCATCTTTCAGCAGCTCTGCGTTAGTTATGATGAGCTGGTTCACGCCTTTCACTACATGGCGTGCTCTCTGAGTGGTCAGTTGTCCGATTTTACGCACAAGCTTTAACCCTGAATCTCAGCACTGCTAATTTAATTTCTTGTATTAATGCCATCACCAGCCCGAACGCACATGTCAACGCTTTTCTGTGATGTTGGAGACAGACAGGCCCTCTCCAAGCAATTTGACTATAGCCATGCCTCTTCTCTAGCTTCTCTGGAGTTTTGCAGGTGTCATTCTGCTCCAGACCTTTAAGATTAAAAATGGGCTTTGGAAGATCTGGCCGTGCGCAAAGATGCAAATAGGAAAGTCGTGGTGCGCTGGTATGATGCGTGGAGGGGACATCTGGGCACTGGCCATCTGACTGACTTTGCCTTGACATCTGGGAAAGCCACTGGTGTGTGGCACGCGAATCGGTTGATGTCGCTATTTAAATGCAAATTTGTTGGGGATCATTGGAGCCTCACCCCGTAAATTCACACAAAAGGAACACTTCACACACAATAAGGAGGAGGGTCGTTTCTTCGGGAGGTCTTGGCAACGCCGAACAAATCTTATTCAAACCCACACACACCTTCTGCATGACTAACTTTTCCTTTGTCCCGCGCGCTCGGTTAGTACATCTCCCCAAATAAGATCTAACATGGGCAGACAGAATAGAGCTCAATCCGCAGCGTTCAGTTTTGAAGAAAAATAAAGCTTTTTGTCATAGTAGAATATTTAAGGTTCTTTTAGACAGATTGTTTTCTAAAACAATTAAAATAAAATAAAAACCAAAACTGATGAACCTATAATGTAACATCAAGTTTTATTATCGTCAACAATTAAAGATAATATTAAAGGTCTAAATATTTAATACACAAATCAATTTTTTTCATTAGCCTATTGTTATTATTATTATTATGCATGCGATCATATTTTTTTTTGTGTGTGTGATGTTGACAAACTCTTTTTTTCCCACGGAATATTTTGAATATTATTTTAGATGCGGTTTTTTTTTTTTTTTTTTGCATAACAAAAACTGACATCTGACACTTGCGAAATGCAAAACGCAATTAAATCGGTTTCAGAATAAACACAACGGGTTTTTGGTGTCATAAAATTTGTCGCGCACTTAATTTCCGAACGTCGAGGAGTGAAAGTGAAAGTTGGTGAATTAAAGAGCGCATTTTGCACGCTTTGGCTCCGTGCTCCAGATGAGCCTCAGAAATGAGCCGAGATGGATTCAGGCGAGCAGCTGATTCTCCAGTCTCCGGCCAGATGGCTTCTGAACACAGATTTGCATTCATTTTCGCCTAATATCTTCCAAAATAGAGGGGCAGCTGCATTTGTTGTCAAATAAGGTTTAAAACTCCTTTTTAGGACGGGATCGTTACCTACGCGATGGGATTGTTGAACTTCTCTAGTCAACAGTATCAGATTTAAAGGGATTTAGACTAAAACCCTAATTTGGTAATCAGATTGAAATCGCTTTGGTGTGTAATCTGTATTAGAGATACTGTAGATTAGGCCTAGAATTAGCAAACCTGAAATATTTATTATGATAAGTTAGATAGATAGAATAGGGTTTGGAAAAATAATTAAAATAATACAAATTTGATTTAAAAATAAATAAATAACATCAATTAAAAAGATATCACATGCCAAATAGGTCTACGGATACTTTAGATTTATTTATTAGCACACACGTAATTATAGTTTTTGATAACAATAATTATAAGAACACTTCACGTGAAACAAAAAACAACTGTTTCGTAATTAAGATAAACGTGTGATAATGATACAAAATAATAATACTAATCATTTGCTGCCTAGAGTGCCATTTAACATTAAAGTTCACAGAGGCATTCAGCGTATGCATGGATCAAAGTCATTGCGAATTAAAGACAAAAAGCATATCAATCTTAAATTGTCGTAAAATATAATTTTATTACTTACGTATTTAATTAGACGACGATGCAATGTGATGGATTTTGAGTCGAGGCAAGAGCAACAGCTTTGATAATTCACTTATCTTTGGCAATAGTCATTAACCCCCAACACTAGCAGAATAGATTGCTGTGTAAAACACATCTCTCTTCTCCTCTCTCCGTCCATCCATCCATCCATCCCTCCCTCCAGCGCACAGGGTCCCCAGATAACCAACATCGGACTTCCATTTTCGCCCATTAATTCAAATATTAACATACATGCACTGTCTGCCAATATCACGAGCACCTTACGAAACGAAGGAAAAAATGACCCTTATTGTTCTGATAAATTATTATATTTTTATTACAAAAGACATCCTACTTCTTGCGCATAGAAGGAGAGGGTGGACGCAATGTTTCCCCCGAGTCCTTTCACAGTTTCAGATGTAATTCTGCAATAATTTACAAAATTAAGCGCGTACGCATAGGACTAGGAGTTTGACATCGCCTCGTTTCGCTCCACGCACGCAAACTGTGTGTGTTAGATTCAAGCAGTCAATGTTCCCATAATTTAAGACGCGCATTACGCCATTATGCAGATGCCCAGGGTGTTTATTATAAGGAGCATCTAGTCTTAAAATGCCAGTACACATTCCTGACTTCAGAGTAATCAAAGGAGAAACTAGTGAATCGATTTTGTCAATTACGCGCCCGGGACGTTTGGCACTGTCATTGTGATGATTATGATGGCCCAGTAAGAATTTTATTCTGGAAACCGGCTAACAGTTGCAGCGGATGGGTGGTCAGTGCTCTTTTTTTTTTTTTTTTTTTTCCCTTTTGCACTCTATAAACTTGCATGGCAGTTTCTCAGAATATATAGTTCCTGCGCGCCGCGCTTTATTCGCGGGCTTTCGTTATCATTCATTTTTGTTCCTCTCTGATGATTACTTGACATGATGTTCACTGGAAAAGCAGTAGCAGCAGCAGCAGCGACTCTAGTCTTGTGTGTACTCACGGTCCAAGCTTAAAGCCCAGCGACAGGAAGCTTCAATCCTCTCCATGTATGGGCAAAGCCACGCCTCCGTGCGCGTCATCCTCTGACAGCGTGGATCCCGTGGGTCTGGAGTTTTTGGCTCCCGGGAAAGGTTCCAGTCCTGGGGGATAGAGGGTTGAGTTTTGTATGCTTCCATCCATTCTGCAAAGACGCGCTAAAGGCCCCTCATCATCCTCTCCCGTGTCCGGGAACACCTCCACGGTGATCATTTACGCGTTTATTTGTCTTTTGGAGCCAGAAGTGGTGGATTCAGCAGTGTCCCGAAGCCTTTTTTGATGCTGTTGTTATAGAATGCCACCAAGCTAAGAGCATCATCACCATCATCATCATCCTCATCAACAGCAACAACAACCACAGAAAGTTGCGAGAAATGTTTAACTGAATTAAAACAACTCTAATATCCCTGATATTTGCGCGAGTTGTTCCGCTTCTTCCACGGGAGGATCTTCATCTATCCAAACAAGCTGCTGGAGAGGCTTGAGAATCTTTACGCACTGAATCGTTCATGTGGTGCCAACGCAGGACGGACTGAAGAAGGAGTCGGGACTGCTTTTTTCTTCTTCTTCTCTTTTCGACAAATCCCAAACAAACTCTTACTGCTATCCGAAGGGGCTTCTTGGAGAAACGACGCGCCCTCGCTCACACTCTCATTTCATCTCTTTGGCTGGAAGTGGGTTGCACGCGAACTGTTTTAATGTTTGGGATTCAGGAAAATATACCGAGAGGGGGGACCACTATGAAAGAGGAACCGCTGGGCAGTGGCATGAATTCGGTCCGATCGTGGATGCACACGGCTGGGGTGGTGGATGCGAACACGGCCGCCCAGAGGTACGTTTGCCAAATCATCCGATTTTTAATGCATTTCTCAGATCGACCCCTAAATCCCCAATATGCCATGTATCAATTACACTCTCCCCATGCACCTCTTCGCCGCTTTCCCCTGTTCATTACATCATATTACAGTTTAAGTGACAAATCAAGAATTCTCCCATGTTTTCATTCTATCTACATCTATCCAGATCTCAAGTGTACGCCTGTTGTTTTAACCCACACTGGTGTCTTGTTTTCCCCGCAGTGGAGTTGGTCTGGCACGGGCGCATTATGAGAAACAACCGCCATCCAACCTCAGAAAATCCAATTTTTTCCACTTCGTCCTGGCGCTTTATGACAGACAGGGACAGCCAGTGGAGATCGAAAGGACAGCTTTTGTGGACTTTGTGGAAAAGGATAAAGTAAGCGCCACTCTGGAATACAGCTCTGAATTTTCACCTTAAAACTTCCACATCTCTAGATCTTTGGAAACACGTGCGCCATAAAACACTTTTGATGGATATCACAGAGATAACAAAAAAAATAGATATGCATTATACACATTATTGCCAGGAATTATTCTACTAAATTAGCAAACTTGAAATAGAGTTGCTGGATAAAAGCTTAAATATGTACATGCATACAGACAAAAATGCATGCATTTCATAAATATATAAAAAAATAAAATTCTCAGCAGCCCAATAATGCCAATCTGACCCCAAACAAATGCTTATTTTCAGGAACCTAACAGTGAAAAAACTAACAATGGGATACATTACAAACTACAACTATTGTACAGCAACGGTAAGTGTAAATTTCTCTATTCAGCAGGGATAGATTTACAAGTGTTTTATTCGCTCAATGGAGCCGTATTGACTTACATTCAGTTTACTAAAATGTAGTTCAGTTTATTCCACAAATGTAATTCTAGTAGATGGCAAACCTTCGATGTTTTTTTTATTTTTTTATTAGTGAATTTCAAGAATACTTTCTATTTTTTTTTCTTTTTCCGAGGGAACGTTGTATAGTTTTTTACACCAGACTTTTTCCACATTGAAAAACAAAAAATAATTTCCCACAGGCGTCAGAACAGAACAGGATCTTTATGTTCGGTTAATCGATTCCATGACAAAACAGGTAAGAACTTTTCTTTTCTCTTGCGTGTATCTGTGTATTTATATTTATAATCTCTCTCTCTCTCTCTGTGTGTGTGTGTGTGTGTGTGTGTGTAAGTTTCTGTTGCACGTGCTTTACATTAGGCTACATTGTTCATGTTTCTAGAAGTAAATACAGGATAAGCAAATACATCTTCTTTATATGTATTATTTATTGGAGATGCAGTGCAATTTATTGATATTGCTGCTTTAACTTGCTATATTTACTTGTACTTGCATGGACACTAATGTAAAGCCGTGGCTCATTTTGGGTTGCTCTGATTAATGGGGGGAGGTTATTTGGCGGATTTAATTTAATATGAATCACATTACCACGTTTTTCTTCTCTTGTAACTGCTTGATAATTCATTGCGAATTAATGAAATAGTGTGGGGCACAAAAAATGTGTTTACATTTAAATATATATATATTTTAAATGACGCATTTACAATAAAAACATATATATATATATTCTGAGGATAAAGACACAAATAACCTAAAGTGTTAATGATTTCTTTATAATTTACGCGGATTGGTATTTTATAAGCCACATTATAGTCTCACCCTCGCATATAAAGCATAATAGTCAAAACCCATATTTGTGTATTGCGCTCAATTAGGTTGTTTTTATTCAATCTTATTTTTTTATTAATCTGAGACAATATATTGCTCATATGCGTGTACTTTTATAATGCATACATTATTTTAATAATTTTACATCACAGCATATGAAACAAAATAAAATATTTAAAATGCACTTTTTTATTTGGCAGTGCAATATTTATAAATTGGCATTCAGTTACTAAATGTTCGTGTGTCATTTATATCGCTCGTGAAAACGCACTTTTGTAGTGATGTAATCAGATCTGGTTAAAGGCATAAAAATAAAGCTCCAGGCGTGAGACAGACACTTGAGTTCATATTGTGCTCTGATGTTCTCTGAAATCACTCTCAGCTCATTCCCATTGTCCATTTCAGCCTCTCATAGTAAAGAACAGGGCGGATCTTTAGCTTGATTTTGAGGCTCTTGTTATCTGTAGTTTATCCATCGTTTGGCATCACAGGACAGAAAATATGAAGGTTTTATCTGAGGCGCCTCTGAATGGAGCTGAACATGATCAAAGAGTCAATGGCGCTGAACAGACACTTTATGGTTTTCCGTATATTTTCAGTGAGAGGCAGGCGTGGAAAAATAAGGACACGTCAAATAATGTCTGATAAATTCAACCCAGTGCTCATTTTGTTATTTGCAATTTCTAGACGGTTTGTTAGATATGACCTAATAAAATTCATTAATAAAATTAATGACATCAAAATTAGAAACCAACGCTTGATTTAGCATGCAGTTGGCAAATTAAAATTCAAAAGTGACCTAATTGCGACTATACTTTATTATAAGTTCTCATATTTTTTAATGCAATTTATTTTCGCTCCGTGCTTATTTACGCACATTAAGCTTGCATTTTTTTATTTATTTTTTCACTTTAATGTGTAGATATACAGCAGGGCTTGGATTTTCATACATGTACCAACAGTACTGTTTGTGCATTTATATATTATTTAATATATATCTTTTTATTATTATTACAATGATGTACTGTGCAAGAGCGCACTCCAACGCGCCCCACGGATCCCACGGAAGGACGCGTTGGAGTGCGCTCTTGCACAGTACATCATAACGGGAGCAGGGCAAACAGGGAGGGAGGGAGGGAGAGAGAGAAAGAGAGAGTGAGACAGAACGCGCAAAAAGCACCAAGGCCCGTGCGCACCTACAGCTCCAAACGCCATCTGTTAAAGCCAATGCTCAAAAATTACTCAAGCGTACCCCCCGACACCGCTTTTTATCTAAAGAAAAATCATTGTTAGCGGCTCAAAATAAACAACAGATTGCCCATTAGCACTCTACCCCTAAATATCTGCAGATTATAACCGCGTTGATGTGTACGGTTATGGGTATTATTTACCGCGGCCATCTGCGTCGGAGAAGCGACAACTATGTGATTTCTATTATCATTCCCCAAATAAATAGCGCAAAGATCTAAACAGAAGCATATGCGACTCTTCATTTCTAAAGTGATATGCATGTGGTATAATTTGTCATCGCAATGACCGGCCAAGTGTTGATATTCATTTCAAACATCATATTTATTTATGCAAATTAATAACACAAAGGTTATCTCTATCTAGAATGTGGGCATGTGTGTTGGTTTACAGATAAAACATTGTTTAACAATGTATGTGGGCTAAATGGATTTTATTTACGCACCTTCTCATGTCCATTTTTAATTGATGAACCTGAACTTTGTACCATAAACCACATTTTATTTTATTAGGTCCAATTATTTATTTTTTTTCTAATGGAGAAATTAAGTTTTATATTTAATATTTTGACTGTTATATTTTACCATGTGTGCAATCCTCTTGAAGATATTCACTGTTACTTTTATTTCAAGGCTATTATTTATGAAGGACAAGACAAAAACCCAGAAATGTGCCGAGTTCTTCTCACACACGAAATTATGTGCAGGTAAGAAAATATTTTCAGATAATTATAAACTATTACATTCGACTGCATAATTGTATTTTATCAGCCATAATGTCTTGTTTTCATAAATGCGTAACGCACACGATGTAGGCCTATCCAGGCCTCCGAGCATCAGCCTTACAGAAAATCAATGAATCCCTGAATAGATCTGCCTGGATACGCTGAAAAGAATCCAAATGTTCAGAATTGTCAGGCGGCTTATTCATAATGATTTACGGTTCGCTTTGCGTCCTGCTCTGTGAGTTTCAGAAGTTCTACTTCAAAAGCGCAAATTTGACTGAATCATTTGGTGACATCGGATTTACGAATGATCTCACTGGACTTTTAATACTATAGAGGATAAAATGAAATTCTCTCTCTCTCACACACACACACAAACACACACACATACACACATGCAGACGCGTGTGTGCGTACTCGGGCCTTTTGGAAAGTGGCTTTTCATCCTCAGCAATTTGACCGTGCGCCACTTTGTCTGTTCTGATTTTTACGCGCGCGCCACAGACGGTTAATTTAAAAGTAAAAAGGGCATTAAATAAAATAACTGCACTAGAAGAGAACCCAACACGTATGGAAGCAAGCACTCAATTCCCCACCAAATCGGAAAAGAATCAGAAGCTTGCTCAGAGGTCACGCCACATCCTTCTGCGCTCAAGATAATAACGCTTCAAACTTTTAAGAGTTTACGGAGCCGTATTTACCGATAAAGAAAGTTCTCTGTTGCGTGCGTCAAACCGCACAGATGCGTTTCCGAGTCCCAAGCAGAGGTCCAAAGACATACTTTAATCACTTTAGCTGTCAGCTTTAAGGAGCTTTACATGTTTTCCATACCATATGGTGTTAATTTAGCTCACTTAGACATGTAACCATTATACAAGTGGGCTTCTTTAAATTCAAGAGGCATAACATTTTTTTTTTTTTTTTTTTATCTCAGTAATTTCAACATTAATTAAAGAAAGCATAATGGAAGCATCTTCAGGGCCTCAAAATGGAGGCATTGGCACATTGTAGGAGACTGATGGAGGCTTTTTGAGCTGGTAATTAATAAGTGCCCCACAGAAATCCTGGTTGAAGGTGGCATCTTGCATCCTCTCCAGACACAACAGCTTGACAATTAGAGGTAAACAAAAGCTGGGGCTGAGAGAGAGCTCCCCCCCCCCCCCCAGCCTCCTGGCACCCCCTCTCCTCCTCTCAGCACTAAGACAAACACCAAAAACATGCTGTTTTCCCTCCTTCAGCCACAGCGCCGGGCTCCGTGTTTACCCGCCGCCCGCATCTGCGAGAACCGCAGCCACCAACACCATCAGGCTCTGCCAGAACCTACGCCAAACACCTCGCGGTTAGCTAGAAAAGAGGACGAGAGAGCGTGTCAGATGAATAAATCTAAACACACGGTGCTCGAAGACCAAAGACACATGCAAGCTGTTAGCTGATTCTCTCATATCTCATCTCATGTCTTGTCTTCTCTCTCTCTCTCCCTGTGCTCTCCTCCACAAGTCGGTGTTGTGACAAAAAAAGCTGCGGAAACAGGAACGAAACGCCCTCAGATCCCGTGATCATCGACAGGTAAGACTCTATCTGCTTCTGTGAGTGTAGGGCGCTGCGGCCCAGCGTCCCGGCCTGGGTTTGCCCTGTGTTGTTGTGCAGGTGTGTTGATGTGGAAACCCGAGGGTGTCTTTGGGGACCGTGTAATTGCTGGTGAGTTGTCAGGGAAGCCTTTTCCTCGAGACTTGCGATCTAGAGAGCGTTTGGTTTTAAACTCACAACTCTTTCATCCTAATTTGTTAACAGCAGCTCTGCTTATGTTCTCTGTAAACAGTGCACTGCCTCTCGCTGGCTTTGTGGCACGACTGCGTTCCGCAACAGAGCAGGAACGTTGCATCTGCGAGCGTGCATGTTTGAGGCAAAAAGGTGTCTTTACGTTGCGCTCTGTAGTGCTGCCGGTGGGAAATGAGTAATGTTTCTGGGCTGGCTGTTGGCGGTTGCATGTTGATCACATTAGGGAAAGCGTGTTCAAACACACCGGCTCCCGCCGAGTGGGTAATTGACGTTCTTTCTTTTTTTTTTTGCAGCTTATGTTTCTCTTTGTGAGTCTGGCTGAAGGTTACACTTACTCGGCGAGACTTACACTTCTTCCTTTTTGTCCAATTATCCCTGTAGTGGCAGCACGTATGTGGATTACGGCAGGGCAGTTCTTGGACTCGCGGTTGAAACGGTAAATGTGACAGGGAGCGCTGGCTCCTCGAGTCCGGGCCTCTTGGAGATTAGTGAGCTAGAACAAGCCTACCTTGCTCTATAAAGCCAGGAGTCTTTCTGTTTCCATCTGCTGTAAAGAGCCATGAATAAGCATCAAGTGCTGCCAGCAGCAAGAGTCTCTCTCTCTCTCTCCCTCTTGTTTTCTTGCCGTAGCTGTTGCAAAGTTATCCCACGATCACAAACTTGTCTGTCCACTGAGTGAGAAATTAGATTGGAGGGTTAGATGATGGGTAAAGCCGTGAACGAAATATGCGCCACCAGTGGATAGCAATGCTAATGTTTGACTTGCTGAAATAGCTGTTTGCTTAGCAGGGAATGTTTGGTATCTGACAGAGGGAACATCTTTCTTATTAGTAATCAAATAGCAGTGACCAGTTGCCGCTGTCAGTCAGCATGCATGAAGCGTGTGAAGCGTCGGAAAAAAGGACTCATGCCCTGTGTGTTGAAGCTATGGCCGTGCATGCGTGTTTGGAGGTCTGAGCATTTCCCGCTCTCACGTCATGTGGTCGTGAAGTGGAAACCCTGCCGTACTACACAATAATGTGAGTGAATTGAATAATGTGAGTGAACGCTAACCATAGCTCTATAGTAACTACATGTAGTTAATTAATATTACTCAGTACTTATTTGAGTAAGTACAATGTAATTACAATGTAAAAATCATACTTTTTGATTTCAAATTAATCTTAAGTATATTTATTTATTGCATTCTGGGATTTGCCTTTCCATGAATAAGCAATGCTGCTTTACAATTTGCCCAAAATATGTTATCTTAGAAGGTAGCATAAATGCTAAAGCATAATGACGTGCGCCTGTGATGCCCTAAAATGTTACCAATCTAGATTTTTGAACAGAGCCTCTATTTAACCTTTTTTGGAGGGGGATATGAGTTCCTTACATTTTCTTCTGTAAACACTCTCAAAGAGTGTGAATCAATCTCAGTAACCTTTGTTATCTCTGCATTAAATGATTAGCTTGTTCAAACAGACGTGCTGAAGAGCTCTGACAGTGTGCGAACAGTAATTAGTTACAGGACAGACATTCATGCACTCACTGTAACTCAACCGCAAGAGAAAGAAAAGCTGGAAGGGGGGAGGGAGGGAGGAAAAAAAAAAGAGGAGTCCCGGCGAGGTGGAGGAGGATTTGTTTTGGTTTTCTGAACAGAAGATAAAACACATATCACTTCCTTTTAGTGGATCCTGAAAGGAGTCTCAGGCAGTCAGAGTCGATTCTCCCAACTGTGGCTTATACAATGTATTTACCTTTAAAGAAAAACATGAACACTTTACAACAGGGTTTCACTGATATTTACCGCATTGACTCTTCCCATAAATTGCTCGGCTTTGTGTCGTGGCTAAATAGAGGTGGATGGATCGGATGTCTTGGCGCTTTGTGCTTCAATCTGGCGAACAATATGTGTAACACTAGTAAAAGAGGAAAAGGAGAACAGTGCAAAGAAGCTCTGATACTGGGCAAAAAGGAGGGATATTGTGGTAGGTTGAAACGGTGGATAAAAAAGCTCACATTTTGATTGTGAGGCGTCTGAAAGACTCGAGAGGATCATTTTCATAGAGGGCCGATCCGTTCTGTCAGATCACAAAAGCAGATGTACTTCATTAGCCGACTGCATTGTCTGCATATCACAACTGTGAACAGATGATTTTATCCAACGCTCGGAGAACAAGGCGGCCGGGAGAGCCCGGAACGCACGGAAACACGAACCTCGGATGACTGAAGCGTTCGTGCAGGTGGGGTGTATGATATACAGCTAATTTGTAATCACAGAACCAATCCTGTGGGGTAATGTCTTGTTAGGTCCGTCTTTTTTCTCGTCTCTGTGGAAAAAGTGGAACGTCGCAGTACACGAGGGAGTTTGATGCGTAGCTAAGATATGTGCATGCTCAGTCACCGTTTATAAACAAGCGTTTGCGTGCACAGGAAGTAGATCCAAAGTGCAATTGTGTGAGCGGACAAGAAAGGGTCGGTTGCATTACAATCAATACATTTAACTGGGTCGGACAGAGGATAGATAGACAGACAGATAGAGGGAGAGAATGTTCTGCTAAACATGGCTACGGTGACCAGAAGATCTGGTGATCCATTATCAATAACGTTTTCAGCCACATTCTCCCAGATGGCACATGGGCCAGGCATACTGCTCGTTGGCACGGGCTCGGACAATAACTGGCACCCGCTCGCTTCTGGCATTTTCAATGGAGTTTAGGAGACTTATCATTCCAAATGTGTCCTATTTTCCTGTAGTCAAGCCAGACATCTGTTTATACTATTTCTCTTGGACTTTAGTGCAGCTTTAGGTTCTTCACGAGGAGAAGAAGAAGAAGAAGAAAAAAATAAAAATATGAGAAAAACTTGGTTGTATTTCACAGCTGTTACAAAATTTCAACCTCGATGGATCTTTAAATATTTCACAACCCGACCCTGCTTCGCCATAGATTATTCATCTGAATTTTTTGAAAGATAGATTGAGCATCAGAAATGAGGAGTTCTACAGCTAGATCCTGAACTCTTGTAGGTGATGTCTTGAACACACGTCAAGAGCGAGGCGTTGGATCATTTACCGCCCCCGTATCAGTCCGGGAACTAATAATACCTCTCCGACTCAAGAGCGATGAGGGTTTTCCTAGCCAACCGATCTCCCTTTCACTTCCTGTCAGAAAGGTCAAGACATGCTGACCTCTGACAGACAACCCCCTCCCTCAACTGAATAATTCATGAGATTGACTTTTTTTGTCAGACAGTTGTGTAGCAGGACTGTTTATGTAGCTCATTTCGCTGAGGCCTTTGCACCTGTTCGGGCCGCATGATATTTGGGTCCCGATGCTGATTTAGCTAAACACTCATTAATTTTTTTCATGCCGAAGGACCTTTCCAGAAGGGATTACGCTTGGTTATTAGCTTGGTCTTCCTTGAGCCAATATGCTAAAAAAAAAAAAAAGAAAAAAAAAAAAAAGGTGTACGTACTCGGCCTGTTGCAGATTTTTTAAATCTTGAAAACCAACACAGATAGTTCCTCCGTTTTTTTGCCCTTTTGTTTGTATCTTCTCCGACCAGGCTACTTAAAAAGACCTCCTCCCTCTCATCCACACACAGGCCTTCTCTCGGAGCTGAGCAAATGCCAGCATTTAGAAGGTCAGAGCTTTTGTTGGAAAAGCGCTATGTAAATTAGCACCAGCAAAAGGGACATTAAACAAAATTCAATTCATTGTCTCCCTTAATGTCATTTACATTTTTGGCTCGGGCCCGTCCTGTCGAGGAGAATTTTGGAGATGATTTTAATTACATATCAGCGCTGGAACAGAGGGCTGTCTGGAGCGAGACGCATTTGGATCACCTGTAAAGAGAGGTTTATTTACCAATGCACTTGAATGGCAGGTTTTCACAGGCGCTTGCGTGATGTAATTAAGCCCGTGTTAAGTGTTAATTCCTCGGCTTGTCTTTTTCCTTCACAGAAAGGCCTGTTTCGCACACACCACAGAGTTTAACCTTTAGTCCTTGTCTTTTAGATTTGAGTCCTTCTGCATTCTCCTAAACATAGACAAAAATCACTTTTAGCAGATTTATTGCACCAATCTGAGCCCTTATGGAAAAAAATGTGCAAAAATCACACCTTTCGGGGCATAACCACAGTTATGTACCCTTAAATAGCATCTTTGTACCTTATTTACCGCTAAAGTAGTACCTTAAGGGTATATATTACTACTTTAAAGTACTAATATGCACCTTTAGACAAGATATGACGTTGTCTTTTAAGGGCACTCTCCCAGCGACAACCTGTTGTACCCCTAAAGGTACAATTTTTACACATTTTTCTGACAGTGTCCAAGTTGTTGTCCTCTCAAATGCTTTCTAGACTGAGAATGTCCCTACCTCTAATACTGTGTGACTCTGACTTGCAATAGCAAACAGCAAACCATGCTGTGATGTAAACTAAAGGCTATTTAAATAAAAGGATGATCCCTCTGATGTGTCCCGCCCAAACACCCTGTTTAATAGGAAATAAACCTGCGCAGGATGTGCAAAACAGGCCTATGACTGAGTGGTAGAGGACACTTGAACTGCTGCTTTTGCCTCCAGCCACGAGAGGAATATTTGTATTTATTTATATCTTACCTTGTCCAGGTGACATTCAACGGACCGTGTGTGTGTTTGAATGTTTTATTCGAAAAGTCCTTGTATCTACTGTACAATAGAGCCACAGCAGTCTTGGAGGATGTGCATGCACGTATATGTGTGTTTATGTTCACAGAGACACACGTGTGAGAGAGGAGGAGAGCGCCGGAGCTCCATTAGACCTGATTAATGAGGTTGCAGACAGCAGATATATCTCTGGCCAGGTAACAGCCTCACTGCTCCAGGTACACAGGTGTGCACAGCAACTCCTTATTTATGAGACAGTCAGCAAACCCTCTGCTAACATCAGAGAGAGAGAAAGAGAGAGAGATTGTGTTTTTTCCTTCAATGGGCCAAAGTGAAAGCAGAGTGTAGATCTCCACTACGAGAAGAAAATAACTCAGAATAGTGTTCCTTCTGTCACACAGGACTATACTAAGATGTTTGCAAGTGTATTGCTTTGGTGTAGGTTGTGTAAAAGGTTTCTTGCACAGGTTTTTAGTGAATAATTGCCGGTTACAATCTGTCTTTTTTGCTCTTTCCTATTGTAATGTATGTGTGTGGGGCATTAGTCAAAGGTGCAGTGCCATTTCTGCACCACTAGAGGCAGCAAGTGAATTGAAAAAATAATGACTGTTTTCAAACAAGTTTTAGAGACTCCCCCTGTCGGCCATGGGTGGGAAAAAACAGATAGCTCCATCCCAAGATCATGTTATTGGCTGACCCAATGTTGTTATATCTGGCCTAGTCGGAAAAACCGACTCCAATTAAATTTGGAGCTGCTAAAGTGGCAAGTCTGCCTTTTATTATGTGCAATAAATTAAATTGAATATTTTCTTCCATTTTAATATTAATCCATGTTGCATTGATAAATTGAGGATTTTCTTTTAAAAAAATGTTAAGAAAAAAGGCAAGTGTTTTCTAGTATGCAAATGATTTATCATTAGCATACTTAAGGTTCTCCTTATGCTGGTGTGTTTGAAATGTAGACCAAAAATCTTTTGTAATTATTTGTTAATTGCTCTTTTGTCTCTCTTCGACATAATGATATACAAAAATGCCTTTGCGTGCAGCGTGGATGACACTGTCACCTTGAAACTCTTCAGAACCGACTACGCTTCTAAACTCCTCTGTTATGAACTAGTGACTTCCGTCTCACTAGAGGGATCAAGAGAGAGAGAGAGAGAGAGAGTGAGAACAGCTGGCTCTTTCTAACGGTGAATAACTGACAGTTGTCTGTAAGAGGTTTTAATGAAGATTGCCACCTTTTATGCGAGGAGCTGAAGGGATGCCAGATCTACAGGAGGGGAGAAGCAGAGAGCTTAACCTGCCCTTGGCAGCTAGCACTCAGCTCACACTCACACAGAAAATGAGAAACAGCCTCTGCGGTCAAAAAGCCAAACCTTAGCGCTGCCACACATTGCTCGCACGTAGAAGTGGGTCAAGGCCTAGCAGATGTCCGACAGCACACAACTCCAGAGCAGGCTTCTCCACAACAATGTCCTCTAAGGAGAGAGATAAACACTTTCGTATCTGAAAAATAATCGTTGTACGCTCCAAACAATGTTTGCAGCCTGATTACAATAGGAAAATAAGTAAAGCAAACCACATTCGCATTTTCAAACATTTGACAGATGCTTTTATCCAAAGTGACTTTTACATTTTATAAACCCCTCTAGTGAAAAATAGGGAGGAAAAACATTCTGAAGTGCAAAGACCCATTTAGGAACCTTGTTTTTTTAAAAAGGGTAATAACAGATTTTTTCTCTCTTCCACCTGAGAGATAATCACCTTGTCTCCGTAATTTAACCAATCAAAAACGCTCTCTGCCTATGACATCATTTTGCACATTCAGGTTTGATGGCATCAGGTGACTAAGTAAGAAAAAAAAAGGCAAATTGTTTTGAGCAGCTTTTTCTTTTTTCTTTTCTTCTAGAGACTAGAGCAGAGACAGTAATGGTCTTGATTTAGCCGCTACATGCTAATAGTACTTGGCAATGGCAGTGTGTGCGTTTCCTTTTTTTATTTGGTGCCATGTGGGTCTGTGTGTGAGAAGGGAAGGGGGAAATGGCTCTAGCATGTGTAGACAGGAGGGAACCCTGCACTGTGTTGTTGTAAGACGTGTTGCAAAGGCCCGGAAGACGTCGGCTCCGAGGAGTCTATAGTGAGAGACAAAATCCATGCACACACTTAAGGGTGAGAAAGCTGAATCGGGGCGAAAGCAAAAGTAGAAGAGAAATGTGAAAATGATAGTTTTACTACAACAACCAGTGTCATTGTGTGTGTGCGTGTGTCTGGTGGAGATATTGAGAGTCTAATCAGGACTCCGTGGAGGGGACATATGTGCTCTAAAAAGCCCCTTTTATTTGATTGAGCGCACAAAGCAACGACACTCCCCTTTTGTTGGGCTATATGAAAACCCCCGCTGAGTGTGTCAACACGCGCACACACATGCATATGCACGCATGGATTCACATGCAACAAATATTCACGTGCATAAAGCGCGATTATCGACAGACACGTAAAAATGTGATTCCACACATGCATGCAGACGCACACAAAAACTCACCCCGGGCAGTTGGAGAGGGTGTGCGGTCACACAATAGCTCGGCGCGGGTGCACGTTCCTTTTGAATAACAACCGGGAAAATTGAATCAGTCGTGGTTTAGGAAGGACTGAATGGAATGCATGTCCGAAGTTCATGACGCTTCCCTCTGTGAATGCGGCCAACGTGTCCCATTTCCACAGCACAACCTGTTTTGCTCAAACTTCACACCGTGAAAGAATTCAAAACAGATCTGCTTTATGTGCACGTAGCTGACAATGCTTTAAATTGAATGTTTATTTTTTATTTTGACTACTTCTGCAGTTGTTTCTAGTTCTCGAGCGTTGCGGTGCCGCAGAATGTTTTCGTGCTAAATTAAATTGACGTGTTTGGTTTCCTTTCGGCCACATTGTCTATTTTACAT
>NC_139976.1:5450118-5473251 GCF_963993115.1 Abramis brama | reverse complement strand
GTCGCAGGACAGCGATCTGGACATTGGGCACACGCCATCAGCATCTCTCCGCGAGAGGCACTGGTCCTTGGCCGTCGCCCGTCCCATGGGCCCCGGGAGGGGCCATCGGCTCCGAAACTTCAAAAAAACTGCAGCAAATAACTATCATTTATTAAAGCTGACAAGTTATCTCTAAATATAGGCCCCTCTGTCAAAAGATTATGAGCCAATGGCCCCTTCTGCTGAAAACGTAATCGTGTTTTTCGAATCTCACATGAACATTCGAGGGTAGATTGCGCTCGCTTGCTCTGTAGGGGATGTAGGACGTATATCTCTGCTTGCACTTGTGTTTTACTGCCCTTTGTGAAGTTCGATAGTATGTTGAATTACATTTTAGGTTACCAGACGAGAAATAGTCAAGTCAAGAAGTCAGCAGCGAGAAGTGTATTTGAGAGGTTAGGCCGCATTTCACCCACTGGCTCAAGGCTATTTATCATTATAAGTGAGTCTCTGCTTAAGTTTCCCAAACCCTCATTATAATCATTCCCAGCAATTACAGCGTCCAGAACTCCGTCTGCCATCCAGCACACATCATCAGCCGTTTACTCTGCTCAAAGCTGCCACTGATTTACATTGTTTTAAATATGGGGTGCGATGCTGATTGATTGTTGTTGCTGTGAGTCAACTTGATAGAATACCATTAGCCACGCTAAATATTTGTATAACTCTTAAATTGTTTGCATGCACAAAACGAGGCCGTTTAGCTGCACGATCGTACGTTTTAATGCTAGATAAATCAAACTTTGAGATAAATCTTAGTCTCTGTCTTATTGCTGACAAATTCCGCAAGCATTTTTAATTTGCATGTTCATTAGAATGTCATTATGTAGACTTGCTCTCGGTCCATTCCTTTAGTTTAGACGGTACTGTAGTCTGCAGCTTAATGCCTATTTTGCTAGTAAAAGATTAGTAAAACCATTGTATTCTGTGAAGTGCTTTACCATGGTATGCATGCAACATCAGACCTCGTTCTCAGTGTAAAACACTTGTGTTTCCAAGGCAGTCGCTGCATAATTATCCTCTTGTGAAGAATGCACAATGACGCCAGGATGATGAATCGATGGCAGATTGGACATGTGGTTTAACTGTCATGTCCCTTAGATAAGGGGCTGCTCGGGGATTGCTCATTCTCACTGCTAGCCTGCTAGCTTGCCAGTTTATTAGCGCAAATCCCAAATGTTTAGTAAACTCATTAGGCCCTATCTAATGCTAATTTATCATCATAGATGGACCACGAGAGGAGCGGGACACCGGGGCGGTCGGGCCAGGGCTTTGACCGCTAGCTGATCAATCAGTGCTATAGGGGCTAGCATGTTTCATTAGATCCGCTAGCCTCGGATGAGTTTTATGGATTTCGCTCCTGAAAGTGGGATTTCGGGGGGCTTAGCAAAAGTGTGGTGGCTGACAACACTTATCTACAGGAATACATGGCGGGCCTTTCGTCAGAGAGCTTGCTATTTCAATGGCCGCAGATAGATAAGGCAGCTTTT
Source organism: Abramis brama (assembly GCF_963993115.1). NCBI lineage: Eukaryota > Metazoa > Chordata > Actinopteri > Cypriniformes > Leuciscidae > Abramis > Abramis brama. The sequence goes on along the minus strand of NC_139976.1, from coordinate 5,471,722 downwards.
TGAAGACGGAGAGCAACATTTAGGATGAGAAAAAGAGTATTATGGATTCTGTTATACACCTCAAAGAGTAGTAGAAAAAGGCAGCTGAAGTGCTGGTTAAGTTTTTTCTTCAGTCTATAATAACTGCTGCCCTCTTTGTAGCGCAAGATCTCTGATCTGTGTGAATCAGGAGGACTAATTCAGAAATGATGTGATCCTTATGATCTTCTGGTCGGGAAGCGTTCTGAACTTAAGAACTTCATCGATCTGTCCAGTCTCTCTGAATCAATCATTTAAGGAGAGACAAAAAAGAGGCGTTATTGCAGGTTCCCACTCCGTCAGAGCTGAGAAATAGGATTTTCTTGTCTCTCTTTTTTTTTGCGTGCTAGTCTTTAGCGACAGCTTGTATCTCTTTCTCGCACAAATGAAACGGAATAATAAAAAAATAAAAAAAACATAGGTGGTGAATAAACCTTCCCAGACTGTGATAATAAAATATGACTGGCGTTTCCTAGTGCTGGGAAAGGAGTGTTGTAATTCACCTGACTTATGTTCTCCTGTCTGATTTAGCTTCAGATTAAAACCCACTGCTTGGCCAACCAATTGAAATCAGATCCAGTCACAGCTTGCCTGTATTGATCCCTATTTAACATCAAGGCTGGGAATGGATTGGTATTGATTAACTATAAAACCGCTGGCTGGCTTGTCCAGAAACCTGCTCAATATGCTGAATGAAAAAGTATCGTACCTCTACCCTTCAATGCATGAGAAAAGGAACAGTAGCACATGTGCTTGGCCTCGGAGTTGGCAGGCATGCGGCAGACATGGCAGTCCATTCCCTTTTACCGTTTCCTTGCATGCTGTGTATGTTATGTGATGCAATATTTGACTGTTATATGACATTTTTGCTCTGAAATGTAACCCAAAATTGTCCTAAATATAGTAGGGCTGGCCCAAAACATGTTTTGAAAGAGAAATGTAAAGGGTTAATTGCTTTTCTATTACACTCACTCTTTCTCTACCATTAAAAAGCAGTAAAGGCCCTAAAATATAAAAGTTGACCACAGACTTGATTTTTGGGCCTCTTGTCTGGGTGTGTGCAAAGCTCAGCACGAAACCACATGACTACATAGGTATTGTATGTCATGAACAATTGTGTATAATAATAATAATAATAATAATAATATAATTTCCAGATATTACTCAGTGATGAGTAATATACACCTGTGTTCAGTCTCCGACGTGTATAAAGTGACTCAATCGTCAGAACTTGTCCACCCTTATTTGGGACCAGCTCATCCTGGCTGGATCTCCTTTCTCCCCAAATCTCCGTGTCGAGAGCCAGAGGAGGCTGTGCATCTGTAAGAAATTACTTTCAATCTCCCACATCCAGGAGTTTACACTTCTGTAATGACAGAGGAAACCACTGGCCTCAGTAGGGTGCAGATTTTAAGGGATGTCTTTAAAAATGCCATTCTTCTGCCAGACCTACAGGATTACTAAGTGGAACGACCCCAAAACACACACTGGCTCTGCGTCCACCTCGCATACTGATGCAAGAACATCGCGTACTGTATATTGGCTAAATTTTAGTTTATACTTGCATTGGCTTGTTCAAACTCCACTTTGTTATGGGGAAATTCATAGTGATCAATTTGTTTTTCAGAACAAAATATCGTTCTTGGCACAATGTGCACTGAATACTGGCTGTAAATAATGTGGTGTTGTGTGATGATTTTTTCTAGCCAAGTTCGTTATTAGCATTTTCCAATGATCTTCGACCCCAAAACATTTTGAATGCAACACAAAACATGTTTTGAAAGAGACAACTCTTAGGTTATTACTGTTTATCTATCTATTACTGCCTTTCACAAACCATGCCAAAACTGATATAGTGCATTTGCAGTTTAAATATTTAAATGTAAATACAAATGTAGAATAAGAATGAAATTTCTGTAGGTAAGAAATAATTTATGTTATTTTGTTTATTTTGTATTTTATTAATTATTATTATATACCATTATTTGTTTACATTTATTTACATTTTATATATTAACATTTAAGTATATAAATTGCAAACTTACTCTAACAGGACTGAAGCAATGTATCCCCGTATTAGGCTTTAAGTTAGCGACGATAAATATCCGACACTCTTACAAGGAATGAGGCAGCCACACACACACAATCTGGAGTCTATTTGTCTCTGATAGGGCAAATCCAATTTGATTCCTTAAGTGTTGATTAAAGTGGTGGGCTGAAACAGGCTGTCCCTCATTGAGTGTTTGTTGATTATTTACCTTCCAGCTGGACATAATGAAGAGCAGCCAATCAGAGCGTTGCTCTGCCCTCCAGCATCGGGTCTCTTGTTTGGTCTACTGTATTGGTTTGCTTTCTTAGCCAGCAGCTAAACCAAACTAATCACTACTTGGGTGGGTAGAACTGAAGGACAAATGACACTTGGTTTGTGTTCGAATCCTCCAGGCGTAAACTTCCATGTCCAAAGAGTGAGACCAGGGGGATAAAAGTGAAAGAAAATCGTTCTCAGCGAGGGTGGGTGGCAAAAGCACTTTAGATATTCACATGTGTGTAATGTGAGAGTGTCACAGAGCCTTTAGCTCTTTTGTGAGGGGTTTAGATGGAGATCACAGAGTAAAGACGAGGATGCTTGTGCTGAGAAGCAAGAATTAGCTCATTCACTTCTGGTACCTTGTGTATCGTTTACGTTACAAAAAAAGAATCAGTTGCACTCAAAAGTTTTAGCTGCCAAAAATGACAAGTATTGACTGAGTAAGTCTGGAACTTTATATCTGTTTGGGCTTCACTGGATCTTCCTGTTTTCGAGTAATATCTCAAAGCGTGCCTTAAGATGCTGAAAGAATGGATAGACATTCGGTAATCAGAGCCAGCTGCGATGGATGCCTCTGTCTCTCCTTCTCCATCTGCCCAACTCCATGGGCAGAGTACGCTTTTGAAATGTGTGCCGTGCCAGAAAAAACAACAATGTAAACAGATTTAGCCAATTTTATCCACACATCACCACAAAAGCACAGTCAGGCACGATATGTTCCATTCATATCCATACATAATTCCTATGATATACACCAGAAAAAAAATCCCTTTGTATCACCAAATTTTAGCCAAATCGAATTTCTAGACTGCTACTACAAGTTTTCCAATTGGAAGACCTACTTCAGATGTCATACTTTTCCAGTTTTAAGATGATAAAATTGTTGATTTTTTTTTTTAGAATGGTAAATAGTTTAATTAGGCTCACAATGTACAAATATTTTTGGAACAAGAGTTTCTTGCTTTTTAATACCGTAATGATTCCAACAGGCGATTTGAAACTGTAATGCTAGTGATAGCGATGAGAATGTCACGGATCTGTGTGTGTTGACAAGACGTTGCTAAGCAGAAACAGGGGGAAGAGGAGGGAGAGGAAGTCCTGTGCAAGTTTTCCCGTGAGCCGAGGCTTTAATTGGCCTGTGGGAGGTAGAGAGAGAGAGGGAAAGAGGGAAAGGCAGCAAAAGAAAGACTTGGACATTATCTCCTCAAAGTGTCTGGCCTCGTGGATCACCGCCTTAACTTCCTTCTGTTAAAGTGGCCAACCCTGACAACCTGACACAATCCAGACAGCTCCTCAACGCACACACACACACACACACACACACTCACGTCTCTCAACAGGTTAGCTTTACGACCCCTCTAACTAGGCTTAATGGCAGACCACTTCACCCTCTCTCCCGTTGAGCCCAACGCTTTAATTGCTCAGAAAACAAGTCAAGCTCTCATAGTTCTTCCGATCCTGCCGTCACCAGGCCGGCGTCCATTCGTTTGACGGAAGGACAATGAACACATTGACTTGCACTTTCTACACCTCACGGTCTCTCCTGGGATTGATAATGACGCTTAGCTAAAACAACCGCGGCCCCAGTCCAAATTTTGTGGTCTCGCCATTAACCTCGGGCAGTCCGGAACGGTTTATTAGCTTCATGCGGTAGCGACGGTGAGGAAAACCGAGTCTATGTTCGTTTTCCTGCATGTTAGCAATTCCCCGATTTTCAAGCACACATCTTGGAAGAGTTTTCCAAGTGACGCGTGTTTGTACAGGGGTTTCACCGGCGAGCTGCGGTATTGCATCAGTTACACGTGTCGATGTGGTAATTAAACCGTACACACAGTCAGACGGTGTGCTCACACACACACACACACACACACACTCTCTCTCTCGCTCACAGCCGGCGCTGTTGTTAAATATCATCTCTTTAAACATACAGAAAATAATAATGTTAGGCCAAGACTGGGTAATTTGTTTCACGAAGGAAGTTATTAGCTCGATATCCAAACCCTGAATAAGGTCACACGTCACATCCATTTAAAGGTGAGCGTGTAAGCGTGTTAACCTGTTGGGGGCAACACAGTTTTTTCACATTTTCTCTCTCGGAGACAGCAAATTAGTATGAGGCACCTCGTGGCGGCTACGCTGACTGAAATGATTGTAACAAAGGCTCATTTTGAAGAGGTCAGGCTCCCCCTGCAATGATTTGTTGTTCATGAATCTACTTTGTGCCAATTTGTGTGTGCATGTGCAATCAGATGCGACTCGGGGGCGAGTTCCATCATCTTCACTTTGCTCGCTCGTACCGGGAGTGTGTGTTTGCTTGCATGCGTGTGTGTGTGTGTGTGTGTGTTCCTCCACAATTTGACCACCGCGCCTCAGTCGGATTCCCGTCGAATGAGATTTTAATCACCTTCTGCTATCTCGACAACAACTGGGCCGCCAGTCCAGCTCAAGCTTCCTATATTTATGATAATTTTTGTTGTTTTTTTTTTCCTTCTGTCTCTCTCTCTCTCCCCCTCTCTCTCTCTTTTCTTTTATTGAAATCACTGTTGACTGAAGGATGTAATCCTGATTAGCGGTGGCTGTGTGTCCATTGAAGGGTGAAAGGCATCAGAACCATGTTGGTTCACAGGCACCGACTGAAATTGAAAAGGGGAGATGGTCTGAAATGCTTCATGGATTCGTCACTCCAGATAGACACCCGGATATCAACCCCGCCAAACCAATTCCTGCTCTGTTATTAGAGGACACAAGCACTACCTCGAATTAAGCAGTGTACACGGCGCGAGTATGTACTTACGTAGCAAACACAATCATATAGGTTTGAACAGCGTATGGAATTAAGGGGAATTTTTTCAGTCAGTTTACACAAGCGATCAACCAATTTATCGTCCAAACTGATTAATCGGACGATATTTGACATTTTAAGATTAAATGTGACTGTTTGCCGCTACTAGTGTTTGTGTTCAGTTCACTGGCCATGTATAATAAACTGCTTTCAATAAGTTTTCAAAAGTTCGTAAGTAATGGTTACATGCTAATATAATCCGCTTGAAGCAATTGAAGCTGCATGATGACGCCATTTTGGAATTGTGGTGTTTGGCCAATAAATGATGGCAATTCAGATTTTTTAATCAATGCTGATGGATACACATTTTTTATTGATAAATTATATTTATTATATTTCTATTTAAAAATACAAATATTTAAATAATGTGATTTGAAATTTTATTGTGCAAGAATGAGTAATTTGATTGAATTTGGTCATTTTCAAATGATCATGTTAGCTGCTATTGATTAATCAATTAATAGTTGTGATTCTCAGATTTTTACAAGAAAAATTAAGAAAAAATGGGGAAAATTTGGCCGTTTTGAGATTATCATTTCAGCTGATAATGATAAATCAATTAATAATCACTATTTTACGATTATAAGGAGAATCAAAAGTCAAAAAACATTTCCTGTTTTCAGAAATGTGAAAAAAATCATGAATATTAAAGATTTTCGTGTGCTAGCATTCGTAACTAGACAAAATGTGGCCATTTTGCGATTATCGATTAATTGAAGAATTTCCATAGTATTAAAAAAAAATGTCTTATGGCTAACTAATGAAAAAATAATTTTTGTTATTTTAATTGAAATCATACACAGTCTGTTTATAAAATACGTTTTTTATTTATTTATTTTTTTACTTTTCATACGTAAATTTTGGAAGTGCATCAGCCTTTGATCTCCATTGACATCAGCATTGATTAATGATTAAACCATTGTGTTCAAGCACACGTTTCGGGCACTAAAAATATAAAAGAAAGGACAGCAAAACAAATGTGATGTTGTTTCAGGATGTGCAGTGTTGAAGCCCCAGTGTTTGACTGGAGAAAAACGAGATGGCCACAGGCTGACGGAGGGCTGATGTCTAAGCAGAGAGCAGACAGGCAGCTCGCGGGGGTGACGGGGCGGGAGAGAGGGGTCGAGGTTTAGTCCTCCACCAGCGCTGAGAGAAAGTGAAAGGGGAAAAGAGGGGGAGGGCAGGGCAATCTATCATTAGTGACCGAATCAGACAGGGTAGCGGCCTGTGAGAAGCTTAAGAGATTCTCTCTTCCCAACACACACACATTTGGGGGTGAAGAGGAGGAGGGAAACAAGAGTACGAGGAGCACATAAACTCAAGGCTCAAAACCCGATCAAAAGGGCCACTGCCGTCTCTATATTGTAACGTCACTGATTTAACCAAAAGAGTGTGAGGGAATTAATCTGCTTATGTGCCCTGAAAAATACATTTCGTAAGAGGATTCAGAAACCTAGGTTTCGTTCCCTTACAGCAAACATTAGTTCATACATAAATCACCGGCTGAATGTATCCCATAATTCTGGTGGTATAAATTGAGAGAGGAAGGAGGAGTTACAGCTCGTCATATTTGTTTTGCTTGAACAGGCCTGCTACATCCGTATTGATCCCATCGCTAATGATGCATGTTATTAAACATGATTGCTCATAGAAAATACGGTGACATTTGTCTTTGTTGCGCTCAAGAACGTTTGCCAGCGAGCTGACGTCCCTATTAAAGATCCGTATAAACAATCTCCGGCATGCAAATTAAAAAGCGGCGGCTTACACGCAACACACACACACACTCGCATACACGCACACCTTCTGCATTCAAATTAAATTACTTTATTCTAATATCACGTCTTGACTGACACCTGCAACACTCATAAATGTTAATGACTGCGTTTTGTTGTCTTTATATTGCTTTTTTTTCACCTGCTTGTTAGCAGGAGGAGTCAGCGCTTTTCAGATCCCGTCCTAACAAGTTCCTTCTAATCAGCCTCAGAATCTCACATGTCAGAGAAACGAAAGATTGTACGCCAAAATAAACCTTAAGAAAACTGTTCTGCCTTTTGGAATCGAGCGCACAAAGACGTGCATATCTTACAACGATCTCTAAGATGCACGTTACTTTGCCGTGTCAATTTATGAATCAACGCTCTCGCGGTTTTATCATTATTTACCAGGACGGGCCTGTATTTGTAGTCAAGGGAAGTAAACTTCTTCAGAAGAGAGTATCAGATGCCACTCGGAGCAGAATAAAATGCAAGACGCATTGAATTCTTTCCTTTGGGGCTCGAGGGAATCCGAAAAAGAAAGCACAACAACTCAACCCTGCTCCAGTGCATCCGTGAAAAAGAACGAGAAGTTTTTGAAAAATCGGCAACGTATTCAAATATTGATATCCGTGCTTGTCAGGAAAAGGGGCCTTGAAATTTCCACAGTGCTCTTGTTGTCAGAAAAAGTGTCAGATAATTCATAAATGCAGTTCAGAGTCCACAGGGAGGAACATGGTAGCGTGGATGCAAAAAAAGGAACAGAAAACAGCCCTGTTTTTTTTCCCATCATGTCTGGCAAATGTTCACTTTGGGCTTGTTGCATTTTCCCCATGTCTCTGCCATTGTCTTTCTCTTGCGGTTTGCGGGCATGTTAAATTGTTTTTGGGTTGGATGTGACTATTTGTTGTTTCTGATTTCTAGTTTCCCCCTCTCAGCTTTCCGTTTGAAGGGCCAATGAGAGCGCAGCTGTTTTATTAGCCTGAGACATCAGCACCACTTATACATGTGGCCTGCATTAGTAACCCGTAGACTCTTTCTCACACACACACTCACACACACACACGCTATAAAGAGCTGTGAGTGACAGTTGTAATGACGTGACTGTCTCTAGTGTAGTGGCAGTCATAAGAGGCGTTTAAATATGCTTAGAGCCTCATCAAACTTGACTTCAGTCCTGTATGCCAGCAGCACAAAATGCCAGAGAAATAAATCAACACATTTCCGATGAAACGCACCTCACATTTGGCGTCGGCACACATATTTCTGAGGAAATGTGTGTGCAAATATTTGCAACTTGAGAATGTATATGATTTATCTGTTTATAGTTACTTAATTTGATTCCTTCTGCAGTTAGAATCCAAACGGATGCTGTTTTGTACCATTTAAAGTCATTTGTTGAGACTTTTAAAGTGGAAATCAGCACAAATTGTATCTCATTAATGTCTTGATTGATTCTCCCTGACATAAATGAGATTAAATGGGGATACATTGGAATCTATGAATTGGAAAAATGGCCTGTAGTCTCGCAGGTTTCAGAAGGTTTCAAACTGTGCTCACATTATCTCAGAAATCAAAAAGTCAGATATTTTAAATGAACTCAAATTTTCTCACCAAATTCTACCAGGAGACCAAACAGCAGAAAAGCATGAATGATATCATTATCTTGTCAATGTCTCAGTTGTTTCTCCTAGACATCAGTGATATTTTGATTACTTCTCCTGAGAGAAAAAAATGGCCAGTTATCTCACAAATGTCAGATGTCTCAAACTGTCTGATAAAATCCAAATTATTTGTGCTATGCTAATCACATTTGCATCTTTTGTTTATTTATTCAAAGTCATAGGAGAAACGTCTGAGACAAAGTTGCCTAAATGAACCATAATTCAAAACTCCACTGAGCTACAAAAGAGCAACCTGTAAGCAATAGCATTTTTTTTTTGTCTGTTAAAGCCAGAAATGTTTGTCTTTTCTTCCGTAATCTCATGCTAGACGCGTGGGAGAGCTTTGCGAAGCATTTGGGCCCGCACCCTTTGCTCAATTATTTTATCAAAAGTGGTGTATTCGGGCCTGGTGCCGGCTGCTCGGCGGAGCTGTTGAGAGTCGGACGCGTCCCTTTATCAGAGCCGTACGAGGAACTTCCTCTCGCTATCGCTCTGACAGCAATATTCGCCCATGATGAATTGGACAGTCAGACGACAGTGGAACTCTGAAACAGAAGAGATATAAAGACCTATGTCTTGTCGCCATATGATCTCATAGTTCAAGGCTGTTGACAAGACGCTTTTTTGGCACAGCTTGCGGAGGCCATCTGGGAAGTGCTGCTCGAAAGCGGCAGAAAGTATTTCGAAGCCGTAGTTAAATAACGCTAGAGCGTATGGCACCGCTGTGGGGAGAAGTAGGACAGTTAGATTGCGCTCCCTCTTTCTGGGAGGAAAAAAATAAATATCACAGGAGACCAAAGATGGATGTGAGAAGAGGAATATGAGATTCTCCTATGAGAAATATGATTAATATATTTAAAATAAATTAACGATGAGTGATCGACTAATTTATCATCTGGGGGAGGCGAAATACACCAGGGTTTTGACACAGCACGCGTGGGTGTGTGGGATTGCGTTATGTATGTGCATTCCTGGTTTTTAATGTTGTTGTTTTTGGAAGACTAACAATAATATAGTGTCCATTTTCTGGTTGTGGCCATCTCAGGACTAATAGAGAGAGAGAGAGAAAGAGAGAGAGAATGCCTTGGAAACACGATTAGAGAGTCTGCCAGCATGTGCTACCCAACATGCTTCCTCTCTCTCTCTCTCTCTCTCTCTCTGTTGGTTGGCGAGTGGACACTCGTAGCGGCTGACATCTTTGGCTCGTTAGAGCCTGCAGGAGTTGACGTTTTCCACGCCTGCCTTCAGCCGCCTTCCTCTCCTCTCCTCCGCTCGACACTGTCTGCTACACGTCCAGCAGAATCTGTCATCAGCTCTCGGCCGTCCGGCCTGGCCACTCACACCCTGACAGAGAGAGAGAGAGAGAGGGAGAGAGAGAGAGAGAGAGGAAGGTGAACGTCTCGCCATTACCTTTGTGAAGTGTATTGATTTCTTGTAAAAATAATGATATTGACAGGCTTTCCAGAAATAATTGTTTCCAGAACAAAGAGGTCATTGCGGAGATTGAGGGAGAGCTTGAGTGGAGAGGTTGAGTTTTCTTTGGGAGTATATATATATATATAGGGGGAAGTAAATTATTATATATATATATATATATATATATATATATATATATATATATATATATATATATATATATATATATATATATATATATATATATATATATATATATAATACATTTTCCCCTATAGACATAATTTGACTCCCACCTTTTATCCCCACCCAATTAGTTTTTGCATTTTAAGTCCAATCACTTAGAAAGGTAACAGCTCTCCTCGGGACGTATTCCTACAGTTTAACACTAGGGTTAGAGGTTTGTTCAAATCACTAACCCCAAGCATGAGCGAGCACCACAAATAAATACATCCAGAGCTGTCTATACGCACTACAATGACCTAATCTAACTGACAAGAGCACATAGCTGTGCCGCCACTTCCTTTGCACTCCTCTGCTGTGTACCTTGACAGTCGTCAGAGAGAGAGAGAGAGAGAGAAATAGAGCCTTTATTGTGTAATGCAGGCTTTGACATGGCAGTTTCCAAACAGATTTCCTCGCTGTCTTCATTCATTCGCTGCATGGCTGGTACAAAGGGAAATATGCTGTTTACATCCAGGCAGGGAACACCTGTAATCATTTGTGAGGTTAAGAAGATACATCTACATTCCCGTAGAGGTCTTGAAAGGGTCTCGTCTCTTCTCTCAGGTGTTGTGACGCGGACGGGGTCTCAGCTGAAGCCTCTAGAGGTGTCTGGGAGTGGCGTTCTCCACAGAGAGCTTCAGTTCCCCTGTTGTTAGTGTTTTGTCACATGCTAGCGTGTCTAGCTCACACACAGAGTTGTTGAACAAACAGCCGTTCGCCGGTCAATAGTGTTTCAGGCGGCTAATTGCGCCTGTGAAATGAACTGCCCCTCTTCTTCCAAGACAATCGCTTTTGAAGCTCTGCAAGACCCTGCACACCACTGTGAGGGATTTTCTGCTTTTTTCATCTCTCCATCCATGCATCCCCCTCTTTTTTTTTTTACCTTTAGGATGCAAAATACACAGTGCTGTCTAAAGAACCGCATTCTATAGACATCCAGGACATTTTTCATTTTGGTGTCTTCTGTTAATTATTTTGTTCCCATAGAAACATAAATGTATTTATTTAGTTACTTATTTCACCATATTTTCACCAATCTTACATCTCACCATATTTACTTTCTTGTTTTTTTCTCAATTATTTGTTTGTTGGTTTATTTTTTATAGATAGATTTTTTTTGTATTTTTAGAATAAAAAATACATTTATTCATGAATTTATTGTATTGATTTTTATCTTTATTTTTTTTAAAGCAATTTTAATCTCATATCTTGGATTTATTTGTTTTCTAGATGTATTATTTGTTTATTTGTTCATTTTTTATACATTTATATATTTGCATTGTTAAAAAGAAAATTATAATTTAGAAGAAAAATCATTGTTTACTTTATAAATGAATTCTATTCATTTTTATACTTGAGGACATCCATGACATCAGATGCAGATTTTTTATATTTGAACAACTATTTATTTATTTATGAAAATATATATATCATAATTTTTTTTCCAGTTTGTTTATTTCTCTCTTTTTTATATAGTTTGAGGAGGACTAATGATCACTAATGGCACTGAATGATCATCATATTCATGTACCACAGTATACTTCCAAGGTATCACTGTCTGATACCACCACTACTTTTTTGTAATGCTAGTTCTGCTAGTGTACAGATGTGCTTCATCAATAGTCCTGGTTCCACAGGTTTTGATGTGTGTGTAGGGAGAGTGACTACATGACTGGTGGTACAGATTAATTAAACGCTGTATTGGGTGTCTCAGATTAACATATCAGGCAGAGGGCCGCACTATTGTCCATGTGACTGAAGCCGATGCGTCTGTCTAATGAACTGCAGGCCAAAACTATCAATTAACCTGACAAAAGGGCCCTCACCGGCAGGGACAGACCACTTAACGACAACCTCTCCGCTGTAGTCGCCATTACCCTGTCACTCACACACGAACGCACGCTCTCTCTCGCCTCAAATTGGGTCCTCCGTCTCGCACACTCTGACGCAGAGATTTGTGTTAACTGTAATCCAATAAAGCCGGGGAGCTCTGTGGAGTAGCGTACCTCCGAGAGTCCGTCCGCGGGGCCCGAAGCCGTACCTAATGGCCATTTAGGGCCAAAGTAGCTGTGAAGTGTTAAATATTTACATGTAAAATGCCAATAGTAATTGCAGGCTATGTCTGAGGTTGTCTTGGGACAAAAAAAGGCCATTTGCACTCAAATATCTTCAATAAGAGCGCAGCTTAGTGTTTACGGTTTATTTAGCGTTCGACTTTACCCGTGAGCATGCATGCACGCTGTCAAGTTTTGCTTATATATATATAGGATAAATCTATATTTGGCTTTTTTTTGTTCTCTCTCTTTTTTTTGAATGATTGTTGGGTCCAGAGGCGGCTAATGTGGTGTTGACTCCATGTGGCCTGTCTATTAGGGGTGACAGGACTGCCCTGGCAAATAATAAAGAAATATTTATGCTTCTCTTAGCGATGCTAACAAGGTAACATATCAAGCCGGTGCACTGCGGGGTCTCCCTCTAAGCTTCAATAAAGTATTGTAGACTCCACACACACACACACATAAACCCTGCTTCCCTGTGTGTGTGTCCCTTTCCGCTCTGTCCCCTTCTTTTTGTTTGCGAAATGAGATTGGTCATAAATCCAGGCCATCTCATATATATTTGAACGCTGGTATTTGCTTCTGCCAGGAAAGTGCACTTTACATGTGGTAACACGCGATTACCTGGGCGTCTTATTGCAAAGGAAGAGAAAAATCAATATCAATTTATAATTCACTATTGTTGTCTATATCTGGTTTTATGGCACTCTTGCCTGCCTCATTAATGTTTCAGAGTGATTGACTGGAACCCAAAGATTTTTAACGTGTTTCTTTTTTATTTATTTTCCCTTAATAATTCAATAAACCATAACTGGTTCCATTCTCGAAGCGCCTAACATGAAAAAAAAAGAAAGAAAGAATGGACCTATGGACCTCGTATTATGAAATTAGGTCCATGAATTATTAAGGGAAAGTTTACCCAATATTGGGAACATTTTGTCATCATTTACTCACAGTCATGTTGTTTTAAACCTACAGGATGGCTTGATGGATAGATAGATTTTATTTTCATTGCATGGATATATGCAGGATATAAAATATCTCCTTTTGTTTTTTTTATGAAATAAAGGAAAGGAAAAGGTTGAGTTAACAACATAATAGAAATTTCATTTTTGGGTGACCTATCCCTTGAAGTTGTCTTTTGCATTTCAAAATGTTAAAATTGAGGATTTGGCTATCAAATGGACGTTTCTGTCACCTTCCCGAATCTAATTTCCGTGCGTCATATCGCGTCCAATCAGAGGACAAAGGCGACTCTGGTTTCTGGGGTGACCCGCCACAGACCCTTCTGACGGCTGCTTAAGTTGTTCCTTTTAGTCCGGTGACTGACAGATGGAAAATTACGCTTTCAAATTCATCCCAGTCATTCTGCTCTGTTCTTCTACATGTCAAAGCCCCTATGGGCCGGAGACAGTGAGAAGGGAGTGAAAAAAAAAGAGAAAGAAACGCTGTGAGAAAGAGTTGGGCTAACACATTAGCTTAGCCTGCAGAAGGGAAGACAATCGTGTGTTTGAGAACTCTGAAGGAAAATCAATCATGTCGTAAGTGAGCGTATGAGTAAATTTGAACCCTGACAACTTTCATCATCTCGCCGCCGAGCGTTCGGCGGGCTGCAGTTTTCTCTCTCTTGCTCTTTCCCGCTGAGCACTTCTGTGCTCTCCTCCGGAAGAGAAAATGAGCGCCTTTTCTCTCTCCTTTTTTCCCCGTCTCTCCTCACAGCTGTCTATTAAGAAGAGGAAGAGCTGAAGTCTTTTCTTTTTCTTTCTGTCTTTTTTACTTTACTGCCTCCTGTCTAGTCCGTACTTTTTGAAGCACATCTGTCAAAGGGCCGGGCGAGTGGTTTAGCCCCATTCCGTGTCTCTCTTCTCGCATCCGTTTAGACACCATCATATATGTAACCACCCATCATAACAGGGACTTATTTTGCGGCTGCAATAAATGTAACACTAGGAAAATTGAATTGGAAGCAAATTCGTCTTTGAACCCCTGATATCATTCTTAAGTGCGTTTTATTAAGTCTTAAACTCACAAGTCGTCCGCGATCGATTCCGTCTGAGAAAACGGGCCCGATGTCTAATTTTGTTTACTTTATTGAAGAGCGGAACGACGGCTTCGACCTTCGTCTGTGAAGCAAAACATTGGGCCATCGCTGTTACCGTCAATGTGAGAGAAAGGCCAGAAAAGGTAGGTACTTTAAAAATACTAGAAGTTAAGGATGGCCTTTCTGTGCACAAGATGGAAACCTGCTTTGGTGATTGATTCAGAGCGGTGTGAGATAATTCTTCAGTAAGTGTGAAGTGACCCGGTTAGATGGTAATATGGGCTAATGTGACTGCTCTGTTTCTTAATGTGAGCTTTAGCTGACAAGCACCGGCGGCAGGGAGGGAGAAAAGAGATTTAAGTCTGTTCTCTCTTCTTTAACAAGAAAATTAGTGTGCAAAGGAGATCTGTCATGATAAAGAACAGTGCGGTGGCCTCCCCCCAACCCTACACCTTCTCTCTGTACTCTACGACTCCCAGCGGGACGCATCCTTAAGTGTTATAAGGATAAATTTATTGTCCTGGCCACATTATTTAGCGATTTGATTTGTGCCAGGGATTTGCATTAATTCTGAGCCGGAAAGAATGATGATTCATAGAGGGGAAGAGGAATTTGCAGGAAAGGAATTGCGATTTGGAGAGTTAAGTTTGAGTGAAGTCTTTCTTTTTTGGAAGGAAGTTTTATGATTTGTCTTCAAAGGATTGTAGATTGTGATTTCCAGGCCTTGGACGTCATGGAAATTTCTAAAGTGAATATGCTAAATATTTAAAGTTATTCACAGCTCTAAAATATTACATTAACTTGAAATGTCTGGAAAAGTCAAGGAAAATATGAAAATTCAAATTGAATTACCATATTCATATATTAAGATACTTAAATGATACTAAGGCACACAATATCATGGTATTACCATCATGGCAGTGTCCAAAGCTAATGGTTATATGGTAGTTTTTTGGTGTTTTCCATCATTTTTCCATTGCCGTTCAGTTGTAGAGGCAGAGGGACACGTGTGCGTTGTTTTGTCTTGGCTAGTCGTGACCTTTCTGATCTCGGGGTGCCGCTTCGTGACCTCTTCGTACACACACACAACCGCACTGCAGGGAAGGATGAGATCAACACTAAAGCAAGCAAACATCTCTGGCTGAGAAAACATGAGCCGCCACACACGCACACACAACAGGAAGTGTTTCTGATGGAGCACAGGAAGTGAAGGGTGCCCGCACACACACCACTGAAAAGTTTGCAGTGTTCGTCCGACGTGATAATCCTCAATTGGGAGCTCAGATAAAGCTCATGTTCAGGCCAAATTCAGGAAAAATCTGGTTGAAATTCACTTCCCAGATGACTGTGGAAGCTTTATGTCCCACTGCGCTCTTGACTTGGGTTACACGTTTGGCCGAGGACGACGTTTCCTGATCTTCCTCTTTCTCCTGAATGTGTTTGTCTTTAAGCTTCACGGCGTGTGAAGATGACACTTCCTTTCAGCTATAATTGTGTCTTTTTTTAGCCAACCGACTCCTGAAATAAATCGCTTCCGGGGCTATGGGGGAAAAAAACAGATTCTTGGCAAACAAGAAGCATATTTTGCATTTATTATGGAAAATCATTTTTACAGGTAGGAGGTGAGACAATTTGGGAATTTCCGTTCGCTGGGAAGTAGGATCGAGAGCGTAAAACTGCTGCATTTTAAGCAGATTCCTGCTCTTTCCATCTGGCCCCACTGGCTGGAGAACCTGATCCGACCTGTCAATCAACAGGCCCCAGCTGTGAGGTGCAGCCCCCGCCTGGAAACCCTCCCCAACTCATTAAAACAGCTTCCCTAACGCTCCCCTCCTCTCTCGGCTCGGCGCTCCCTCTTTCCCGTTCCGTTCTCTCCTCTCCTGTCCTCTCCCACACTGCACAGTGGGGTTTTCATATCAGGGGTCTGTGACAGGATCATTTCAGCGATTTGTGGGATTCATCTGCAGTTAAAAGTACAGCCTAAGGCTAGTCTAATTGGTAGGAAGGCTAATTCCCTCCCGTCCTCCTGTCAGTCTGTATTTTATTTACTGAGCCTTGCCAAAACCTATTTACACAATAATGAGAGAAGATTGCTGTGATGCCTGCAACACAAAGACTCGCTCAGCATGGAATCCAGAATGAACAATTAAAAGCAAATCTGAAATCACGCTAGCAACCCGCCTGCTACGCAACACAGGTACATGGACGGGTTCGCATCTATCCTGCCGCTGTACCTCTAAATTGTGTTGCTCAAAAGTTGCTCAGGAGTTCTCAGTTCTGTTGTCTCGGATGTTTCTCTGAAAAGTCCTTGAGATTTAAACTGGGATAGCAGCTCAAATCACTTGGTATTGGGGGATTTGATGAGAAATGTTGGAGTTTATATTGAGTTCTCTGAGTTTTCATTGCAGACTTGGGAATCTTGGCAAATTTGAGAACAGTTTGAGATATTCTTGAGAATGCTCATTTGATTTCCCTTGGAAAGTTTCTTTGTAATGGACACCTCTAACTTAACCTAAAGGTAAATTTTTTTTCATAGCTTAATTGAGTTCCCAGCTCAAATCATTGGGGATTTGATGAGAAATGTTTGAGTTCAAATTGAGATTATTTTGGATTTCAGACAAAATCTGAGCACAGTTTGAGACATTGTTGAGAACTTTTGAGATCACATTTGTAAATATTTTCATTCTATAGATGTCTCTCCCTTTATATTTTAGGTGTCTCTTCTAAAATTCCTTAGAAATAATAATACATGAATGAGACATAATTGAGTTTTATAAGTTTTATGAGACTTATAAGTAATAATCTGGATGGTACATCTTAGATAATTTCTATAAGAAATAGAGAAATGTTGTTCATATTGAGATCTGTGAGTTTTGATTGCAGACTGTGGTGTTTTTGAGCAAGGTGTAAGAAACTCTGAAACTCTAGAGGAAACAAATACAGTTTTTTTCCCACAGTCTCCAGTTGCTCTCCTTGTAATTTCATTGCTATCTAGGAGAAACAACTGAGATTTCATTTGTGCAACTTTTCCATCTATTTTTTTTCCATATCCCTCCCAGTTTCTTTCTGTTGTGATATCAGACAAAGACTAGGCCTGACCGTGCACAGGTCACCCGTCAGGTGAGAAGTGTTTAGCATTGTCGTTTCTCCGTGCGAGCGAGCCTGAGTTTTTTTTTACGGCTTTTTAGAAGCAAAAGACTTGTCAGATTCAGACTGGATCGATGGAAGATGATTTAGGGGTGTTGGGAGGAAACAGGTTGTATTTTTCAAACTCAAATTAAAACCAGTCATGTGAATCTTTATCTCTCTCTGCCTTCACTCTCCCTCTGAAGTCATTTCTCTGTTATTTGTGGTGTTTGGTTTTTATCCTTGACACTTTCACAGAGTGACTGCTCACTTAGAACGAGGAAATCATTCAGAAGAGCCATATTTCTCCCCCCTCTCTCCCGAACGCTCCTGCAACAGAGAGCGCTCCATACCTCCGGGAAGTCTCCGGAGAGCGCCTTCTTTATGATGATACTCTCAAGGTGAATATTGGCATTTATTTAGCCCGAGTTGGATATGAAAGAGATGTTTAGTAGCACCAACCCTGGCAGAAAGTGTGCAGTCAGCACTCATCGCTTCCCGTATAATTCTATTTCATTTCCCTTTTCTCAAAGTCACTGTGCATCCCTTTCTCCCCTGCAACCCTGTTCAAATTAATTTAACACTCCTCTTGAGGAATTCTGATCAAATTAAAGTTTTTCTTTGCGGAGATGACAATAGCGCTGCGTCTAAGTTTCACACTGAAATGACGAGCTCCTATATTTAGAGTCTCATAAGGGCTTTGCAGTGGAGAGAGTCTCTTTCTTTCTGCAAGCAAATTAATTGAGGAAATGACAGACTTGGCTGAGGCATCAATCAAAAAGTAGCAACACGACAAACTTTGGCAGCGATTAGAGATGAGAGTTTTTTTTTCCTCTCTTTTTTTAACCAGCTAACAGCTCCAAGCCCCCGATCCAATTTCCTTCAAACAACAGTTTAAAAAGTCTTTCATATGACGGGAAGCAGAGGAAACAAATCATTGAGTGTAAACTATAACAATGATCACTTGAAGTGGAGGTTTAGACCCAAGTGGATTTGTCTAAAGCATACAGTGGTGTAAAACATTTAAACATTTCTTTTTATTATTTTTCTTATTTGATTTCTTTTTTGATTTCTTTTTTTTTATTAAAATAAAAAATAAATATATATTATTTATACATTTATTGATTTTAAGTTTTAAGATCTTGAAAAGTTTTCTTACAAAAAAAAAATGAAATTGTGTTAAATTTAATTTACATTTTTGCTAATGGTGTCTGACTTTTGGATCCCATTGTATATTGAAGGAAAGCTCCTGGAAGCAAGGAGAAGGAATTGAGGCGACTTGGGAACGCGAGATTCATGGTCTCTGACACCGGACTGATAAGGGCTGTTAGTGTGGGCCGTTTTGTTCCGACACAGACAAAGATGGAAAGCACACAATGACACTCGATAAAGAACATCCATATTGAAAAGTCCCACACAAATGCCCTAAGTTTCACGTTAAGTCCATATATGAGATCTGGACCGCTGAACAAATTTAGAGTCGTAAATTGCAACCTAGCACACTTAGTCCATTGTAGATCAGTACATATAAAAGTCCGGAAACCCAGAATGGACCATTGAGTCTCTGTGAATGAGTGTCCATGCTGGAAAGCGAGAGGGAGTGTTAGTGTGTGTGTGAGAGAGGCTGAGAGAGCTGTCACTTTGAGGAATGAGAGACTGTGGCAGTAGGGAGCAGCCTGGCAGATGTGCAAAAGGAACACGAAGCATATTGATCAATTAAGTATGCAAATTCCTCCTGCTGACTAAAGAGAGAAATAAATAAAGTACAATAAGAATTAAGCCCTGCTGTAATGACTCTCTCATGTAAATAAAAAAAGGAACAACCATCCACCTAAAAAAATAAATAATATTGTTTGTATGCATGCTGTAAGATCTAAATGCATGACTCTACCTTATGTCAGTCAAAGGAAATGTTATATAATTCTAATTTCATGCAGAAATAAGAGAGAGATTCCAGC
This sequence comes from Abramis brama, assembly GCF_963993115.1. Lineage (NCBI taxonomy): Eukaryota > Metazoa > Chordata > Actinopteri > Cypriniformes > Leuciscidae > Abramis > Abramis brama. Next base: position 5,452,310 of record NC_139976.1, on the reverse strand, counting down.
CGCATAAAACCCACCCACACTAACGCGCAACTGTTGTTTTCCTTCAGTGATCAAACAACGGCAGCATAACATGAGACACACACAGAAAAAAAACAGAGAAAGTCTGAGATTTCAAATTCAAAGTGGCGTTAAACCAACAGCTTGAGAATGTTATTGGTGTATCTATCGTAAACTTTGCATTTCTAGCTAAAAAAACTGCAATAACTTGCTTTTATTTGCACTCTTTATGTTTTCTCTGGGTTGTAGATCTTGTATGGTGGTCTTCTGTTGTGTTCTCTGTGAGATCGTCCCCCTCTTTGGTGGTGAAAGGCTCCTCATTATAAGTTGGTCTAATGAAATTATCGTCTTGTTCTGCTCTTCTCTATGCTGTTGTCAGGACTTTGAAACACGATAGTTTAATTATGGACACTGTGCGTGTGTGTGCGTGTGTGTGTGCGTGCTCTCTTCAGCATGCGGGTGCACGAGAGAGCTCTGGACCTCTGGACGTCACCCAAGCCTGCGAGAGCTGCCCTTTCCTAGAGATATGTTAAACCTGCCATTCATATGAAAATTGACTACAGCCATCGGCCTGCTCTTTTGTTCCTCTCTCACTCCATCCATCTACCTCCATTTCTTGAAATGGGTCCAAGTTTAGCACGTAGGATCACGCCGATGCCAGAGTCATTCGATTTTCCTGCTTTATCCCGAATCCCCCTGCTCTGTGAGGCCGGAAAGCTTCCCGGCCTTTTTTTTTTCTTATCCCGGCCTCTTCCGAAACAACAGAGTGAAGTCCTATCTGTGTCCGCACATGCATATCGCCGGCAGGCCGCAAACCGCCCCGCTCACAATAAGAGAAGCATCACAAGAGGTCATTTCATATAAAACAGGAGAAAATATTCGGTCTTTGACATTTGGACCGTGTTTTTTTTATATTTCTGCATGGGCAGATAGCATCAAAAGTCTCCTCCTCAATAATAAATATCAGAATGTCAGCTGTCAGTCACTGCCTTTAAGGAAAACAAGACAGAAAGGGAAAGAAAAAAACGGGGGAAAAAAATGAAGAACAGACAAAAGCTATCCCGCCGTTGCGACAAGCAAGTGTTTATCCCATGAAAGAAGGATGGAAATGAAGCTAGGGTGCGCGAGGGGCTTTAGAAGCGAGGAACAGGGGAATAATCTCTCACTTTCCCCCTCTTTCTACATTTTGTGAGTGTAGATGTTCCCCTCTAAATTCCCAGAGGGTCTGATCTGGAAAACAGGAAGCTCTCCATGAGTTCTTCCCCCCTCAAGGAACCTCATGTGTTTAGAAAAGCTCTCTCTCTCTCTCTCTCTCTCTCTCTCTCTCTCTCTCTCTCTCTCTCTCTGAGATTAAAACAGCAACACCTCAGAAAGCGACAGAAAATTTCCTACTTTAAGACAATTTAATCACATCATTTAAATTTCTCATTTGTCCCTTTTACCAAAAGAAAATGTAAATGTTAATAACTTTTATGCCGACACTATAGATGACCTCAAACTATTTAAAAAAAAAATAAAAAAAATAATAAAAAAAAATAATATATATATATATATATATATATATGCCATGACTAAAGTCAAAATTTAGCACATCATGCTAATTTAATGCTTAATTGTTTGTATTTTCCTTCTTTTCCCTGAATTTTGCCTGCTAATCGCAAACACCAGGGCGAAATCTGTGATTTCTTTGTGCGTTTTCTGCCACCCTAGCTGAATCTAGATCAATTTCGGCAAACGAATCTGGCCGACGAGTGCGGTTGGCAATTAGGCATCTTTGCTTCTGCTTGCTGCTTGATTAAGCTGATTGATGAACAGGCCATATGTGGTAGTGTCACAACTTGGCTTGACATCTCTCCGTCTATCCTCCGTACCATCTTCCCGACACGTAGAGGACCGTCCGTGAGGAAAACCAGATCTGAAGAGATTGAGAACTGGATGACAACTTTGATCAGTTGTTTTTTCTTGTCCAATACAAAAAAAAAGAAGAAAAAAGACAGCCAATCGCAAGCACGGCACGGCACTCATTCATCCAATCCATTTAAAGCGCACATGACGTCACTGTAATATCCAGCCATGCTGTTTAGCAGTTTAAAATTGGTTTCCTTTACATTTTTCAATGCTTCAATGCCAAACAAGACCTGTGTGATAGCACGCATGCATTTGACAGGATATGTGTGTGAAAGCACGTGTTCACG